>NC_040907.2:132946788-133251147 GCF_004126475.2 Phyllostomus discolor
CATGTCGGCCTCACTGTCACACATGCTGCCACTGGTGGTAAGATGGCTACTTCACCTACAGTCTCATGGCCACCTTCCCAAGTGACGAAACAGGGCAAAGGGCCAAAAGGTCAGAGGAACATGCTGATTGGGTCTGTCCTTCTTACAAATCTTTTCTTTTCTCACCCAAAGACTTCTACTTATGTCTCTTTACCTGAAAAGTATTATGGGCTGCCCCTTGCTGTATGGAAAAAGAGTAGGTTCGCTGCAGATTGATTCGGCCAATCAATACCATATAGTCCATCTCAAATTCCTGGCTGAAATTCTTTCTTTAGGTCCCTATTGTCACATGGATGCCTTATGGATACCTGAGGTTCCTCAGAAGCACCCAGCAGTTCTTTGGGTGTAGAGGCCGTGTTTTACTATCTTTTGCACCCCGAGCAATGCTGCACACAGAGCTGGTCTCCGTGCAACTGATCAGACAGAATTGCCTTTCAGGAAGAGCACGAAGAGGAAGAGCCTCAGAAACCTGGGATGCAAGGGAGAAGACTGAGCTGGGAGCACAGGCCATGTTCCTGGGGTTCTGGAATCCAGCTGAAAGCTGCTGCATGTTTAGGCTCCCAGGGCATGCAGGGCCCATGAGAAGGCAGGGTGGGTGTGAGCCATCTTAGCCCCCCAACTAAGTGAAGGGGAAGAAAAGACATGAGGTGTGCCGGTATCTGTTTTTGTCATCTCACTCAATTTTATCTATAGGGAGGAAATGCTTGCACAAATCATAACGACATTCTTTTTAAGCCTGATTTCCTTTGATTTATTTTAACCCTGCTGATGCTGAAGCCCAGTTCCTTGATGGTTATGTAGGGAAGACCATCACTATGTGGGGCAGGTAGAAAATCTGGGAGATGTTGAAAGTGACCTCCTCTACAAACACCTCCTCCTCAGGCTCTAGCAGTAGGACAGGCCATCATTTTAGGTTTATTCCTTTGGGTCAAGACCTTACCTGGTATCTTTGTTTTTATTGCTCCCACAAAATATTTTCTTTAAAATCCTCACCCATAGATATGTTTAATGATTTTAGTGAGAGAAGAAAGAAGAAGAGAGAGAGGAAAATATTGATGTGAGAGAGAAACATTAATCGGTAGCCTCCTGTTCACACCCTGACTTATGATTGAACCTGAAACCTAGGTATGTGCCCTGACCAGGAGCTGAACACTTATACAACCTTTTGGTTTATAGGACAATGCTCCAGCCAACTGAGCACCACCCAGGGCAAGCAAAATCTCTTTTTTAAAAACCTATGGACATTTAAAGAAGAGGAAAAGAAATCTATTATTCTACTACCCAGGCAATCCATGTTCATATTTTAATTCATGAATACAGTTAATCTATATATTGAAAACTTCCAGTAGTAAACCAAAATATAAAATGAAGTGTAAAAGCCTGCATGCCTCAGGCCTGTGCCTTTGCCCAAAGGAAGCCACAGAATTTCAGAAAATTTGTTTATGTCTGTACCAGTGTGCTTGTCTATCTGTCCATCTATGCATCTAACATCATCATCCATCTATCGGTGCCTATATAATTGATGATCCCTATAAAAACGATGATGCTGTACACACAGTCTTGCATCTCCTATCTCTGTATGCACAAAACAACCTCATTCTTCTTCATAGCTGCCTAAGAACCCATCATATGGGAGACCCATACTTTACGTAACCCCTAATTTGTAGGTTTCTTCTCCTTGTTTTGCTATTACCAAAAATGCCGCGATGAACACACCTGTACATTTTTTGAACAACACCCAGAAGTATTTGTATATAGGTAAATTCCTAGGTGAGTAATTGCTAAGTTAAATAATATGTATCTCTCTTAGTCCATTCAGGCTGCTATAACAGAGTGCCACAGGCTGGGCGACTTATAACTAAGAGATTTACTTCTCACAGTTCTGGAGGCTGAGGAGTCCAAGGCCAAGGTGTCAGCAGATTCAGTGTCCAGTGGAAACCGCTTTCTGGCTCACAGATGGCTGTCATCTCACTGTGTTCTCACATGGTCTATCTCTCATTTCACTGTGTTCTCACTCGGTTTAGCTATGTGTCTATCATCAGCATCTATCTGTTGTCTCTCTAGGTGAAAGGGAACTCCTTGGAGTCTCTTCTATATGGGCGCTGATCCCAGTAATCATCTCCCAAAGGCCTCGCTTCCTTATATAATCACATTGGGGGTGGGAGGTTGAGGATTTCACACATGAATTTTGGAAGGAAACAAATTTTCAGGCTGTAGCCATACCTTTAAAATTAGATGAATTTTGCCAAGTTTCCTTCCAGAAATGAGCCAGCTCACTCCGCCTTGCCACCACTCAGCGTCTGACAGCGCTTGCCTCTCCATCGCCCTCTCAGAAGAGGGCCTCATCACTTCAGTTTCTCACAATCTGGGTTAAAAAAAAATCTCTTGTTGCTTTTTAATTTGCATGTCTTTCCCTATGAGTAATATTGAGCATATTTTCATATTTCATATTTTTATTTCATTCTTTGGTAATGAACTACTGGTTTGCATTGTTTATCATTTCTTTATTTTATTTGCATGAGCTTCTTAAAAATGAAACAACTTAGCTTCTTGCATGTCACATGAGTTAAATATTTTCCCAACTGTCATTTTTCATTTCTTTTAGTTTATGGTATTTTTTATAAGAAAAATTTTAAATTTTTATATAAACTTATCAATCTTTTTCTTGATGGTTTCTGTGTTTGAGGTCCTTCTCAGAAAGTCATTCTCTCTTCCTGGTGTATAAGCTCAGCCATGTATTCTTCCATAACTTTTAAAGTTTCTTTTTGACATTTAAATGTTTGATCCATCTGGAATTGATGTTAGTGTAATAAGTGAGGTAGATGCCCAGCTTTATTTTTCTTTGTTTTTTGCCAATCAGCCAGTTGTACCAATACCATTTGCTGACTAATTACCTTTTCCAAGCTGTATGAATTTGGTTTTATTTATGAACTCTTCATCCTTGTTCATTAATCTATTTTTTCCTAATAATAAATTATTTAATTATTATAGCTTTAAAATAGTTTTAGTATCAGACTGGACTAGTTATTCTTATTGTTTTCTATTTTCAAGAAGCTTTCTGGGGGTATCTGTGGATGCTGAGGTTAGGCTGGAAGTAGTATTGCAGAAAGAATGGGGCGCCAGCAGAATTGCTGCTCATTAGGCCAGATGAAGGGCCTGCAGCACTGGGCTGGAGGTCAAGGATGCATTTCAAGGAAGTACTTACATCCTCAGGCTCTAGCTGGGTAGGGCAGTTGGTTGGAGCATCTTCCTGATACACCAGCATTGCGGATTTCATCTCCAGGCAGGACACATACAAGAATCAATCAATGAATACATAAGTAGGTGGATAAACAAACAAACCAATCTCTCTCACCCTTCCTCTCTCTTTCTAAGATTAATAAATAAACTTAATTTTTTTAAATATCACCAGCTCCAACCTGATAGTTGACCTAACCATTAAAAACTTCATGGAGCCTCACTTAAATCAGACCATAATTGATGCTCTTAATAACTCTCCCACCAAAAAGTATCAGGAATGACACTCTCAGATATATATCTACCACTTTAAATAAGATCCTGTACCAGCCAACAGTCTAACAGATCAAGTAGTTTCTCTGGTCACCAAGATAGAGACATGGAAGAGACTGACACCTGTAAGAGGGGAGGGGGGAGGTGGGGACAGGTTGAAAGAAGGGTGAAGAGATTAGTCAAAGAACATATATGTGAGGGACCCATGGACATGGACAAGAGTGTGGGGATTGACTGTGGGAAAGGAGGGTGGGATAGGGGGAGGGGAGGAAAGCGGGGAAAGTTGGGACAATTGCATTATCATAAAGGTAAAATATTTTTAAAAAGATACCAACATAACAGTGCAAAATGTCTCTATGTCAGTGGTTTGCATATTATGTGTGTGACCCATTGGGTCATGAAATCAATTCTGTGAGTCATGGTGAACATTTTTTAAGACAAAATAGAATATGAAATATCAGAATGACTTGCATAAATCTTTTGCCAGAATTGTGCATGTTGCAAGGTCAGTTTCAATATGTGAAAAGATATTTGATGGGGCAGTTGTGATGAGTAGAATATATATTGGCTAAGAAAAAAAATTTTTAAATGTTTTCTGATTCATCTTCACTTTTTGTTTCACAAATAAACTTTTTGTTAAGTTAAAAAATTGCTATTTTAATTGGGATTTTAAGGAATTTACACATTAATTAAGGAAGAATGGGTTTTTCCCATCAAAGACAATAGTTTGTCTTTTAATGTCTTAAGCCATCTTTAGATTTGTCAATAATAAAACAGTTTTTAATAAAGGTCCTGCAAATGATTTGTATTGACCCCTAGGATTCTTTTTGATTGCTATTTAAATTAGATCTTTTGTTTTGCCACAATTTCTAATAAGTAATAGTTTAAGGAAAACATTGGTTTTAATGCTTTATCCAACTCATTTTTTAATTCTCTAGTTTCATATTGTTTTCCAGTTGGTTTTCTAAGGTTTTCTGGGCCAAGGATTCTTTTAGATTATAAATTATCCCACAAGGGCTAATATTTGTATTTGTCAAATTATTTATTTTACTAATATTTGACTATTCCTGTTTTATAGGAGGTGATGTTACAGCTGTAATGCACTAAGCCAGTGCTTTCCATATTTTCTTATTCAGGTACTTTCCCCCAAAATCCTGCTTCCCCAATGCAACCACAGACTCTTCTCTCAGTTCCTAGAACACTTCATGCTCTTTTGTTTCTGAGATTTCATGTATCTTATTTCCTCATTCATCACTTGCCACATCTCCACTTAAAAGTCACTTTCTTAAAAAAACCCTTCCCTGAATCCTAGTTGAAATTACCATTCCCTTCTCTGTGTTTTTAAACCTCTTTGACTGTCACCTTTTGTAATATGCAACATAGTTAGAAGTACTGATTTCATGTCTGTTTTCCTTGCTAGACTTCCACCTTTGAAAGAAACAGTTAGAGGCTGCCTTCCTCAGTGCTGTCTTGGGGGTGGGGGAGGGCCCTGTGCTGTGCCTGGCAGATAGGAGTCACCCTGTGAGTGTTTGCTGGGTCGCAGCCTAAAGCAGCCTGCTGCAAACTGGACGTTGTTGACGTCTTTGGTTTTATCTTAACCTCGGAAAAATTTTTTTATTACATATTGGTGTTATTTTTAATATAAAAGTAATGTTTTCTAATGATGGAGTAAATTGGCACCATAGAAGATGACCATGGTTTTTCCACGCCTTTGTGACATGCAAGAGCTTTAAACTCTCCATCTTTAATTTAAAAGGATTAATGGTGACTTAGCTTCCCAAGGAAGCTATGGATGAGGGTACTTTTTCCAAAATATTTGATGTGGGGATCAGCATATCACAGTCTGGGTTGGATGAAGGAATCTTGCCATTCCCACATTTCTGTGGGCTCCTTCGTGCCATCCACATGAGGCAGGACACAGGGCCCAGGTTCTGATGAAAATTAGGAATGTGTGGGCAGACTGTGACCTGGCACAAACAAGCCATGGGTCTGTATGGGAGGGGTGGCAACAGGACAAGGGTAGGTGATGAATAAGCAATGAACCTCACTAAGATGGACATCCGGAAGACTCAGAGAAGCTGAAAAAGAGCCATTGGCAAGAGGCCAGATGGAGAAGGCCCGAGGTGGCTGTGCAGGCCTCCAGTCACTCACACCGGGAGCCTGGCAGCAAAGCCAAAACTTCTGAGGGGTGAAGTCCTGCAGTTTCAGCTCAAAGTAGAGGCTGGGCGCTGGGGCATTAAAGCCAGCCGTCCTGTGTTCATAATCACAGCATCGACACTTATGAGTTGGGTGACCATGGACAAGTTACTCACTCCTAAACCCCAGTTTCCTTATCTATAAAGAGTTTTAATGGAAAAAATGAAATACTGTGTATGAAGAACTCAGAGCCTTGCTTGTGTTGCAAAAAAAGGATCAACAAACATTGCTATTACAAGGTCACTAAATTAGAGCTCGCACGAAAGTCCATTTTTCATCCACCAACATTGATATCCCCCAATCTGAGCTGCTTACTAATTCAAGAAGATGCCAAAGCTGGTGAGAAGATTGCCTTTTGGTTTTCTTGTAGAATTTCCCAAATTAAAGAAATCTTCACTTACTCCCTGAATGTGATGTGGCTTTCACACATGGAAGGAACATCTTTCAGGAGTCAGACATTGTAAGTGAGGGAGCATGGTAACCCCAGTGCTCAACAATTAAGGGAGTCAATAGAATGTTTTTCTACTCCTACTGAGGCATCTATGAAATAGAACGGCTGATGGTCTAAGACATGTTCTAGAGCCAGAAGTTCTCTCTGGGCTTGAGGTACAACTTTGCTATGAATGGGCTAGATGATTTTTGAAAAGTTGTTTGACCTCTCTGAGCTTTAGTTTCCACACCTGTAAGCAAGGTATAATATCATAACTCTACAGGATTGTTATAATGAGTTTATATACACGGAAACAGCACAGTACTGTGTTATACACATGCACGCATGCACGCACGCATGCACACCGAGGAGGAGGAACTGTAAGAGAATCCTCCTGGCTCACGAAACTAGTCCCATTACTTCGCAGCCTCAGTTTTTCAGGAGGAAGTTTGGAGACCCACACTGATCCTCCCACTGTGGACAGGCCAGTTTGCTGTTCTGTGCACAGCGACGTCCCACCCACACACAGAATAGAGGCTGAAATCATACATCACTCTCATCAAGTCCTTGAAATCCGTAAAACTGTGCCCCGAAAGAAAAGCAGAGAGGTGCTGTTGTTTAACCCATGGGCACCAGTGTAATAGCTGCTTCCCTGCCCCTCTTGGTTTTGAAGCAAAGGGCTGGGCTGTTGAGGCCCTCAGCTGGGGAGGAATAGGGACAGAGCCAAGGAGCAGAATGATATGCTCTCTGGGGATCCGAACTCTTCTAATGAGATTCTTCATGCTTCTCAGCACTAGGCAGCCAGGAAAAAGTCCCACCTGCTCTAAAGAGAGGTTACGGGAGGTGGTGGTGGATGGAAGGAGAGGAGGTAGGTAGGAATCCTGATAACACAGGCTAGAGTCTTGGAAGATATCTTTGTATGAACATTGACATGCCTGGGCTGGGTAACAGCCACCTTGTGATTAAGAGCAGAGGTTTTGGAATGAGATGGGCCTGAATCGAACCTATCTCTTTTACTCACTTCCCCAGGAACCTCGGGTAATGCACTTAGCCTTTCTATGCCTGTGTCTACTTGTGAAATGAGAATGATAATAGCAGAGTATACCCATCCCTCCAGGTTGTTATGAGGAATACGTGGGCAAACAAGCATTCAAGGTGCTTAGCAAGGGGCTGACGAATGGTAGGCAGTTGGCGCTTTCTGAGTGAAGGGTGATTCATAGAGTCATGTGATGCAGCAATCCTCAACATTAGCAACTGTAATAATGTTAGCTGCATGGACCTTCGCTGCTTACTAGATGTTTTCATATTCTGACAACACAGAAAGGAGACGAGGCAAGTGTTATCTATCCCCAATTTACAGATGAGTTAACTGAGGCTTGGAGGCTATAAACCCATGTGTCTTTACTCCATGTGTGGTGTTACATGTCAATTAGTTTATTTTACAAAGTAGGAAAATTTTGAAATATGCAAATATGTGTCATAATAACACCACATTCTTTCCACCCAAATTCAATAAATGTTAACATTTTGCCATTTTGTCCCAGAAATAATCTCACAGAAGTTCAAGATCTTTTCCCCCATCAGACTCATCTCCCTCCTGTGAATAACCTGATGATAAAGTGTTCCTCTTTATGTTTTCATATTCTTAAATACATCCATAAACAGCATCATCCTATTATGTTTTGAATTTTTATCATACTGTGTGAACTCTTTTGCAACATGTTTTTTTTTTTTCCATTCAGCATTGCATTTTTGATTGCTTCTTTACATTGGTAGACAGACATTTAAAATATTCATTTTAATGACTACACATTATTCCATTTATGGACTTTTATGTTGTTTATGTCTGTAGTTTCTGTGTGTACGATGGGAATCAGTGCTGCAATGAGCAGCCTCTGACTTACTCCTGTGAACGCAGTGTGAGGGTTCTCAGCGTCTACCTGGATGTGTTCTCGTGAGTGTATCGTAACCACACCTACAGCTTTACTGGATTTTTTGCCAAATTGCTTTCCATCATGTTACATGGAAATGACCTGTAGCACTATGTTAAGTAAAAACAATGATGTGATGGTAAATATCTTTGTGTTCCCAATTTTTAAAGAGTGCTAAAAACAAGTGACACAAATCTGATGATAGAAATAAGGACGGCGATTGCCTACTGGATGAGAGTAGATCGGGTGACTGGCAAGTATCGTGAGGAAACATTCTGCCAAAACAGAGGTGAACTGTATTCGGTTCTCAGTCATAGTCACATGGCTGTAGACATTTGTCAAGGTTCATGGAACTGTGTACTTCAGATTTGTACATTTTACTACCATTTTCCCATTTTCTTCCTGATTTCTAAGGTCCCTTTATACAAAAAATTAGCCCTTTAGGCTATGAATTTCAATTCTATTACCTAAGTAATATTTGCATTTTGAATTTGCTCATTTTTTGCATATAGAAATTTAATTTTTATGTACATAAATAATAAATCTTTTACAGTTTCTGAATTTTAAATCATATGATGGTTTTCCCCACTCCAGGATTATAAAACAATTCTCCCATATCTCCTTTTTGGGAAGTATTCTGTGTATTGTTTGAGATGGGGATCCAATGTAATGTTTTTCCAGGTGGCTTTTACATGTTATTACATTAATAGAATTTCTGTAGATTTCTAGGATAAACTCTTCTTGGTCATATATAATATTATTTTTAATACATTTTAAACATGTATGCCATTTTAGTATATATACACATATATGTAATTTGGATATTTATGTGTATATATATATATGAATGTATATTTTCAAACATAAACTTTTATATTTTTCTGATATTTTACTTATGATTTCTGCATCTGCTTTACAAGTAAGATTGTCTCTATTTATTTCTCTTTTTTCATTGTCTCTTTTGGTAATGAGGTCAAAATAAACTCATAAAAAGAATTGGGTAACTTTTCCTCTTTTTCAATTTTCTGACACTTCTTAAAACCACTTGGTCTTGGTGCTTTTCTTTGTGGAGAATTATTTGACTATTGATCAAATTTTTAATCATTATTTGAGTTTTATATTTCTTCTTGGGAAAGTTTGGTTATTTCTGTTTTTATAGAAAATATCTTCTTTCATCTGAAATTTTCCAGTTCATAGGCTTAAAGTTAATGCTATTCTCCAAAAATGTAAAAGGTCTTTGCATCCTTTTTTTCTTTCCTAATACTATCTCCTGGAGTCTTCTCTCTTTTTTGCCTTATAAATTTGCAAACAAACTTAGGGTGTTCTGCCAACACTTTTGGCTGATTGCTTGAATTTCTGGGCTCAGGAGCAGGGCATCCCAGGTGTGAAGTACAAGGACTAGGACACCGCAATTACGTTTAGTGTGGATTCCTCCACCCTTGGCCTGTGGGTCCTCCTCTCCCCAGCTAGTCCTCTCCCTCATGCTGGATACTTGCCCAGTCTGCAGAGATAAGTACTGAACTACTGTGGAGGGAAGCACTGTGGCTTGAACATGGCCACACTAACACTGCATAGACTTTCTAGACGTTGCATTCAAGCATCACACCATCAGACATAGCGTAAAAGGCAGGACTGGATTATAAAATGCTGTAACTGTAAACTTTTTTCTTAATGCTCTCTTAACGATTTATTTGTTTAGTTAGTACTTAAATGCCCATGATGTGTAAATCTTGAGTGAAAAATAACGTTAAATCTATAGTAATGCCTCATTGATTAATGAAATTTTGGCAAGCACAGTGTTGCCTGCTTTAGTTTGTTAAAAGGTTATGTGCAGTATTGAGCTACCTGAAATTGAATCTATCTGTATATGCACACTGGCCATTTGGACCTTCTGGAGCTCTGCTGTTCGATATAGTAACCACTAGTCATATGTAGCTATTTAAATTTAAAATGAATTAAAAATTAAATAGAATTAAAATTACTTCCTTCACACTAGGCCCTTTTCAAAGGCCTAATAGCCATATTTTCTAGTAGCTACAGCATTGGAAAACTCTAAATTACAGAACTTTCCTACCATCTCGGGAAGTTCCACTGGGCAGCTTTGTCCTGGAGGGTTTCAACAAATAATTAAAGTAGTTGTTCTTGTATGCATGCCTCAAGGAGCATAGCACCTTGCCCTTACTGGGTTAGTTGAATGCTTATAGTTATGGCTAGCATGATTAAAAATAGTTTGCTTTTTAAAGTGGGTTAAACAAAAGTTTTAGAATTTTTTTAAATACCAGGAATTAGCCTAGAGATTCCAAAATTTAGGAATTCTGAATTAGCAGAGCCAAAATTAATGTGATTTATTATACTCTGCAGGACAAACTCGAAGGCTAAGCTTTCTTTCACATCATTCCTGGTCAGAGGTCACTCCCCCTCAACCTCCTGTCATTTACAGCTTGTTGATGTAAATGATTACCCCTTTTCTGGCCACTATCAGCCCTAAAACATTTGTCAACTTTGGCCACTTTCCTATAATAAATCACTGGGCATTTTCATTGCCTTTGCACTGTGAGTGACATCTTTAGCAAAAGTACCCTCCTTCCCAACAGTATTTGCCAGTTAGGCCTGGTAAAAATAGATAACTTATCATGATGTTTCCTGTTGTGTATGATTCAATATCAGATCTGTAGATGCTGAATGTGTCATAGATGGAAGAACATTCTTTTGATGTACTCATAACAATTCATATGATATGATGAAATACACATGAATCAGAATGAGAGAGCAAGGAGACCATGAGGCCAAGGCTTCTTCCTGTGCTGGGTATTTGAATTAATCAGTTTGACAGCCAGCAAGAAGAGGGTGAGGCCCCTAAAATGTTGCTGAAACTTCTGCTGGCCTAAGGGTGGGCAGGGTAAGGATCTCAACCTCAGTAAGAAAAAGGGTCTTGTTTTTGTTAACAAAATGTGTCCTCCCCTGAGTTGTGACATGCTTGCTAGCAGCTTACTGTCTTCTATTCAAAGTCCACCCTGATCAGATGATGTGGGTTGTAATCCAAGACACTCATCAAAATCTGTCCATGCTCTCCCGCTTCACAATTGCTAGGAGCATTCAGAAGGGAGCACACGGGGTGCTACTTTGTGAATGCCTCGTTTCAACTAGTAATAGCCTGAGCAAAACCCAGGAGAAGCCTGACGAAGAGGATTAAGGGGATCGAAGATCACAAGTCTTTGACCATCATCACCAGACATCAGAATATGCTGTTTTCAGCCCTGGCTGGCGTAGCTCAGTGGATTGAGCGCGGGCTGGGAACCAAAGTGTCCCAGGTTCGATTCCCAGCCAGGGTACATTCCTGGGTTGCAGGCCATAACCCCCAGCAACCGCACATTGATGTTTCTCTCTCTCTCTCCCTCCCTTCCCTCTCTAAAAATAAATAAATAAAATATTTAAAAAAAAAAAAAAAAAAAAAGAATATGCTGTTTTCCTAGCTTTTCAATCCTTCCCGAATATCCATCTGTTGTCCCATTTAGTCCATCACCAAGTCTGTCCTTCCTTCCTTCCTTCCGAGAACCTCTTAAGTGTGTCCACTCTTCTGCTCCATCACCCCAATGGAAATAACCACCACCATGGTGTTAGATTTCCCTCCATCTGCCTTCACGCATCAGCCAGAGAGCAATATTGAAAAAGACAAATTTGAACAAGTCACCTCTCTGCTTAAAACTCTTCTTGCTTAGGATAAAGATGAAAATGCTCGTCTATTGGGACACATGCACTCAGTTGACCCTGCTATACTCTCTAACCTCACTCAACCTCATCCCCTGGACCTTGTAATTAATGATGCTTCTGTCACACAGGGTTTTCTTTGACTCCTATAATAAGCCAAACTTGTTTCTGCCTTGGGGTCTTGGTACAGATGGTACCCTGGGCTTGGATTAGTCTTCTCCCAATTCCCTCATATCTGGTCAACTGATAATCATCCTTCATGTATCAGTTTAGTCACCACTTCCTCTTCATGTTGTCACTTTAGTCATCACACTCCTCTTCCCCAGAACTAGGTCAGGCTGAGGTTTGTATTTACACGGGTGACTGACTGATTAATAATCTTTCCCATAAGATTTATAAGCTCCAGAGACAATACTCATTTTTCACTCACCATCGTATTCCCAGCTCCTAACACTATGCCTGGCAGCTGAAGCATGAGTAAGTCTTTGTTGACTGAATGAACAGTGATTTTTTTGTTATCTGCCAGGACAGGAGTATGGTATACGAAGGAAGTCACAGACCTAAAAGACTTGGGTTCAAATCCTACTCTTTCAATTGTTTTCAGGTGATCTTGGGCATGATTTACCTATCTAAGCTTTAGTTTTCTTAGGAGTAAAGTGGGCATACCCATATTTGTGTGGCATTGTGAAGATTACAGAAACTGTATGCCAACTGGGCACACAGCAGGTTAACAACCTACAGACCTTATCATCACCATTATTATCAATGTTGTCCAATTTGGACACAATGGGGTAGAAAGTACTCTGGTGAGGCCATGGGGCTCCTAGGGAAGAAGTGAAAGAATACTCATACCCAAAAGGAAACAGATAGTAACATTTTTTATTAAATATTACAGTGGATCAAAAAGTACAAAATATCTCTTGCCTGCTATGTGATTGGGAAACTATTGGCACGTAATACAGTATCAAAAGCAGTAATAAGTACAATTTGGAAAACATACAAAATTGAGTGTTTATAGTTGGCTCAGCATTCTTCTGGTAGTGTTTAAACTAATGCAAAGGTTACTCAATAACCTCTCCATTGAGAAACTATATAATATCACTGGGCCATGTTGCTATATACAAATAATCACCTTACAGAGCAGAGGTTACATAGCTGGAATCACCAAAAGTATACAATATTTACAACACAGGAAAATTTAAAAAAGTATAAACAGCCAAGAGATTATGCTGCTATTCTTCAGACATATTTCAACCATGGGGAGACAAGCAGAATATCAAATACATCAACAGCCAACACTGGAATTTAAGTGCTCAAGATAATCATTGCAATGGTGTGGGCACACTTGTTCCCATTTCTCTTTAAAATTGGGACAAGAGTAAAACTGGACCAGATGGGACTTGGCTGACCACCACCAAATGTGACTTTGTGGGACACAAGTGAAGAGAAATAAATGGTTCTCTTTGAAGGCACACTACATAAAATATTTTTGTAGGATCACCTCGAAATTTCCATCAGACACACCAACACAGTGAAATACAGTACTTGAGAATTCATGCACCAGGTCAGAAAGTTGTAAAATCAACATTGAGTTGTAACAAACCCTTCTGTATATGCCCTGATAAACAAGTGAACTTAAGAGCTTCTAGCTAGTAAATAAATAAGTCAGTCCTGTGGCAAATATTACAAGTTCCAATCACTTAATAGGAGAATACTTTATTCTGAAACTTGGGCTGTTTTCTCTTTTTTTATGTTGAGTTGCCAAAAGTTAAATCAGAAGTTGCATGGAAAGGCTTTTAAAAAATATTATTTAGAATCTCCAAATCTCCAGTAAATCACGGACTTAGTGCATTTTGAATTGCAACATTTCTTGGAAGCCACACTCAGTAAATAGATTTATGACTCCATTGCCAATTAGATCCCACAGTTTCCTTTACAGAACTACCAATAACAATGGTCTGATTGCACAAAGAAAGGCTTGTGCAATTCCATTCAATAATAAGGCCCCTTGAACTCAAACAATGCAAACAAAGCCCTATTTAAGACTTTTTAAAATGTAGTTCTCAGCCAATGAAGAATTCAATGGTCTTTTTGAAAGATTTCCAAGATCTCTGTGTGGAGTTTTAAAACAAATAACGCACTGCTTCTGTTGGGAATGTGTGCCCCCATTTCTCTTTATTTGTCCTGATGTTTTGCTGAGGGTATGAGCTTCCTCAGACAGAAACAGTGAGTCTCCTCTTGGAAGAGAAGAGAAAAACAAAAGCTGGACTATGTTAACATTGTTTGAAAATGGTGTGATCGAATTCCAACATGATGAAAGCAGACTGAAATCATCCCAGTGGGGAAAACAAATGCCCCATATTCCAAATGGATAGGTGAGCTCCACCAGGGACAGACGGCCCCCCATTTTCTTTGAGAAACAAACTCATAGGAACCACGTCCGATCTAGCCCACGTCTGCCGCAGAAACACTGGAGTTCACTTCATCTTCCATGTCCTCTGATTCTGTGACCAATCTAGTGCAACTTTCTTAGTATCGGTCGTGGTTAGCGTTTTGCCAGCTGGAATTGAGATTTCCCCCCCCTCTATCTTGTGCAATAGCAGGACAATCTGCACTCACACATTTATAATCTAAATTCTACTAGTCTATCTATGGTTCTATTAAATATATATATATTATTCCACAGGAAGGTAAATAATTAATTGAAGCAAATGGAACTCTTAACACTAGATCTCTACATTCTTTTGTTTCCACCTTTGGATATTAAGTACGTTACATTGAATATTTGGCTTCGTATCATGGAGACATTTCAATACAAATGCACGGCATGCATGGCTTCGTTTAAGAGCCGCAGTTTCATTGTTTACCAGTTTTGATTATTTTGCAGTTGAGTTACCTATTTAGAAGTTGAAAATTGTCATCAATTTTCATAGAATTAAATATCAGAGGTAAAAGACTTGGTTAACTATGGTCCTAATGCCTACTGGTAGTGTTGGGGGAGGGGAGGGTTGGCTGGGAGTTCGTCAAAGCATTCTTATCAGCAGGGATGGGACTTGGAAAGAAAATCACTCTCTGCATGGATCGACTTTTAACATACTTAGAAAATGCATCCACCTTGATGTTACATCTTGGCAGCAAATGCAACGAAGTGGCAAGAATGACAGTATACATTCTCCACATACTTTGACTGCTTGCACAGCTTGACCCTTTCTTTCCAACACTACGATAAATTATAAAGCAGGCTGTATAGCCAGGTGGTCACAAACATGACACCAACCACCGTAAGTGAGAACATACATACAAAACCCATGCCCAGGAAACCCAAACAGGATGACTTTCTTTTGAATGGGTAATCCAGTATGCCAATTAGCTCCACACATGTGGCCTGGAAAGTTCTTCTTGGAAACAAGAAATCAACGTGATGAAGGCAACATGACTACCTATCACCCCAGAGTCCACAGCCCAGGGAAGGTGCCTGGAGCGTGGGCCTCTGGCTGCTTGTGTTCTTCTGGGTAGTCGAGCTCCATCCTCTTCCCAACCCCCTTTCCCGGACTGCTTAGAGGGATCAGGGCCAACACCAATGTAAATCATTCTGGCTCCTGTTCTAATTTCTGGAATTCCTAAAATATCTGTGCAGCCCACAAGTATGTCCTCTAGACTCTGTTGTTATTCGGCAGCTTGCTGCCAGTGAAGTTTTTGTTTTTATGATTTCTCTGGTATGTAGAACAGTTTCACAGCCTAGATAAGGTAAGTACAATGCTTGATATTTTCACATCACCCAATACTTCAAAGCAAAGCATTTGGTCGGGTAAGCAGTGTATGAGCTCTTTCAACTATGCCATTTATGAGGAACAAAGTCCAGAAGTTGTGGATCTGCAAAGGAACGTTCTTTGCACTATGGTGTGCTCAAATGTTTCTTTTTCATTTGTTCCACTAGAATCAGTTGCTTCAATTTGTAAACAATAACTTTACCACCCAAAGCTGCTCGAAATGATAAGATGTGGAAAAAATTACAGACACACATGAACAACTAGGACAGTCAGTTAGCCTTTAAAACAAAACAAAACAAAAACAGAAGACCTGCAAACAAAAGTGATACTGTTTAATTAAAAAAATAATAATAAAGGGACAAGAAGGAACTGGGAGAAAATGGAACTACCTGTATATAAATTAGGAGAGCAAACAGTGATACGGGTAGTTTTAAGAAGCAAATATATACAGTCAATTTAACAGTGTTTACTTCTCTGGATTGTTTAATAGTGTCAAAACAAAAGATCGATGGAAGTTTCACTATACATTGCATTGATTGAACCTTGGAGAGTTTTATGAAAACGGGGCATCCCATGGCATAGGTTTGCCAGTCTTCCTTGCCCCTTCCTTTGAAATGCCTGCCCCCTTTTCGCCCAGATTGTTTCCTGACCATGGGAACTCGGGGTCCTCGGAGTTCTTCCTGGACACACATAAATCCATTCACGAGACCCCTGTGTGAAGTGAACCATCTGGGGTGCGGGGGCATCTGTGTTGGAAGGGACTCAAGACAGACCAGCCGAGGCTGGTGTTGCCCCAGAAAAATCAGGCATGCTCGCCTCCTCTCTTGGCCGCTTTGGCTGGAACTGATCTTACCCCCAGATTAGAAGAAATACTGACTTCTAATTCTACAAGCCATCACCCCCAGGTAAGGAGTGAAGCTCTTCTAGCCACACCACTTGGGATGCTGGGGAGAGCTGGGCTTACAGTTTTGTACTGGGGTGTACGGATGACAGCTGGGAAGATGGAAAGGCAGCTTGAGGATTTATAGCAGCTAATGGGTAAATGCTGTTGTGCAAGAGGTCCCCATATGAACTTCCTACAGGTGTGGCCGCGGCCAAGTGTCTGTACAGCTGCTGAGAATTTGTCGGCGATGTAAAAATTCCTCTTTGCATCACGAGTGAGTGGAAAGCCAAGGGCTGCATGAGTGGAGAAAGAACAGTCTGGTTTTTCAAGTACTGCAGAGAATGAGAATACCCTGCTGGAAGCCTGGAGTTGAGGCCCGAGTTACACAGGCTCCCAGAATACAAACCTGGGAAGATAGGGGAGGAGAGGGGGAGCTTGTGGCCTTCCGATGCACCACCGGAATGCCCACTGTGAGCCGCCTTGCTGCCTTCGCTCTCCTGCTCACAGGCTTTCTCCTTCCCAGAGACCTCCTTGGAGGGGTCCAGGGGAGACACGGCCCGGGCCTTTTTCCCAGCAATCATGAAGTCCAAATCCTCCAGGCTGCGCTTTATGGGACGCGCTGCGCCTATGTTCTGAGGGCTCATTTTCCGGTGCAGGATAGGATGGACCATGCCTTCCATCTTCCTGAAATTCTCCAGTCTCACGTGGTGAGGTTTGCTTGACCTTGAGAGCGCTTCAGGGTATTTTTTAGGAGCTGACATGGTCATGGGTGATACCCGACAGGCTTTAGGGTGACAGTCCCGACTGTGGCTGTTTATGACCTGGAACTGGGAGACACCTTTGCTCTCTTGGAGCCCTGTGGCTGAGTGAGCCAGACCCAGGACCTTGCCCGTGGGTTTGTGTGGGTTCTTGGGAAGGCTCAGATCCGTTGGTTGGTCATCCGTGGTGGCTTCTGCTGCAGCTGACTTTTTGTCTTGCAGGTGTACAGAGGAGAGATAGTTTGCGTGGAGCTTTTCTTGGTGTTTGTGGGAGGAAAAGGAACTGTTTTCCGATTCCCTGTACATATCCCTGCATGGGTACTTGGATGTCTGTTCATTATGAAGATGGTGTTCGGTGTGTCTATAGAGGCTGTGGAGATGAGGAGAGGAGTAGAAATCGGCCAGGAAGCTGGGCATGTGGGAGTGGGGCAGTGCCCTTTTCTCTAAGAGTTTCTCCTTGCCCTCCTGGATTTCTTGCTTCAGGACATAGGAGTCAGCAAGGGGGCTGAGGTGGTGCTTAGAGAAGCTGCAGCGGTGGGGATCCGATCGACTCAGTTTGTCATGCTTAAAAATGTCATTGATGCTCTTTCTGTCCTCAGAGGGCTTGCTTCTAAAACTCTGCACGTGCTGAATCACTGACGGCCGGCTGACCGCCATGTGGTCAGTGCTTTGGCCGTGGTGGGCCTGAGACAAACCTGAACACAGGTCATCCCTGGCAATCAGTTTCTTTTTGCTGATCAGAGGGGGTGGGGAGCCATAGGGATAGCTGCTGGAGAGGCTGGCCCCACTCACTTGGGACAAAAGCTTTTTCTTAGCCAGTGGGGACATGATGCCTGGGTTGCCCCTTGAGTAGAGCAGGGGGGTGTAGTTGAGCCCATGGTTCTCATTCATGGGCCCAGTCAGGTCTTTGTCTTTGAACATGTCAAATGACTGGACCACAAGGACCTTTGGGGTCTGCTTTAGTGCATTGTGGATGTCGTCACTGCCCAGCTGGTCCACCTTCACAGTGCAGTTGGCGATGTAATCCGCCATCGCGGGCACTTTGTCATCGTCCACCTCACTCTGGTTTGCCAGTGGTGGCTGCGCGCTGGGGAAGCCAGGGAAGGATGTGTCTTGGAGTTCATTCTCAGGGCTCTCTGTAAAACAGCAGGGCTTGGGTTCAGATTTTGAGTCCACAAGAGCATTAGGAGAGGCGAGAGACTGTTTGCCAGCCCCGGGGTCTCTTTCAGGGGCCAGAGGGGCGCTCGGGAGTGGAGGTGCAGTTCCCTTCTCTCCTGCCTCCTCTGCCACCTTCTCACTGTTGGCACATTGATCTGTTTTGCTGTCCTTTTCTGGGTCCGCTGTAGACACCAGGGGCCTCGCTGCAAAATCCTGGTACCCTTCCATTTTTTTCTTCATGTCTGCTGCTGGGAGAGGCTCAGTGCTGCTTTTCAGGTTTAAAGTTTCTTGCTCCTTTTCTTGTTCTGATGAAACCTGATGAAAGATTGCAAGATAGTCAGAAGAAAGCCCAATGCATTGACACATTTTGCTAGGTAATAAAATATTAAACACAGCAGCAGTTTTTCTTGAAAATAGGCTTGTCAATCAGCTCACGGAGTTTCTGTGAAGCCTGATCACTCCCGAATCACAGCTCTAAACAAAGAATCTAAATTACAGAGGCATGAGGGGAAATATGCATACTCACTTTAGTCCCTTATGAGACACTTATCAAAATACCAAAGTGTTACGTTCTGATGGTATACAATCATATCACTCCTTGATTCTAATATATAGTTTAATTTTGAGGTTGTCTTCTTGTCAAATCAGTCAATTATCCAAATGGGTTTTAAATTACATGTTGTGCTTTATGACACTTTGGAGAAAGTTTTTTTTTAAGCATCTCTCTTTCAAAAACCTAACCACCCCCATGTCAACAACAAACTCACTATAACTCCTTGTTTTTTTTTTTTTTTTGAGAGAGCTTATCTTGTCCTAATATGTTCAATTTGAGGTATAAAATTAGCAATGCTTAAGTGTTAGCAATTTCTACTCAGTGCCATGTGAGCAGATAAGCTAAAATATTGAAAAATGATGCAGATGTAACACTGGCCTGTCTACCTAAGGGACAGAAGGACTCTAAGTCCTCCTGGGCTGCAGCAAATTACATTTCTGTTAAAGCTAAAAATGAAGTTGTCAAAATTCAGGCAGTGAGCACCACCACGAATACAGCTTTTCTGTTCACTGAAATAAATTGTAGTCAATGAGATGGATGCTCTTTATGTATCCCCACTGACAGAAGTTGTGGGCACAATTCGACCCATTCATTGCATTATGTAGCTGTGGAAACTATGACCTTGGAAGGTCATTTTAACTTTCCATCTGTGACCCAGCTGACTGTCAAGCTCTTTCAAAACTTCTGTCATTTTGCCCTTACATGTCTTAGAGGAGAATGGTCCCAAAACAGTTGTATGAAACTAGTCTTTCTCCCCACCTCCATCTCATCCCACGAACATTGTTCTTCTTTATGAATAAAAGAAGTTCTGACCCCATTAGCATTTTGGGGTAACATTGAGGATGCTGGTGTAGGGATGTACAAGAACAAAAATTCAGGGAATCACAGTCATTTAATAGATATTTCTCCTGCAAGTCACTTAAAGATATCCCTATTTTTAGGGATGTATTATACCTA
This sequence comes from Phyllostomus discolor, assembly GCF_004126475.2. Lineage (NCBI taxonomy): Eukaryota > Metazoa > Chordata > Mammalia > Chiroptera > Phyllostomidae > Phyllostomus > Phyllostomus discolor. Next base: position 132,966,682 of record NC_040907.2, read on the forward strand.
CGAGACTTTATGTACCATCTTTTATTTCTTTGTACTAATAACTGCCTTTTCCCATGCAAATATGATAATCTGTTCTACATTAACAATTATCATTGGCCCCTTGAGCTTTTACATTATGTGAAAATACAGAAAAATGAGCACAGCAAGGAAAAAAAGCAAATTTCATTTAAATGTTAGTTTCTGGTGGGTTTCTGGGTTTCTGTGGTTTGAAGGCTGGGTTTCTTGGGCTATAGGGATGCTCAGTTCCAACGAAGTTTCTGTGACCTGGGCCTTCAGTTAAACGGAGTTCTATGCTTTGGGCTGTGAACAGGTTTAGGAGGTCTTTAAAAGATAGACAGAAAAAGGTAAGGGGTCCTTTTTCTAGGATGGAATTTTTTGATCTGCCCTTAGTATGTTAAATGGCTCCTTCCCACTAGGCAACATGTAGTTCAATTACTTAAAAGATATCAGGTTTGACTAGAAGGGCTTCTTTATAAGCCCTCCTATTTCCATTGAGTTCACTGCTTCATATTGAAGACATAAAAAATGAAGAAGAATTAAAACAATGACAACAATAAAGCCCTAACCAAAAACTCAGACACAAAACCAATGGGAAGATACATACCCGGTTAATAACATGGGTCTGTGTCGAAGGTGGGGAACAATTCTTACTCTAAGGTCAACCTTGAAGAGAGTGTGAGATTCTGGGTAGTTTAGATAACCTGATCATAATAACCTTTGACAAGAAGGTTAGCTTGTCAAGACAAGCTAACACTGACAGATCCCTGAAGGGAACTGTCAGGACCTCGAGGAAACAGGGAGCCTTAAGGCTTTAAGATATGGACTGCAGGTCGTCTGGCTCTACTTCTGACAAGGGTCATCGCCTGAGCTGATGGGCTCAGGGCAGGGGCTGAGGATTCCTTCCACAACTCACAAACCAGCCATTTTAAACTTCATCCCCAGAGTGGAGCCATTCAAAGGTCGGCTGTCCTCTTGGTCCTCAGTGTGCCCCTAGGTGCTTTGGCAACGCTGTGCACATGGTATCTAATAGAACTCACTGATCCAAAATCCCATAATAAATCACCAGGCCAACAGGATAAAGGAGGAATGGAATGTTAGCCTTAACTTGGAATTTCCTTGCTTTTGGCCATTTATGTTGCAAGCTTGCAGATGTTTAGAAATCTCTGCATCATCTCCCCTCCCCCACCCCATTTTTAATTACTAGAGCTTAAAATAATTGTGAAACAAAAATTAAAACAAAAATAAATTTTGTCTTTGTGTCAATGCAACCTTCTGACACAGGATCCAGTTGAGTAAGTTGCATTCTCGTTAGGAGATTGTTGTAGTGTTTGTGTTGTGTGTGTTTTAAACCAGTGTTTAATTAGGGAGTCTCTTATGTGTTCATTATAAACCTGATTTTTTAGGGGGTGTTTAATATCAGCAACAAAATTCCCTCTGGGGTTGAATCCTAGAACATGCTGTCTCCAAATGTGGCTGCTAAGTTTTTTTTTTATAGGCAGCAGGGTTTTTATTATTCATGTTGAAACAGAGCCCAGACCGGCCTCCATGGCTGGCTCTGTGCGGACATTAATGGCTTCCACCAAAGAGCTGTTGGGGGCTGTGGGTAGCTGGGGCTTGTTTTAAAAGGTTCAGACACTACCTGTTAACATGAGAGATAATAATGATTTCAGAGGAACCATTTCAAAATTTCTCCATAAATAATATGTACTTAAGATGTTTCTAAATTGGTCTCAACCCAAGGCTGCTGCCCAGAGGTCAATTACAAGGAGGCAAAGGAGTCTCTAAAGTTTTCAGGAGCGTCCTGCAGAGACACAACACATCAGTTTCAGTGCCCCTCCCTGCTGAACCCACAAAACGTGTTTTAAAGTCACGCTGGCTCCTCAGATGGACTCGCTGTGAAACAGCAGATAGGCCACATCTTTCAAATTGGAGTCCCTTGGCTTCACAGAGATGAAGCTGTGGCTCCTTCTATCTCAAAGTCAGTGGTTGCCACCAGTTTGCTATGGGATGTTCACATCTTTCTGGATCATATTCTTGGCCTATCCAATTCAATGCCACACACTGCCTTTCAGCTCTGGTGATCTGACTGCTCAGTCTAGCGCTGCAACTGTGCGTGGGGTCACAGCTCCGGGTGCAGGGCTCCGGGAGACCCTGAGGCAGGACACGTCTCACGGAGGTATTTGTGCGGAAGAAAGCAACTCACCTCGGATGCATCCTGGGGCTTTGGGGCATTCTCTTTTTCTTTCTTGCTCTTAGGGATTTCATGTTTGATGCGTTTGGTTCCCGACACTTTTGTTTTATTCTCATTTTCCTGTGAACTGTTCTCCTGTTTCCGAGGTTTGATTGGAGGCAGGGGCTTGTCTTCCTCTCCTTTAATAAACCTTTCATAAGGCAGGATTAATCTAAAAGGATATCAGAAGAGGTGATCAGTCAGGGGAGATAATTCCATTAGCATCGACGTTATGGGTTTATTTTCTTTTTACGATACAAGCAATTTATTGTGTGACTTCATTTCCAGTGACATCAATGCTTTTCTGGAAACTTACTCCATGATTACTTCCCTACTTAAAACCAGTACTGGTGATGCAAACTCCTTTGCAAGACTGCTTTCTGGTTTTTGTGAGTCTCTACACCAAGGGTAACAATGGAAGCATCCAAGTTGGATCACCATCACTGCCCATGGAGCCGGCGTAGTGCCAGCAACAACATCACAACAATAATGGCAGCGATAATGATAGCTGCTTGTTTATTCACCGTCCTGCCAATTGATGAGACAACAGAGGCCCAGAAAGGGTCAAGAATTTGCCTGAGAGCCACACCATTTGAATGAGGCAGAATTTGAACCCACTTGTGCCCATCTCCAAAGGTTAGATTTTCATCATGTCAAAATATAGATCAGACAGGTAAGACAAAGGTGTTAATGGGAGGCAAGCACAGCGTGACTGAGACAGCTGTCTTGCCCAGCAGCTCTGAGGGGGTAGGTGACCAGTGTGAGGAGCTAGCTCTGTTTTGGGGTGCCAAGTAGCAGAGGGCCTTGGTAAGAAGGAAGGTAGACTACTCCCACCACAAAAATCAGAGGGCTGAACAATTCAAGCATTTTAATTATATAAATTTTTATACAAAGTACATAAAATTGCTCCAAAAAGAGAAACATCAAACAGCTCTAGTTTTAATCTGTTTCCCCTTTGCAACATAGCTCTTGATCTGAAAGGGAAAAATAGCTGATGTAATTAAAAGGGATGGATTGCATTACAATCTCAGTTTCAACTTCAGTGATTAAAGTTTTTATAATGCATTTGGTATGATTAATGACTCACTGTGGGATTAATACGAGACTCAGCCTTAAAAATATGAACTTTAATACAGCAAACATAATTTGTTTTAAATAAGGCAAGTTGACTCAATGAAGAAAATGTACTTGGCTTATAAACAACATACATCTGTTCAAATATCAGGAACCCTAATTATTTTTAAACTAAGACTGCCAGGCAGAAACTTCTTTGGTTTGGATATTTGTTAGCTATCCTGAAATTGGTTTCTAACTACGCCATTTGGACCTCAACTACTTAAACACGCACAACTGTTCAGGTTTGTGAGTACAGACATGGGGACATTTGTGATCAAAATATTTCACTCTTCAGTAAAATACCAAGTAGATGATGGGAAAATCAAATCCCAATTTATAGCATATTAGGAACAAAATTCACTTACTGAGCATGCTCGGACAAGGTATGTGCAAGGAGGCGTGAGTAATAGTTTCGAGCCCTCCATCTGGCAGTGGGCCAGCCACGAAGATCAACAGAGCCCATGGGGAATAGTTATCTTCAGATCCCATTACAAACTGAGTTTAAACATGTTACAGCTGCTAAAACTGGAAACTGTTCTCTCCATGTAGACTTACTAAAATAATATATGGCTGCCAAATACCTGCTTCCCACTGTAATATTACAGTTAATGTTTATATAATAAAAAGCATAACTAAGCAGAAGAAGAGAGGGAAAAATAGCAATCTTGTTCATACTTGAATTTATTTGTCTCATCTGTAAAGTCCCAACATTCTCCCCAATTCCTTTTATCTGTGTGGTTCTGCCAGGGGCTTTATCCCTTTTCACATCGGCAGGTTGGGGGTTTTTATCCGGGAGCCAAATGCACTGCATATTTTAAATTGGAAAGAAATATTTTAAATTGACTTCAATGAATACATATTTTTATTGCTGGGGCAGATAGGTTTGTTTGACTTTTGTTTGGTTGCCATGGGAATCCAAGGAGCATGGAAGTCTGGGTATTCCAATGGTTGCCACCCTTCCCCCAACTCCATTCTCTAATTGACACAGTGACACCAGGAGAGACCCTCTTCGCTAAGAAGGGTGGCAGCATCATCCGTGTGGGGGGGAGGAGGGGAGGGGAGCAGGGGCAGAGAATTGAGTGGGCGAGACACCCAAGGTGGGCCCCAAAGGGCCCCTCATCTCAGGTTCTGACAGTCCTGGGCCAACCCAGTTTTCTAGATGGGTGCTAAGAGGCCTTAGTTCCCTTATACAATTTTGCAAATTCAAGAGGCAGGGCAACATTTCCATTTCACTTCTTTTTTCTTTTCTTTTTTTCCCCTCCTTCACTCAACTCAGCAGCTGGCTGGCTGACAGCCGTAAAAAAAAATACATTTCACTTTGCTGGTCAAAGGCCTAAAGCCAGAAGCAGGAAATCTGGAATTAAATGTTTCTTGTATCTGGAAAGAGGCATGACTAAGGTAAAACTGAATCCAAACACAAGCCCTACTTGTTCAAGTCTTCCAAAGGAGTGTGTGTGTGTGTGTGTGTGTGTGTGTGTGAGAGAGAGAGAGAGAGAGAGAGAGAGAGAGAGAGTGTGTGTGTGTAAAGGTCAACTGAGTGGGGTTTTTTTTTCCGTTCTAAATCACTGAAAGATAATTATAGTGGCTCGGGGAAAAAAAAGGCTCCCAAAATAAAACAAGAAAGGCAGCGGCTAAAAAGAAACAAGTAGAAATATGACCGACTAAGCCCCTGAAGAACAGGACATGGTCTTGCACGGCACCCAAACAATTGCTGCTCATAGAGCGATTTCCGTTTGCGGCGGTTTTCACTGAATGTTTTTCAGTTATCCTGTCATGGTACAACACAATGACCCCACAGGATATGATCTTACCATCTGATTATTAGTTTTTTACAGCATAAGGGATGAGCACCAACCATAATAGGTTTCTGAACATTGAAACGTTTAACGTACATGTGAGCATTAAAAACAGGTTAGCCAATACAAGGTCAACATTGCCCAATGCAGGAAGCTGAGGAGATTGGTACTATATAAAGAATTTAGTATAATGCAACATGCCTGTGCCTTGCAGAGGATTATTCCTCAAATATTTGTAGTACAACAAACTGTAATCAGTTTCTAAACTGCACAGATAAAAGCAAAAATGCACCACAGCCCCCAAGAATGCATTACACAGAAGAAATCTTTTCAATGGACTGCAACTCTAAGAATGCACGTTGGGTTTTAGGTGGGTGGAAGTCATGGGGAAATGCAGCAATATATTCATTAGAGAGATGCCCCCCTCTTCCTTCTCCAGCCCGATCTACATCTAGTCTGGGATTGAAAGCTGGGCAGATAAATGGGTCTCTATTATTATCCAGATTTCACATTTCAGATTAGCAAAATGCTTATTTATGATGCCATTAATGGATCTCAAATAGGTGAGCCATCATGTATTAAAAAATAACATCTTTTCATAGGCATAAGAATTGTAGCAGCATGAGATTTTTTTTTCCCTAGGAATAATACAAGAATAACATTTTCCACCCCAAAGCAGAAGCAGTAGGGGAGCCTTTTGCTATCAGAGATTCTTATTAAATTCAGTCACTGTGGAAAGCAAGATTTTTTCCCCCTCCTTTTTTTTAAAGACAACTTAAAATCAACCCAAATTAAAATTAACAAATCAATGGCATTGTAACCTTGATTTATTAGCTTCTGAGCCACTAAATTATCATCACACAAAAAAATGGCTGGTTTGAAAGGATTCTGGCTTTGTTAAATCTCAAGTTAAATAATGGCGCTCAGTGTACTAGGTTTTTAGATCTGCTTCATCTGATATTATGAAAAATTCAATACATTTCTCTACAGCAGAAGTCAGGGGTCAGCAAATCTATTACTGTAATGTAAGTAATCTGGCAACCTGCCAACTCTTTCTCCCTTTTATTATTTTTTTAAACACCAAGGCAGATAATTTTATATTTACAAATTCTAAAATCCTCCGAGGCCTTGCCCCTCTTTCTCAACAAAAAGCAGCAGCCTTGTGCTTGAGAAATGTATACCGTACGTGTCCTCATCATTTGCATTTCATACAAAGGAAGAAAAGACCCTTCATCTTTATTAGGCAACATGCCCCTCCCCTCCCCACAGGCAGAGGAAAAATAATGTCAAATCTCATCTGAGTGAGCAACCACTAATGTCTCCTGTATTGATTAATGCTTGCATGGAATGACTGAACTTTTGGGCCAAAACATTTAGCAAACAGTATTTAAGAGGAGAAATGAGAATCCATCTATTTATAAGAGCTCTGAAAAATGATATTATAATAATGTCTGGAAGTGATTTAATCTGGAGAGTGGGGGAAAAAAAAGGGAAATCTTTAGGGTTGCATTTGAACCTCACCCTAGTTACCTAACAGGTACTTTTACAGTGTCGAAGCAGTCAAAAACGCCAGGCTCGAGGATCTGCTGGTGACAGGAAGCAGAATATTTTAGGGGCAGAGGGAAATAAAATTGGTGTTCATGTTACGGCAACAATGCTACTATTCTTATATTATTAGGTATTTTTGTGGTGGTGGAAAAGAAATGACATATTGGTTCTTTGGGGGCCTCGGACCTGATCTGATCCCAAATGGAGTCATTACACCTCCAAGTCGATTCCGAGGTTGATAAACTCTAAGGCTTGGCCAGACATTTCCCTTCTCAGCCAGAAATTGAAAATATAACTTCACTGTGAAGTGTTGGAAGCAATCTTTCACCAAATATGAAGCCAATAAAAGGTATATTTTTCTTTTTTAAAGATGAAGTACACACATTTATTAAGGTTCCAAAAAGTATAGAAAGTTTCTAATCACACACACTGCTCACCTCTCAGGGCCCCAGATCAGGACTCTAAAATGGCAGAGGAGAATCTGGCAAAAGACATCATGACAAAAGTCGAGACAGATGTGCCCAGTCAACGTGCAGAGAGGTGTGCATGTCCCCTCGGCGGCCATGATGCTCGTGGAGTTCAATAGCAGCTGTGCTGCTTTGGCCCTGTTTTATTATTATTTTTAAAGACAAGCTGCACCTGAGAAAGATTTGGGCTCTGGACAAAGATCTCCATTTGATGGTGTGAGTTTCAGCAAAGCTGAAACAAGAGTGTGCAGAGTGTGAGGAGCAACATACCAGTAACCAAGGAAGATGAGAAAGGGGCCTCCAGTGTCACCTTCCAAAGATAATGAACTGAAAGCTTGGAGCCCCAAACCAGGGAGGGAGGCACCGTGCTGACACACGGGCCGGGGGGAACGAGCCCACCACAGGACCATCAGAACCGAGAAAACAGTGGGAGAATGCAACATGGATTCTGCGCAGAAGGCAGTTTGCCCATGAGCTACAAAGGGTAAAGTGTACCAAGCTTTTTAAAAGGGAAGCAGGTATAAACAGCATCATTTATTTGTATTCTACGCTGACACACGTAAAAGGTATGTGACCCATTGTTATCAACAACAGAACATAGATACTTGTCTTCAGCAAAGCTCTTGCCACCTGCTCACCAGGGGCTTCATTACCTACTCAAGGGGCAGCAGAAGATGGGGTGGAGGGAATGAGCAAAAAAGAAAAAAGAGAGAGAAAGAACTCATGGACACTGACAACAGTGTGGTGATTGGGAGTGGGGAGGTGGCGGGGGACATGGAAGAGGGTATAGTGGGGATAAATGGTGCTTAATAATAAAATAAATCAATAAAACAATAAAAGATTATTTCAAAATAAAGACCCAAGAAAGAAAGGAAGAAAGAAAGAAATCCTTTTAAAGGTAGTAATTCCATTAGATCCTAGAAGTGGTAGCAGAGTTATTTCTTAGGCCCATTAATAACTCTGATACCTACCTCCATGGTCTTGGAATGACCATGACCCTAACTAACTAAGCAAAAGTGAAATGAGTAGATGACTGGTCAAAGCAATGCAGCTATTAAGTGCCAACACCTAAGTTCAAACACAGATCTTCCTGCCTCAGCTAGTCTGAGCTGCCTTCATCTCAGCAAGGTAACTGTGCACCTTTGCACATTGTCTGAGAAGCACCAATGTGGGGGAGATACTGAAATGATGACCCTTGGATTAAGAGACTTTCAGCTCCTAAGGAGCTCTCTAAGAAATCAGAATGAGACTCCTTTTCTCAGTGGCAACAGACCTGGCAACAGACCTACATGGAAACAAAGGGTCAACCCCCTACAACAAAAGCAGCCCTATGGCTTAGGCACTAAGCACACTAATGCTTTTACAATGTGCCATAACTCTCCAAAAGGTTGTAACCCCAGCTGGATCAAGCCCAGCTTGATGCTGGAGGGTAAGAGAAACTCAGGAATCATATTGCCCCCAAATTCCAGCCTATAGCACTTAATCTTAGCAAGTCTGAGTTCCCAATAGTCCACCCAGCTAGACTGGGAGCCCCTAGAGGACTCTGCTTCTATGATGCCTCCTTGCCACTTCTAAGGGTGTCTAGGTTAATGGTATCCCCATGTCTTTCAAATGAAGACCACATTGAAAAAAAGCTCAAATAGATATAAAAAAAGGCTGACTTTATGCCCCAGGGATTAAAATACAGGCTCACAACAGAGAGCATGGCCAGCCCTCCCTCCAGGATGCCAGCCAGCCAGGGTGGCAGCAATTATTCTTCCCAGTGAGAATAGTGGCTAACTCAGACTCAAGCTGCATGGATCCATTTCCAGAGCAGATGAGTGTCATGTCAAGAATAAGAGACAAATATAACTACAGTGTTTGCAACATGATGTGGACCCCACAACAGCAGGCAGGCAGTGTTGATCTGTAACAACAGCAAACAGCTATGGCATTTAAGCCCCATGCATGTGAGATACCACGGATTCCAGAGCTTCTGAAATGTTCAGCAATCCCCCCCACACATTTATTATCTTAATCAAACTTTGTAATAACTTGTACAAAAGCAAAATGTTCCAAGAGGTTTTCAGTAGAAGAGTTAAGGATATATTTTAATGGTAAACAATTACATTCTTCTGTCATCTGATACTTCTTTTTTTCCCCTTTCTTTTTTGGAAACATGCTTTCTGAATTTTCAATAGTTCCTTTGTGAAGGCATCTGTTACTCACATAATTGAAAAGATGTTTGTGCAGTGGCATGCTTGAGAGTACAGTTATTTAATCTTAATGATAAAGCCCTGAGGACAGAAAATCATAAGTAGGAACCTCTTGTTATTTATCAAAAAGAAATGGGGCTAAGACACCTAATCTATTCTCAAATTTAAATTCATGCTTGATGAAAACTATCAATAAAACATGGGGCCTGTAAACTTTCTTAAATATGATTGCCAGGTTCAAAGGGAAGTGGGGTGGGGGAGACAGAGTGAAAACAAAAATAAGACAATAAAGAGCCTGACAAAGAAAAACTGCTGTTTGGCAAGCTTTTTTTGGGGGGGGGGTGTCAAACAAAGAACTTGCTGTAGTTTACAGCATGACATACACACTGGATTAGTTTGTGCCTGAGGGTGTTTTTACACTCGACCGTGTAAACTCCAACTTCTATTAATTACAACTTGCATTCAGAGACAAATTTAAGAATTTTTAAATAGAGATTTTTCAAAGGCGGTTGTTTATTTTTTTTTTAAACAGAAACCAGTTTTTCTACTCCAGGGCTTGGCTAGTGTTTTGTTTTCCTTTTTAAAATTTTCTGGAAATATCCAGGCATTGGAAAGTTATCAGAGCATTTTAGGCATGCTGAATGATATGGAAGGAGGCTCTTGCTTATGAAATTACCTGACTGTCCTTTAGTGAGTCATTCTTTACAGATGATAAGAAGCTGCTCCAGGACCCACCCAGCTCAGGACCGTTGTAAGAACAAGCTAGGGGAAGTGTAGCCGGAAGAGCACTAAAATGTAGTTGGGGTCTGCCTCAGCCTGCCTAAATCTCAGTGCCTGTCTTAGACTTCCTGGGCTGCTGGTGTTGATAAGGGCCAGGAGGCCTTCTGTGGGGTTGGGGAAAGGGGAGATAAGAGTTGCCTGGGTGGCAGTGTTGCAGAGATGCTACCAACAGAGTGCCTGGCTCTGGCCAAAGCCTCCATTACCAAGACATTACCAAGCATTCAGAAGCCCATAGATTGGTCAACTCCACCGTGGGTGAGGATGGGGCATGAGAGTTAAAAGTGAGAAGATAAACTACAATACCTATCTTTGGTATATCCAGCTTAGAAATTCAGCTCACCTAAACAGCCCCTCCTACCACTCTACTCCCTACCTCTTCATATGTTTCCTAGAGGAGACTGTCCTTTTTTGTTTAGATTCAATTTAATTCATTCCACCCCCTAATTCCTGAGTCCCTGATATGTTTATGATGCTGTACTGGGTGCACTGAGGAGTCTCAGGAAAGCAATACCACATGGTTGTTTCCCTCGAAAAGAGTTTCTTTATTGTTTTTGAATTCAACAACTTAATTAGTTTAGGCAACTTATGATGATCTATCTTAAGTCCTAACCTAACCTCTTTAAGATCCAGTTCACATTCTAGATCCTCCCGGAAGACTGCTCATTGCAGTTGGAAATTTTCTTTAATCCACGTTGAATTTATTATTTGTATTTATCAATTACCTACCTAAGGTTTTTATGGCCCTAAATGTTTAACTCCCTTTCATGTAAGTGTGGACTGTGAGTCGGATCACATGAGAAGTCAGGTAAGCCAAGGATCACAGTACCCTGAAGTTCTAATGCATGGACAGACATGCTGGGAGCATCATACTGGGAAGAATTCTGAGGCTGAATTTAGGCTCATGGGAAGCAACATTGTGTTCCCTTAGCAATCTCTGCACAAATGTGGTAGCATGCACCCTTCCTCATTGTTTGCTAGACCTAAACTCTTTGGTTCATATGTTTTCTTTACCCCTGAGAGTGTTTTGTGTAGATGTTCAAAAGATGCCACTGCCTCTTGAGGGCAGCAGCAATGCAAAAAGGCAGTCAAGCAAATGGAAAACCTATCCTGCCCAAGAAAAACTGGCCACTGAACCAATTTCAACTGTAATCTTAGGCTGCACTGATAGATCGACACATCCCAAGAAGTACTATTTACCACATCTGGACTGGCTTCGCGTATTCTGAGTGACACAAATTGGAGGCATCTCCATGAGAGCAAGCCAAGCTCAGTCAAGTCCCTAAATCCTGTTCTGAGGCTTGGTTGAATGGAACGAGATGTGATGTGCAGGAGGGAGGGGCTTTGCCAAGTGTGTGGCAGCGCATCGCCCAGAACAGGGAGTGCACAGAACGAGGCAGCCCTGAAAGGCAAGGTGGGGTCTGTGGACAGCTGCAGAGGGCATCCAGCTCAGTGCATGGAAGTGTTTAGATGAGCAGTGCCTTTGACACTGGTGCCTTCTTCCTTGCCCTCCCAGCCCAGGGCATTGACACAGAGACAAGATCAGCCTAGTGCCAATGGCAGTTCAGTTTTCACAGAATTTGGCCACTCTTGGTAGCTTTGTAGGCTACCTTTGCTCATGAGCATGTCTAGTTTAGCTTAGGTAAAATCTCTTCAGAAATACTGGAGCCAATATTTGTAAGTCAGGTGATTTCACATAAAAATTATCTAGAAAGCAAGGAAGGCCTGGAAGCACAGAGACTGGATCTGCCCAAGGCAATGGTATTGGCTGATCTTCCCGGGCCTCCCGGGCCTGCGTTGTGTGTGCCAATTTTGTATTTTCCCGACAAGCCACCTGCACTACCTCGGCTACCTGCCCCAGGGAACACTTGAGTTTGTGACCACTGGGGTGGAGCGGCGCTTCTCCAATGGCCCAGGATGAAAGACTCACTTCCTTAGTGTCCCATCTGTTGCCTACTGATGCTTTTGTAAATAAGAGTGAACTATTAGAAAAAGGCAATATTTTAAAAAACCTACAAAAATACAAGCCTCAATTTGTATTAGATTCAACAGACATAAAGTGTTTCTGGCAGGTTGCTACGTAAGGGTATCAATACTTATTTGCAGTTGTGCCTTGCTCACCTTGGCCTAGCAGCAAACAGGTCATGGAAATGTCAGAAAACCTTGCTGAGTTAACACTGGTCTAGATTGTTAAGGGCCCTTTCAAATAAAAAATGCTGTGATCCTGTCTGCGACTTTCTGTAGTGTGTACTGATTAACATCAAGGTTGTCAAAATGAGCAAGAACCCACCAATGTCCTGGATGTGAACAGACATGAACAGAACCATAACGCACCTTACTTTCCCTTGGCCTTTCCCACAATATAATTAGTTGAGTTCCTTGGATCCTGACATATTTTTGGCATTTATCTTAAAGCACATACTTATCTCACTGAAGACATGAACCTCCCACACCCTGCCTTCCACTTTCTGAGAAGAAAAGACCAAAGCTCCAGGTGACTGTTACCCGGGTTCTGCCCAAATGCATCTGGCTTGGGTACGGCTCACCCCAAGTCACTGCAAAGGAAGCCACCTAAGCGACGCGCATGACCGTCTCGCCCAAGGAATGCTTACGGGAAAAGCAAAAGGTTAGGATTTGCAATTGGGCATGAAGTCTGTGAGAAGATGAAGTGTAATTACTCATTTCCCCCACCAACAAACACTTTGTTTATGATTTTGATTGTCTAAATACTCAGAAAAACGAGGCATAAGTGCTTTTGCCTTAATGCTCCTTTTTCAGTCCCTAATAACAACTTTATGTGCTGCACAGAAACAGACCGTGTAATTTATTCAGGAAAATCAAAACCAGTAATCTGGTATTCTGTGTAAAGATTTTTTCCCCTGAATGTGCTTAAAAACACTGAAAAAGAAAACAAATCTGCATGTGAAAACAAAGCCTTTAAAGCGAATTAGTATTCTAGAAAAATCAAACCAAGAGAATTCCATAAAAGTAACCGTTTTCCTTTCTGTCCTTTTACTGATAGAAGAAAGCAATTTAGCCACCTTAAATAGTTGAACAAGAAAGAAAATATTGCCCTTAGCAGGGTCCTGCCCAGGAGGAGGGGGGTGTTTTTCTTTGCATTATAATCTTACAGTGACTTTACCTATAAATTCTGAGCAAGAAATGTCCAGAATAACCACACTTCATAGCTCTTCTGAGTTTGAGACATCCACATAGCAACAGTCTCATGATAGGAAAACATTAATGCTTTTTATATTGGTGATCATCTGTAACATGAGCAATTAAGTACAGTACTAATGGACTATGGCCAGGAGCCTGGTACTAATATTAAAAACTGACAGAGACGAATAGATTTAGAAGCAAGACCAGGCTGACAAAGACATTTTTATGAAGTGCTTGGACCTATTTGATTTAAACCAATCAGAGGCAAGTTTGGACGAGTCAGGCCTTCCGCGACAATGATGCATTCACAGGCATTGTAGCATTTCTGCTTTGCCTTAAATAAAAACACCCATTGATTCTTTTCAACAACCCGCACTTTCATTATTACACTCATTAATAAACCAAAAGTCCACAACTAATATACAAGTAACATTTACGGAGGAACCGGCTATTTTTTTCTTGTTGGAAAATGAAAACATTTACGGGAAACATGAACCACACCGCATGAAAAATAAATCAGTGGATAATGCAGAGTAGATCACTCATTTCCTCTTCATCCTCTAGGACAGCAAAGCTGGGGGTAGGCAAACAGGAAAAGGACCACGTTTCTATACCAGAGTGTAAAGAATCAGAGACCAGAGATCAACCAGCAGTGGAGGAAAAACCCCTAGGGATCTGATCTGATTTGAAAGGATTTGCAAATTTCCAAGAACAACTCCAGCTAGATGTTTTCCCACAGCATCCTGACTCTTTCCAACTCTTTGAACCTTCTTCAAAACGGTGGTCCTTCACCAATCTAGTCATCTGTTTTGTGTTAACAAGAACGAATGAAATTGGCCATAATCACTAAGTACAGTTTTAGCCAAGAGCTTCAGCTCTTCTTTGCCCAAAGCAGAACTCTTTCAGGTGCCTGGACACATCAGAGTGTCCTCTGCCTTTCTCTGCTAAAACCATTCAAGGGAAGCAAGACATGGAGAGCAGCAGTTCCTAAACTTTTCTCCCACCATGATGCACAGGATGGGTGACTCCTGTGAAATCACAATGTGGTCAGATGAATAGGCATTATTGTTAGTAGAGTCTGAATATAATTTTTAAAAGTCAATCATCTGCAAATTTGGGCACTTAACTCTTATTGATTACTAATTATTCAAGACACCCTTATTTCTGATCACAGCAATGTGAGGGGCCTAGATGGCATAAGGAAATACTAAGGAAGGGTTATGGACCTCGCTAATCACCTGGGGTCAGCTGTGCTCTAATCTGGGCTTCAGGCTCTGCCCTGAGATTTCCACGCTGGGGGTCCCACTTTGCAAATGGACTAATGTCTCTCAACTCCAGTTCCAGCCTCTGTGCTCTGTTTGGTGGTGTTGGGGCTGGGGCTCTGTAAATTACATCTCATTTGCCAGTTCTCTCCTGCAAATGGAGCCCTACCAGGTCAGGGGAGGAGAGAGGGGACCTCTTTCTTTGTATTTTGCTTGTTCTTCATTTCAGTGCCAACTCGACAGTAACTTAGCAGCAGCAGTTGGTTCCAGCCTCTAGCTTCTTTCAACAATCCCAGGGCAGTTTCAATGCATCTCCTCACCAGCCAGGGAGCACAGTCTCCTAGGTCTGAGCCCAGCTCCACAGGGCTCCTCTGAAGCACCAGCATGGGGTTGGGTGCCTCTCCTAGAAGCGATCTGAACCCCAGCTCTGTGGGGCCCAGTCCCTGAACGCCTGGGTAGCAACACCTCTTATTTCAATTCTCGCAGCCCTGAGAAAACTGGTTATTACCTTTGTATTAATGTAGGGTTTCACACCTACTCTTGTTTAAGCAATTCCTATAGCAAATTCTCTTTGTTGAATACCTGCTGTGCTTTCTGCATTTCCCTTACTGATAGACACTGACCAAATAAATTCATAATTCAAACTCAAAGACAGAGCTTTTCAAAAAATGTTATCCAGTGGGGAACCAAACCTTTATGAAATATCCATTCTACTCCCAAGAATGAGAAGAGAAATTTTTAAACATCTTTAATAATGTTTCTGAGTTGCTACAGTTTGAGGTATCTCTACTAGAATTTTCCAATTTGAATGGCATTTGGGATTCTGCTACTCCAAGAAGAGGTAAATTATGAAGCTAAATATTTTGCCATTTCATTTAAGACTGAGGTTATTTTTATCTACAAAACAGCTTGTGTACATCACACACACACACACACACACACACGCATGGGTGCACATGCCCCTATTAAATTCAGTCTTCTTCCATCCCAAACTTTATCTGTTTTCTGACCTTGTGATACTTTGTAATACGTTTGAGTAATTTTTCACTAGGTGAGGTAGCTAATAGCTGAGATACATTCCTTTTTTCAAATTTTAATTGTTATCCTTTAAGTTTGATGGTTCACGTGTTGTGAACATTTTCATAGGAGGTAAGGAAGGTTCACCATCAGAATAGAAGCTATTTGAAAGCATGGTGTTTCCAATAAAAATATTTTAACTAAAACCTTGAATTATAAGTGAAAACCAAGTGATGATGATAACTTGGATGGTTATTTACAACAGTCACCTGAGAGAGCAAGGCTGTTCTGTGCTGGTCCTTCTATGCTGTAACTGTGATGTGCAGTGAGCTTCCGCATTAAATACCAAGAGAAATGACACACTTAAGATACTGATGTACTGTATTAGAAACAATGCTATGAAGAGTAATTTGAATTCCTGTTTCTAATTTTTAGAAATCTGGATTATAATACTGGCAAGTAAGACAAATTTTGGGGAACCTTCTGTAGGAATTTTTCTTGGGGTACTAAACCAATTCAGTTTATTATAATTACAAAATACTACTACTACTAATAACAAAGTTTGTTATAACTATAAAAACATTGTGAGTTTCATTGAACAGCTATACTAAAAGAGGCTCTGTGTTAAATGCCATACAGATAAAAATATAATTGCACTCTGAAGAACTATGACTAGGAGTTGATGTGTTAGATGACATTATCTGAAGACTCATTTGTATGATCCAGAGGTGGGTGGTAAGCTACTGGGTTAAAGTTGGAATACTAATTGACTGTGTGAGGAGCAACAGTCAAATTTATCAGTTGTATTTTAACTTCTCAGCTAGCAAGTTAACTGGCCTGTTTGTTCAGCTGACTATGTCTTGCTTCATTTCACTCGTGGCCATTATTACAGCACACGTAGACACACACACACACACAACCTCCACTCGGAGCTCACAAGCTCTGAATTTGAAACCAGGGAGCTGAGTCAGTCCACACTTCAGAAGGGAAATGCCACTGATGAGGAAGTTGGTGTGGCCTAAACAAATTCAGTACGGGCCTGAAGCACGGAGCAAGGGTAACACCCATATCTGCTAACTGGTCTTCAGTGTGGAGGCTAACACAGTCCTAACGCAAAGGGAACTCTTCCTGTGAAGACAACCCTCAGAGTAGTCTAATGTGGCATTACTTCTTGTTTGTATCATCATCACCTTCCTAAAGAGGCTTTAACTGTTAGAAAGCTAAACCACACAGAGCTTAGCAAGAAAGGATTTCCTGGGTCGAAGAGCACAGCCATAGAAGAACAATACCAAGATGGGCAAAAACAAAGAATCTTATCTGGGGCTCATTTTCTTATTAAAGAAATGCTTACTTTGCAGTATTAATACATTCAACATTAATACATTTCAGGTTAATACAGTTACATGGCGACTCATAGTAACACTGTTATGCTTCCCAGATTCTGAAAGTTCTCATAGCAAATGAACCTGCAGAGAACACTGAGTAATCTATGCCTGTGGGGGGAAATGGTATTGTCAGGCAGGTGGTCACAGGATAAAGGCAAACTTAAAAAGAACATCTAATTTTAGCCCCAGTAACCTGAGAAAGCAATGTCCCTTAAAAATCATAAGGCAGCACGCAAAATAAAATGCTGGAGGAATATTTTCTGTTTCCTAAAAGGTCCTTTAGACTTCTTCTGGTATTAAACTTGACCAGAAGCATCTTCCAATGAACACAATTTCAACTAAGCAAGGACTTTCCAAAAATTACAATTTTTTTTTTTTTTACCTTTCATAATGTCTGCGGGTACAAGTGGCGGCGCTGGTGCTCCCAGGATTACCGCCTAATTCATCATAAATGTGTTTCCATTGACGGCGGGCTGTTATCTGAAAAAATGGCAATGGGAAATTTAGTCTTGCATCATAAGAGATTCGCAGTGCCAGGATTCAATACGTATGCAACAGTCAGAGGACAGCAGTCTGTTCCGGAAACCCAGAAACAGAGAGGTCCAAGTGAGTACACAGGGAGACCTATGGTTTTCCAGTGAGATCTCACCGTCAGCACTTTTTTTACGAGAAAGATGGAATTCTGCTTTTGGCTCTATATTTTGTCACCCTTGGTGCATTTTCATCTAAGGCACCTCCCTGGATTCTTACGTAGTTATCTGTCCCCCAAGGTCCCAACCTCGTGCTCTGTTCTTTTATGTCATGTGCTGAAACATCAAAATAATAAAACAAATTTTCCCTAAAATATACCTTAGTAGACCAGGTGTAAATGAGCAGAATTAACATAGGTTACTTGTGGGGTGTGGAAATGGGTGGTCAAGTTGAGAGACACACTTATCACCAAATGTGCTTTTGTATCTTCTGATGTTCAAACTGTGTGATATGTTGCCTACTTTCAAAACTAAATAAATTACAACACCAGCTAATTAAACTGATCAAATTGGTTATGCAATTTACAGTCATTTCAGGCTACATTTTTATGACAGCTCCTGTAACCACCAAAACAAAATCAAACTCTGCAACCGTGCATGTCACACAAGCTGTTTATTTTTATTCACTTAGGTCAGGAAAATGGGATATCGATCAGATCCTATGAAAATGAACGTATTCCACAGTTGAAATGTAAGTTATGCATATTATTCAGTTAGGTGAATAAAAACAAACAGATTGCCAGATACTGAATGGCATACTATAGTCTTATTTTTATACATGGATTAAGATTTTACCAAATAACAGATGCAAAATCTGGCAAATGATTAATTGGGAGAAACCCCATCATTTACTACATCTGAGAAAGTCTAGTGTTTCCTTGAAACTAGGAAGGCAGACAAGTTCTAAGGTCCTTGGGAAAATTTCTAAACAGGGTTACAGGAAAATGGTTGTTGGAATGCGCAGGGGCAAGGTGTGACAACAGGACCAGTGGCATTTCATACAATCAGAGCAGGAGGCTTCTTTTGAAAACTACAGAGGAGCCAGCAGTATCTACCTAGGGGCTAAAGGCAGTAATCCAGGGGAAAAATCTCAACTTGCAACCAGGGCTTCTGAAATTATAAGGAAGAAGTGAAGGGGGGTTAAATATTATAAGGTAAAGGGTGCCTTTTCCATTTCCAGTAAAAAGAACCCCTTCATTTCCATAAACCCTTATCAACGGGCCCAAGTAGGACCTCGAGTCAAGGTGAGCTCTGCCCTATTCCAAGTCCCATGAATCATTCCTGAACCTATTTATTTCATTTGTCTTCATTAGACAGAACTGCCTACTAGTAGGTATAACTGAAAACAAAATCCTCCTTTATTTGTGGCTTGGTTTTGATTATAATAAGTGGTTTCAAGCCCCTTTTAAAACACTCAAAATACCTATTTTGGTAATTATTTTATATTTAATTATAATCTCCCTCCAACCTTTTAAATAATACAATTCCTGGCTGATCTATTGTGAGACCTACATATCAAGGAAGAAGAAATAGGATC
Source organism: Phyllostomus discolor (assembly GCF_004126475.2). NCBI lineage: Eukaryota > Metazoa > Chordata > Mammalia > Chiroptera > Phyllostomidae > Phyllostomus > Phyllostomus discolor. The sequence continues at coordinate 132,985,704 of NC_040907.2, forward strand.
CCCTCCTTCCAAATGTTTATGTAGTTCCTCAGAGCCCACACTAACCTCCCTCAGAAGAGCCCAGCAGGGCCAGAAAACAGCCTATGTATGTCCCCACTTCACCAGAAACCATCACTCTTGACATCTTGTATCTGGTGTTCACTGTATTGCATAGTTTATAAAGAGTTTACCGACCCATGATATCACTTAATCCTCCCATAGCCTGTGAGGCAGATTATAGCAATCTCATTCACAGAAAGATGGGAGACTCAGAGGTTGCATGACTTGCCCAAGGGCATTCAATAGCAGAATGGCAATACCAAGGTTCATACTGTCTTATGGTCCCTTAGTGGAGACTTTTTTCCACTATAACAAAGCAGCCTCCATATCAGAATGACCTCATGAATAATCCACGTGTGTAGCAGGTGATAATACTGAACTCCAGAGCCTTTTGTTTCAAATGAGGCAGATGGCTGTGCGAAGTACAGCTGCTACTGCAAGTTCTCAACTTTGAGCTTTGAGTCTCTTACTAATGGGTAAATAGTGTAGCTACAAGATCAGCATGAATCTAAGGGGGTTGTGCTAGGTTAACAGTGCTCTGAGATTTTACTCTCTTAAAGAATCAGGTAAAACTATGGTTCCTTCTGGCCCTGGCTGGTATAGCTCAGTGGATTGAGCATGGGCTGAGAACCAAAGTGTCACTGGTTCGATTCCCAGTCAGGGCACATGCCTGGGTTGCAGGCCAAGTCCCCACTTGGGGACACACAAGAGGCAACCACACATTGACGTTTCTCTCCTTCCCTTCCTTGCTCTCTAAATATAAATAAAAGTAAAATCTTAAAAAAAAGCTATGGTTCCTTCTATCCTGACTACTCATGCCTCTAGTTGGAACAGAGGTTTTATTATTATGTTCACCAGAGCATCACAAATAAGTTCCAGTTTTACCTGAGTCCATCCATTCACTCACCCATTCATTCACCATTCATCAAACATCTCCCAACGGTTGGGTACTGTGCTAGTGGCTGAGATGCAACAATGACAAACAGACCCAACACCCAACACCCATCCTTGTGGTGGATACAAATAATAAACAACTGACCAAATGTATACACAAAATAATACAAATTGTGGAAAATGTGATGAAGAAGAGACCAATGCATAGAAACTGATCATGTCCGCTCCCCACATCCTATCATCCAGACTCAAGAATGCCCTGTTAAACACTTGCCTATCACAGAGATGACAAAGCTTCTTTAAGAATAAACAGTGACTTATCAAAAGGAAAAAATAAATCTTCTTTACACTAGTACTGAAACTGTAGTAGCAGGAAGCCAGCCTCAAGCACCACTTGGTGGATGGAGAAAGCCATCTGCAGCAGGCTAGGGGTCTGTCTTAGCCCCCTGCTAGCAGGCTCCCATCTTTAAACACAGTTTTTACTAGTGAGGACTCATCTGGAGTGAAGACAAGGGCTGGGCCTTCAAGGAAGTGGTCTCTCTGTTTACCGAGCTTCCACTGGCCAGCCTGGATGAATCAAGCCATTCTGAGATATTTTCTTTCCACAGGAAAGTCATAAAATGTGCTCCTTCCAACTGCTAACTGCTTTTATGGACACAGTTCTTCTAGGTACACCTCTCTATTTTTGGGTGCCCAGGGGTGCTTTTAATTCAAATGCTGGCCATGGGCTCTAAAGCAAGAAATGTCTAAATCCTCCCACTGTCCAAGGTTATAGTGGGTGGGTCTCGTGGCCCTATTAGGAGAGAGGAAAAGACATGAGAAGTCCTCCTAGTCCAGCTACTGGGCACCATACTCCCACCTGTATAAATCCTCCTTCTGTTCTAATGTGCTTTCATCGTGCTTCATTATGCATTTGCTTAGGGTTTTTATCCCATTGTCCAATGTCTTCTCTCGATGTGTGTCAGCTTTAAACCCCATCTAGGGCAGAACCAACATCTGCTGCCTGCTACCTAGACCCCAGCCCCATTCAGCTGGAAAGTTTGATCTAGCCAAAGGGTTAGTTTGATCAACTCTCTCATTAAGCTTCAGGGCCCCCGGTCATGTTCACATTTCAAGTTGACCTCTTTATTTTATGTTTTTAAGGATACAAAGAACTTCCAGCTCTTCATTTCCTAAAGAAGATGGCCAAATTCATCAGGCAGTTATTTCTCTTGACTGAGCTTCCCCTGTCATCTCCTTCAAGGTCCTCACTTACAGGACAGGGATTTGTGACAGCAATCCATCTTCTTCAGTTTCCTGTTTCAGGGCCCTGTGTCAGGTACAGGGGCATGGTTGAGGGTGGGGAGGTACCATGGAAAGAAGGAGATGTTGCAGCTTTCAAGGGTTCATAATTGAGCAGAAAGCACAACCCCATACTGTTAACCATAAAGCAAGATGAAAAACTGAGCAGACCACACCCAGGTAGAATAAACCCGTCTAGGTATGTGTGGGACTTAATCACACTTTGAAGACACTTCAGAGTTACTTCTCTCCCTACTGTGGTAAGACCCAAGAAACTGTGAAAAGCACTCTACACCTTTTATGTTCATGAACTTTCACTGCTTAAAAATAAATACAGTGGTTTTCAAACTGCTTTTTGGAACCCAGGTGGTGGTGTAAGGGTGGCCCAAAACTAACCCTCCTCAAGGCCCACCCCTGCCAAGAGAACAGGTCCAGTGAGTAGGAAAGGAACTGTCCCCTCCACAGTTTCCTTGGTGAAAATATCCTGCCTTGATTTTGCTACCTTTGAGGTTGCAGGGATGAACTAATCTTGGAATTTTTCTGGCCTGGTGAGGAAATGGCAATTAGAAATCTTTAGGACTTTAGAGTTTCCATGGCTTAAGAATGTGTAGGAAATTGGGAGTCAAAAGGAGAGTTTTCCGGCAAGCAGTGTCGCCTGGGCTGCTCTGAGAAACAGCTTCTTTCTCAGGACACCTTGAGGGCGCACTGAATTCAAGGAAGATGACTTTTTTTTCCTGGTAGTACTCCAGGAACTGGAGCCTTTCAAAACTACATGACATCATCTTTGGCTTCAAATATTTTGAATTAAGCAAGAGGCTTTGTCTGTCCAGAGAACTAGGGTTAGTAGATTCATAGGATGTCTTGAATGATGTCAAAGCCAGAATCTGGTGTCCAAGTCTAATTCTTTTAGGCAGAAGACAAGTGACTGACTTCCTCTCCCAGATGAAAAATAACGGTCTTGTCTCCCCTGTGGGGAAAGTCAGGGCTGCTAACTGACATTTTTTTAAGGAACCATTTGCATGGTCTTCTGCCTGCAGCATAAGATTTACTTAAGGCCTATTTCCCTGCTCTACTACCTTCTTTCCAAATATTCCCTCTGGCATGTCATCAAATAAATGGTTAGCCAAGTAGAAATCACTTTAGCAAACCACCTTCAACACACTGCATCCCAAGCTACTTGGTGAGCTATAACTGCTTCACCAGGGACTACGTGCAGGCCTCTTAGCTCATCAGCAACTTTACCCAGTTCTGCCTCTTCAGCTGTAGGTGACCATACTATAAAATGTTATAAGATGGATATGACTGTGAAGAAGGGGTCCTCATTGCCAACCAGTCAAAATGCCAGGATACTGTTTTTTTTTTTTTTTTAAATCAGATTCATTCAATACATTTAGGATCTCTACACCTAAGGATGCACAGACACAATGTACATTTCCAGCAAAGGCAGAGGAGCCCAAGAGAACTGAATATAGACATTAGTTGAATGTTATGAAGGCATAAAATAAAAATTTTGCTCCTCTTTCTTTTTTAAATTCAATTTGAGGGTTGTGAAGAACTGAAATGAAATAATCCATAATCCGCAATTCAAACCAGAAGGTTTGAAATAGTTTATAACCACAAACAAAAACAAACCAATTATGATGGCCTCTTTTTATAACCAGAAGAAATTCCAGAGGGATGTCTCTATCCAATCACAAGTTAACAGCAGAAGAGATACATTTACAAATGTTAAACTTGAAATTTTTTACTATTACTGAATGTTTACATCATGCAGACTTTTCGACCCATCTCCTAAATTCACACATTTTCCTCAAGAATCAGATGAAGTCTCAGCTGGTAATTGTTTATCTGCTAAGGATCATGTCAGGTACAAAGAAGTAACTGAAAGATGCTACTAACAAAGGTAGATTATTAAATCCTTTTTCCCCGAATCACCAAAACATGTAGAAAGCCTTCTGGCTACATAAGAGACTGCTGAGAATGGAAAGCACAAACAATGACCATTCACAAAACTCTTTCACTTTCCAGTGGCCACAAAGGTTAGTACGACTGTGCACAAAACTTGCAGCGTAACAGAATCTGAAGAACGCCATGATGACCCGCGCAACTCCTGACACCTTCTTGCGCCTCAGTTTCCTCACTGGTAAAACAAAGGTAGGGGTTGGAACATAACCAGGGTATTTTTCTACACAAAGGCCAATTTGTGAAAAATAAAAATGTTAGGGTGCTACACTTTCCCTTATTCAAAATAAAAATAGCTTATTGAGTCTCAATTCACATGACTGCTTTATCAAAGGGAAAACACTCACTGGAAACTTCATGCTGCTTCTGAGCCAACAAAATATGAGTACATTGGCACGTTTACTTAGTAGTTGCATGAAGATAACTTTCTCATCCTTGACACTTGACTTTAATAGGGTCTAGGTTTTGAAGCTCTGACCCATGAGGGCCAGGAGGTGAAGTGTTAATAATTGTTGTTACAATTAACTTTGAATTCACACCACCTGGCCTGCTTAAGAAAAGGGATTCTCAGGTTGTCAGGCCCAGGCCCCACCACTAAGTTAACATTTCAGTGTGGGGGCTGGACAACTGCTTATACACCCAAGTTCCCCATCGAAAACTTGAACCCCAGCTGTTGAGTAGCCTTTGGAGCCACTGATCTAGAAGATTCTGAGATCTTTTTTGAGTTCTAAATGACAGGTCTGCACTTGCTCTGGTATCAGATAATCTCACAGATAAGTGTCCTCTGGTAACACTGTGATGACAACTTAAGTCCCCAGGCTTTGGATATTATTCATACATCTTCTGGACTAACTTCAAAACTGAATTCTCACTGACTGTCTCAAAATTTTACTAGCCAAAATATACCAAAAGAAAGTTTTGTTTTGTTCTTAGGAGATTCAAAGGCTTAAATGTAGAATGACAGTAGCAAATATAAGTGTCTACAGGGCCAACGGGTAATATAAGGCACTTCTAAAAAGAGAAAGAAAAGAAGGGAGGGAGGGAGGGAGGAAAAAAATCCCACCAATTAGCTTCATCTAGTTTATGGCCCCAGATGTAGATTTTATAGAAAGATGTCTATAGAGATTCACCACATGAAATGAGATGAAAACATTTGGAGTGCTATGAAAAATGGTAGTGAGCCAATGAACAAGGAGGGAGTTGAAGTGTGAATGAAAACAGAAGATAAAGGGCAATCCCAGAAGTCACCAGTCCTCTTGTGGCTTGGCTGAAGTGACATGGAGCATACAACCAGATAAAAGACAAATGCCAATCTGGTCTTCCATATTCCTCCAGCTCAGCCTCTCTCTACCTGACTCCACCTACACATGTGGTGAAAGCAGAGTAAGTGGCAAAGCACACCAATCAGCTTGTTACCAGTCTCCCCTGTGTCTCCCTGCGGCCTGCTGAGTAACTCCAGGGCCTAGCATCCAAGATCTCCTCCTTGGCTCCACCCTTTTCTCATGGTCATTTGTCACCGACACCTAGTCACTCAATGTTAAGTTCCTCAAACTCTCTATGCCCAGCTTGTCTACCTCCATGTTTTCTTTCCCCATTTGATTTTTCTCTTCCAGGAAGGCCATGACCTTTCATTTCTAAATACCATCCATTCTCCAAAATTCTGCTCAGCTGGCATCAGAGCCATAAGTCTTCCTTCCCTCATCTCTAAATGAGGAAGTACTTTACCTGAACAGGGCACTGATCTTTCTCCACCTTGTCTTATAATGCCTGTATCTCCAGCACAGTAAGCAACTGGATCCATTGGCCTAGATATTTTTGTATCTCCCAGAGTGCTCAACATGATGCTTTGTACACATAAGACACTCACTAAATCCAGGGTGGGGCAAAAGTAGTTATACAGTCGTGAATTCACAAAACACAGGGTTCATTTTTGTATCATTATTTATTAATTACTGTATTATTTTCCATATGAACAACTGTAAACCTCCTTTTGCCACACTCTGTATATGTTTAGGTGATTTTCTAATTGTGTGATCATTCATGCATTCACCCACTCATTCATGCATTCTACAAAAGAATAAATACAATTTGTTCAAAGAGTACTACAAGTGCCCTGAAACTTATCAGAAGTTTCCTTTGTATATTCTATACCAAGTTGCTGTTGCATGAGAAAAAAGTGCTTGTGAAGATACAGAAGATACAAAAGCAGGAAAAACTGATTCTGTGAAATTTGCTGGCATTCTCCCTATCAGTGAATAACAACAAGTTCCTGGGTTTAAAATGACATTTCATAATATTGCGCAACATCATGTAATGTATCTGTAGTACGAGCTGTAATATCACAGCTTGTAAATATATGTATTCCTATTCTTAACACTACAAGTTAGAGTTAAAAGTCTAGGCTCTGGGGTTGGCTTCTAAATTTATGAGACTAACCCTGAATAAGTTATCTTTTCACACAGATGAAGGCTAAAATTAGCTCAAGATTTTGCAAAATCACCATAAAAAACCAAAGCCACAGTGGCAAAGGGTCAGTCTCTTTGTCCCATCAACAGATCCACCCAAGTGAAAAATCACATCGTTTATTTTTATGTATGGTACTTGATAAGACAAATATTTTAAGTAAATTCATGTCTATGAAATGTGCGTTCTACATGTAGTTCATATCAGTATTATCTTTCCTCATAAACATATATAGAGAGCCCACATGTTAAGTAAACATATTACATGCATATATAGTCAACATTACAGAGTTTTTAGTCAGAAATCAGAGCAGTTATCTCCACAGTAGATATCGGATTATGTGAATCATATAATGCTTGTCATTTTTTTCTGTCCCAACCCCTGACATCATGCCATTATATTTATTTGTGGAACAATATGCTATATCTGGCCAGAAACACTAGTTAATATGTTTGAGCTAAAATGAATTTCATTTTCTTGACTTTTTGTCTCTTACTGTCATTTTACTATGCTACAGAGATATCCCAGGTTACTTCGTAAGGAAAGAAAATACAATTTCTTATTCAATTGCAGAAGAAACTGCACAACTTAATCTGATCTGTGTGAAGGAGAAAATATTTCCAATGACGACATCTTGCTATGTCAATTGATTTCATTACAGATGTCATCTCTGTGTGCTATATTAATGCAGTGCTTTCTTCTTCTTTCAAGATTGTAATCTTAGTTTGTTGCTCTAACATTTTCTTGGTTCAAAATACATGCTGTAAAAATCCGTGGCCATCAAATTTTCCTGTGGGCTAAAAATAACCTGTTCCTGTCAGTTAGAATTAGCTGATAAAGAGTGTCAGAGCCTGTTCTGAATAAGTCTGATAACTTCCTGTTTATGTGGCACTGACCCTTGTCTAATAAAGCTTCTTTGCCCTAGAATGAGAGGAGATTCTGCTGCATTTTATTCCTTAATGGCCAATACTGATTACTTTTGAAAGCCTTTAATACATTTCCCATATTAGACATGAACAGATGTCAGGTATGTTGCCAAGGGAAATTTCTTTTATGCAATCTTGGCTTGTTGGACAATAATAGCCCTTTCTCAACATGGAAAAAAATTACAGACCCAACTAATTTCCCTGACAGGGGAGAGTTACATATGTTTTCCACTTGTAGTTTTTACGACAAGTTTACAATTTTGCCAAACCTGGAACTAATTGGGACTGTTTCCAAAAGCGGCCCAATAAACCCCCCAAAAGTGTAGAGCCATTCGAAAAGGCAGTCAGTGATGGTTTGCTTTCGCATTTTCTCTATTTTGGTCAAGGGTGGGGGCGGGGTGTTTAGATTGCAAAATTATTTCATTTAAGTTGCTTAAACACTTACTGTTTCATATCCTCCCAGTTTTTGAGCAGCTTGAAACATAGTCCAAAGGTTAACTGTTAGAGGGACAATAAGTATTTAGATAAGCATTGCATTAACATACTTCCAAGAAATGTCAATTAAAACATTTTTTGTTCTGTTTTGTTTTTCAATGAGAAAGAGAAAAAAAAAAAAGAAACACTAACGTACCCCAGAGATCTAAGTTCTTAGGAAACAATTTGCCAAAGGGCACTCAATAACAGGATATATTATTACCACTTAAAATATTTCTAAAGAACAGTCCCAACTACGGAAATGGTTCTCCTTTTAGGATAAAGGACAACACAGTTTTCGTCCTGTTGCCATCAGCAGACGGAGAGAAGCTAAGTTACTGTGTCCTTGGGGAAACTGTGGGATTTTCCAAATTGGGGCCGGTCTTGTTCAACCCTTAGAAAGAAGCCATTGATTAAATGGTAATATATGCTTCCTTCAGATAAGAACTCTCCTTAATCAATAAATAACAGCCACATTAACCTATGATTATCTTTTTAATAGAATGTCTGATGGCAGCACTATATTAAAAGCTCATACTGTATTTCAGGAACATGTGGTACCTTGCAGTGAGGAGGAAAAATATTTCACCCTTGAGGCATCAGTGATACAACAGATCAAAGAGAATGAAGCTACTCAATCACGGAGGAAATGAGTCCATTTAGTCCCCTAACTTGCATGTGTGGTGTTACAAAGATACACCATTTAAACAGAGTTCTCTTTACAGGGTTTGCATATGTTTATGCTGTTAAGCAGCCAGGCAAACTGCTGGCAACCCTGTTCATTTATACCCAATACTGTGGAATGGGACCACTATGGATCTGATTCTTTTATACAAGAGGGGAAGATTGAACTTCAAGTAATTCCTGGGTAAGAGGAATAAAAACTAAAGTAAAAAGGATTTTTTAAAGGCTCAGTGACACACCACGTTTGAAAAGCCTCATTGAACCTTGCACTATTTCAAAGCTATGAAGAGCCCTGCTTTGGCCTTGATTTAATCTGAACCAATGCATAATGCAACAAAGCTGTTCATAGTACATTAATTTTACTTCTATTTCCAGCAACCAGTTTTCAGACAAACATTGTAATCATTCGTAGTTATATAAGTTTATAATGGCTGCGAGTGTTCTCTTGCAATCAGTGCCAATTGCTATTAGGTATGTAAATTGTTATGTAAAACATGCAGGTTTGACATTCTTCATCAAAATGACACATGGTTTTAATCTAGGAAGATATGTTTGGAGAAAATACTATTTCAAGCCAGGGGCTCACGCTTTGTGTGCCACAAAATCCAGACAGAGGCAAAATAGATATTCATTTGTGAAATCAAAGACAGGGCCTGGGTTGCTTCTTTTTTTTATTTGGAATTCTGGTCAGCTGTGAGTTCCCTGATTGACATAAAAATATACCGAGGATGGTTAAATGTACATGTCAGTGTAATTCAAAATTGGGTCTTTGGTTCAAATTTGTGTATTTCTTGTTTCCTCTAAAGTCTTCAGGTTTTGTTATCTCCTAACAAATTTGAAGCTTAGGAAACATATTTTCTCTTTATTGTTGTTTTGTCCACCTTTAAATGTCCTTTTAAAAGCTGCCTTTTCACAGGCAACATCTGTGCCTGATAAAGCTACGTCATATTATTATCTCAGAAGAAAGGCGTTGCAAACACTCAAGATTGACAAAACAGAAAATGAGAAACTTTCAACATGTCTATTTCCAGTCATAATCAGTGGATTCAAGCCTATAAATATCTCACTGCAACTGCCCCAGAAGGGAACAATGTAGCGGAAAGAGGAAGGGAAAAAAATTCCTGGCTGGATGATTTGTAGATTTAGTATAAACAGAAAGCATCATCATCCCCAGATTAGGATTTCAACATAATCCTGCCTCCAAAATATGTTTTTTTTTCCAATTCAAAGAAGCTGAGCAACTTTAATATGTCAAAAATGAAAACAAGTATACTTACTCTGTTTAAAACCTAAATAGGGTATTCGTTCTATTGGCGTCTTCCTTTCTTTCATGTATTTATAGAGCGCCACCAGGAAGGCCTGCTCATCTGCCCGGCACTCCTCACCAATGGCCACCTTTGGTTTTTCTTCATTTGAGACCTTTTTACAGTTATTCTGGTTATTCTTCGGTTTGGTCAAGGCAGACCTGGCCTCACATTTCACCTGGAAAAGGGGGTGAAAGTGCCACATTAAATCAAGCCCAGCTCCGGACCATTCACAAAGACATAGCTAGTGACACATTTCGCTGAGTGGGAAGGGAGAACCAATAAATTACCCTCGCTCTGCAATAGCTTTTTAGAGGCATCACTGAATATGAATTGTCTTAGACCAGGGGATGGTAAATTTCTGTCAAGGGCCAGATAGTAAATACTGTAGGCTTTTGGACCTCTATAGTCTCTGTTGCAACTACTCAAACTGAGTGTGAAAGCAGTCAGAGACAATTTGTAAACAAATGGGTATGGCTGTGTCCCAATCAGACTTTATTTATAGAAACAGGTGGCCAGTGGGCCAGAAACAGTGTTTGCATCTGGTGGGGCCATTCTCCTGCCTCTTTACATACTTTTCCTAAGGGGCAGATCTATTAATTGAACAATCCCTACCTTAAGAAATAGTCCTATATCTCACACTTTGTATCAAAATGAAAGACAAGTTGACCCTTTCAGAGGAAATTTATTTTGTTGCTACTCTTTCCAGCAACCTGAAACCACACGTGGCTGCCAGCATGTGTTGGCATCAGGAACATCAGCTAGGTCTCTGCTGGCTCACCTGAGGGTGGAGCTGGATCTACTCTTGTTAGGAAACAAAAGATCCCACTCCTTACTGAGTGCTTCTTGCTTTTCCATCAGCCCTGAGACTGTAATAGGAAATGTGACTTTGCCACAAAGGAAAGAGTAGAGGTCAGCTAAAAACCCAAGAAGAGTAAGTGAAAAGCATAATTAAAAAATAAAGGGTGGTTAATGCTCCAGATGTTCTTCCTACCACACTCGAGGCGAATATGGAACTTGGCATACCGAACGGCTAACCTAATGTTCCCTCCTCACTGCCATGTTCTACAAGAGGCCTTTGATGGCTGTTAAATATAACGCTAAGTTGCTGAGCTATTTTAATTGTAAAAGGGGGAAGTACAAAGGGTCAAACTTTGAGTTCAAGTGTGCCCGTGGGGAATGTGTACATTCCAATATTCTTTACATCTCCATATCTAACATCGAAGAGAACAGGGCAAGTGCTGGGGAAGTGGTATGAATAAAAATGTCCCACATACTCAACAGCGTTTTCCATTTCAGATTTTTGACCTCTCATTTTCTTTCCTTTCAGCTTCTCCTTCCCAAGCACTAAGAACATAAAAGGCTATGCTTATTTATTAAAGGGAAGTGTATCCTTTTAAAAGGTTTTCTTTATTGCTTAGTCTCTCAAGTGAACATGCTAGTTTAATATCTTCAGATTGGACCTGCTAAAAATAAAACTTCCTGCACAAGTCATTCAAGTGGGCTTCTAGATAAGATTTTAATTTTTAAGGGACTGTGGAAGTGGTCTTAAAACATTTTTCCATGCAGAAGTTTTACTTACAGTATTTTCAAACTTTGGTACATTGTAACATTATATATTAAGGTGAACATCCTGTGAAGCTTTATGTGGTCATCATTTTTCACTGCCAAATTTTAGATTGTTGAGTCTAAAGTTCTGATGACATCTATAATTTCATAGCTTTTTGAAATCATAAAATTACTCCAGTTTAAATTTGTATTGGTTCCAGCCTTTTATTTTTTTGAAGGCTTATGATGTAGCCAGGTTCTATTCTAATCACTTTTTAGGTACTAACTCCCTTCATGCCCACAACTCCAAGGAGGCAAGTTGTTCTTCTCCTATTAGAGGAAACTGAGGTACAGAAAAGATGAGCAACATGCACACGGATGACAAGGTCATGTTCAAATTATTAAGTGGCAAGTTTGGGATTTGAATCCAGGTAGTCTCAACTCTAGGCTTGTGGTTTTAAATACTATACTTTAGTGGAACTTATAAAAATAAGAGTAGTAGTCAAAACATACTTCCAATTAAAATGCCCATCATAATGACTAGGTTTTTATAAAACCTACAGCTTAGAAAGGTGATTTATCAAGTGAAAAGTAAAAGATAAAATTAGGTACTTTTCAAAGTAGAAAAGTGCTGTTTCTTCCACTGCCTTTAGAGCACAGGGAAGGAAACCAGTATCAACGGAGCACCTGCAATGAGCCAGAGACAGTGCTGTGGGCTTCATGTAAACTGCCTCCTGTACCTAGGAATCACAAAAGGCTGGCATTCAGCCCCACTGTACAGATGAAGAGACTGAAGCCCAGCCAGGTTATGTATTGGCTAGAGAAGGGCAGAACTCTGGTTTTAGAGGTCTCCCTCTGCCTAAACTCCAATCATGTACAAACAAGAGTAGATGTAAGGTCTGCATAAGAAACAGGCTGGGTCTTGAATCTGTAATGATAATGGGCCAATTATCTGTATTATTAGGTCAGAAATGCCATTGTTAAGGGAGTATGAGGTTTGTCCCTCAGCATTTAGATAGCTGCCTAACCTGCCTCACCTGTGCAGAAAGAAACACCCAGCAACAGAAGGAAAGCCTTGGGGGGAAGGGATGCCCAAATCAGGCTGGGTGTCATCCAGACTCCCTGCTTCACTGAAAAGGCTCCAGGTGAAGCCAGACTGCCACCTACTGAACTCCATCCTGGACCTCAGTGGGCTTCCCAGCAGCTTTCTCCCAGGGAAGCTGGGAGCTTCCTAGGAAGTGAGTGGTGGCTGCCTTTCTCAGACTAGCTCCATACATTTCCTCAGTTAATATAAATGAACCTTTTAGGATATTATTCTGTTTCTTGTAGAAACAGGCCAAGTTCCTTTCTACATTTGCTCACATGTACCCAAACATTCTCAGCATTTTAATCTACTGAAATATTAAATGGGAGCCAGTCTTTGTGTTGACCTTGAGAACCCCCACCTTTTTGATGGTAACAGTTAATTACTAGATCTTTTTAATATTTTTGCCGACTTGTATGTCTTATACTTGTTGAGTTCACTAAGAGGTTTGGGGTTTCCAAAGTGACTGAGGAAGTGCTAATTAAAGAATCCACATTTAATGTTTTCAATGAACCACTGCCTATTTGGTATTAACCACATCTTTTCACTGGATTGAGTTATAACTAATCCAGCTCTCAACCGAGGCAGCGAGATGTGCTGAACCAACAGGAAAGACCCTAGAGTAATTTCAGTTTAGTCACTAACTTGCTAGGAGACCCTCAGTTTCTTCCTCAGGAAACCAGGAAGGATAAACCATGGGGGGTAATTCTGGGAACCGAATGGGATGAAAAAATATTGAAAATAATGAGAGTATCCTATTTGTAAAATATTGACAATACGCTGGTGATTTAAGTGGAAGAAGATACTGCATACCACGGCTTCCTTTTTGGGTTCCTTTCAGAATATAAACCACCTGTTACATACTTCTGGCTTTTGGAAAGTGCTTTCAGGATGTGAAAAGTCATTTGCCTTCTATCATGGGAGGCCTTTCATTATAGACCAAGGCTGAGATTTCTCTTGTACAGATCACCATATGAACGGGTTTGGGCCCCAGATCTGTTGCTAGAAGATGATCCCAAGGGAAACAGCGGGATTTGGGTTGGATGCATTAATGACATCTTCAGAGAGCTGGTAGACTTTTTCCCAAGTGACTTTTGCTGTCTTTGGAAAGCCATGAAATTCTCAGTCTTGTAAACTTAGCTTTCATGATTGCACTGAGACAGTGTAACCTTTTCATGGTGACAGGTAAATTACTTGACTTGCTTTTCTAGTCACACACAGAAGTCCAGTGCGTTGTGGGTTACCATGTTAAGAGCTTCGCTGTGTGTTGCCGCAGAATGTGGGTACTTATCCATAGTTAGAAATGGTCTGTTTGGCAGACTTTTGAGAAAAAAGTCACACAGCCCTTGGTCACAAAGCCCAACTAGCTGTCCACCTGAAATGTGGCTCCCAGCTTAGCAAATGATCAGAGTGTCACCGGTTTGTAATCTCTACTGTTGCATTTCATGAGAAAAGACCACTTTATGATGCAAATGCCTCTTTAACAGTTGTCCTGACCCCAGATGTGGCTTGTTCATTCTGCAGGGATTTTACGTTGGTCTGTTGGTGCCAGCAGATGAGCCCACCATATTTCACACCCATCTGTCTCTCTCTTCCATAATGCGTGGTCTTGCCTGACCCACCACAACAGCAGGACTATAATCCAAAACTCCAAGAAGAGTTGGATGTTTAGATTGGTCCCTGGGAGCTGGCTGCAGCAGAACATCCATACATTCACTGTTGAAACCAGCGATGGAAGGATCATCCTCCTCTAGGTAAAAATTCTGAATGGCTGCACCGGTGGGAGGTGGCACAGAAATGGTCACATAGAAAACCCAGGCTCGAAGTCTGTCCCTCCTAAGAAGGATAAGTCGGAGAACATCAGACATAGAACAGGCTCCTGCTCTCTTTAGTTTTGTGGGTCTTAGTGGGAGTCCTGAGCTGCCTTCCACAGAGAGAGATATTGGAGGGGTGTGTGTGCTTTCAGGTCTGCTGTATAAGTCTGATAAAACTCCCAGAGGCATATGTTGGTAGTGACTCCATGTGACATGGGAAGCAGCTTCATTCTGCTGGGCTCAGGTACAGGAAATGCTGGATAAACACATGATGTCATCTCAGAAGTATGGGGCAGGGAGCCAATGCAAGACATCGGCAATACATGCTTTGCTGAAGGTTACAGTCCTAAAACCTTCTGGCTCCATTCTTTAGCATCTTGCAAACCACATCACATGTATAATAAACTGCTCCTGCTGACATCCTTCCAGACCATGGAAGCCGAAGACCTAGATAGGTAGCTCTAGGGCCGAGATGTCCAAATTACTGAAAAAAGGTCATACTTGGTATTCAGGTGGACTCAACTTGCAGATGGTTAAATGAACAGAACAAAAATAACTTTAGGGAAAGAGGTTTTTGTTTAGCCAGAAAATACACATTTTTCCTGGTTGATCTCTTTTTAACCCTTGGCAATCTTGGAAGGATGAAGAAATGCTAACCAAAACATCCTCAGAAATTCCCAACGAAGATCAGATTTACAGAACGTGAATATTTAGGATTTGCTTCGTTACACTGGGAGGAGGAGTGGAGCACATGGCAGAAAAATAGATTTTCAACACAGAACTGAGTTGATGTTTTTCTCCATCAGAATCTTCCAAATTCCCCAATAATCAAGATGTTGCCACCTTTGTAAGTTTAGTCCTTGGATCTGGAAATGTGGTATCAGCTGATATCTGGTCTTCAAATCAGGCCCCAAAGGGGCTATCACTGCCTTTGGCACAGAAGTAACACCTAAACACAGACACCCCATAAACGGAACCATGGAAATCCAATCCCAGCTCACAGAAGAAAAAAGATAAGTCTAAAAACGAGAAGTGACACTTCACACTTCACAGTGCTAAATACTTCAGGCGCACACTTTCAAGGTTCCAAAGAATGTGTAAGCAAAATGGGCCTGGGTCCTCAAAAATTAGCCTAGAGTTTGGATCTTTACTCTGCCTTAAGAGAGATCTTTAAAAACATATAAATGTACACATAGGTATATGTATACATGTAAATATTTTGCTATGTGTCTTTAATTTTACATTAAGGTAAATTAGAGGTGATTTAAAAAAATAACTTAAAAGATTAATTCTAGTCATTTCTAACTCCATTGTCTGTCAATCTCTGAAGCATATTTAGCTGAATGCATTCAGACGGAGGATGGTTTAGCTGGTCTATTTTTGATACAGGCAGAGTAAACTATGTCATTGTGTCACCTACTATGAAATCTCAGCGTCAATGACGTGGGCGCTTAATCATCTGTCCTTTACACAACAGGCCAGACTGGGAGGTGGGGAGTCTTTCTGTTGACTAATCAGAATGCATACCCCCTACCCACCCACCCCGCTCTGCCACCCAGGGCAGGGGAGGTGGCGGACACAGACACAGCAGAAAGTTGTGAATATCAAAGTCAGATTTGGAATTGCAAACTGCCACAGAGAAACAAGAATAGGGAGATAAAGAGATAAAGGAAAAATAAAAAGATGCCTCAAAAGAACACCACGGCGCGAACTACTGTACCTTTGCAATGGCTTTGCCATCAGAATTGTTGTTGGAATCTTTAACGGCACTGAATGAATCTCTTCTCTGTGGGCATGGTTTCTTTTTGCGCGGTCTGCCTTTAAGATTTGGCGCTGAAAACAAATGGAGAGAACAATTGATATACATTTTCATTGGCATGGATTTCTTTGTTACACACTAGGAATCTTACTACAGTGGTCCCTACTACGTGTGCCGAGAAATGTACACATCTGTGGTAGCCAGCCCTCATGCTGTTCTTCTCTCTCTGAAGGGTTGCATCTTGGAAGACCATATACTTCTGTACTTCTTGTCCAAAGCTCATCTGATATTAAACAGGTCTAATTAACATAAATAAAATGAAGCCCTTAGCTCTGAAGGATGATGAAAGGATAATGCATTGTTAGAAAAGAAACAGGTTGGGCTGAAGACAGCCCTGAGCCAGGCTCTGAGGTTATTCTATTTTGTTTTGTATCTTGTTTTCAGAAACCTAAGTAATATGCCAGCCCATTATGGTATCATAGTAATGCAATGTTTGAAAACATCTCTCTTCCAAATTGGAGGCATGAGCATTTTCTCAAATTATACAAGTACGTAGAGAGAGAGAGAGAGAGAGCTATAGAGAGAGGCAGTCACAATAACAATCTGAAAAATATTATTACATGCATTTACTAATAATATTGCGACGAGCATGTTTCAAATCTGAACAAATCTGGCAGATGTATTTAAATCAGCATGTTCTCTTTTCCTTTTTCAATATATTTTTTAATGACCATCTTGAGGGTTATTTAAAATAACTCCCAAAGATCACACTGGGGTCAGCCAGATTCTGTGGAGCTTATACTTTCTAAAAGCTACAGACAAGATGCAAATCAAAGTTATGTTTCAACCTTGATGTTGAGTTTGAATCCCTTTAAGAGCCATACAGAAAGCAGAAAAAAAAAGCTGCTGTTTACTGAGTGCTACGGCTGGGCTGTCCGGCATCAGCTTTCACATTCAACTTCATCAGTCACACAAGTTGAACAAAAGTAAAACAAACCAACTAACCAGCTAGTCCTTAAAGAATTCCAAACGAATGAATTATACCCCAAGCGATTCCTTTCAGACCTTTCCAGGTACCCACACTTTTCCTGATTATGGCAATGCCAAATCTGGACATCTAGAATCCTCCTAATTGTTGTTAATCTTACTCATGCCACTCAGTTAACCTGTGGTTTTTAGGGCATTTTATATTGTGCTCATTTTACAAACACAGTTAATCCCACTAATTTGATTTTCTACTGTGGATAACAGTTGGTTGTTCCTAGAGCTCAGTATATAGAGCTGCCTTTACAATCAGGCAAAAGTTTCAAAAGTACCTTTGGGGCTCCAGCTCAGATACCTCCCTCCCAAATCCCCTCTCCCTTCTCTCATTACCCCCAAATGTGTCTCTGAAAGTCCATCCCCCAAAAGCCAGCCTGGAATTATGGAAGGTAAACAAGCTCACAAACCCAAATCAAGCAAAGAGAAAGTAGCGATTACCCATTCCAGTCGACAAACATCTGCCTGACGCTGTCTGTGCTCCTGAAAGCTACAGCATGTGACTGCTCCGCGGCCACGTCCCTGGAAGCCCGGACTGGACTTGGTGTGGATGTCAGCTTTCCTCCGAATGAGAGCTGTGAGCCTCCGCGCTCCGCTTACAACTCCCCTCCCCCCCGCAGCTTCATTACTCATGTAAACACACAGCGGTGACTAGCACCGAGTGTGTGGGATCAGCTCTGAGGACTTCGCTGGAGTTGCCAGACTGGCAAAGAGGGCTCTGCTCTCTCCACCTCCCTGCACGGGGTTGGTGACTTCATCTGGCCTGTTTTGTGGATCCTGACCTCCTGCTCCCCTGTCAGTGCATGATGCCAGCTTGCATGACTGACACAATCCTCAGCCTGAAGCCAGGGTGGGGACTCTTTTGGTTGGAACACATGGGGTAGCACAG
This sequence comes from Phyllostomus discolor, assembly GCF_004126475.2. Taxonomy (NCBI): domain Eukaryota; kingdom Metazoa; phylum Chordata; class Mammalia; order Chiroptera; family Phyllostomidae; genus Phyllostomus; species Phyllostomus discolor. Next base: position 133,003,863 of record NC_040907.2, read on the forward strand.
AAGTGTTTCCACAATTGACCCAAGTACTAAGACTTGAGTGATTGCTGGGGAAGGATGTACTTTCATGTCCCCTTATCAAAATAATAGCTGAGCAGAAAGCAGACAGACAAACTTGGGGTAGGTCTGAGGCATTTTACTGAGAGGAATAAAACAATACCACCTCTGTTCTAAGACTTGTTACTACAATCTTTCCTTCCTAACATTTTGGCAAAAAGCATTTGAACCTAAAAGGCATTTATTTCCAGAAAAGCTTTCTAATCCCAAAGGCCTTTCAGATAGAATTGGCATTGAATGAGCTGTTTTAAGTAAAGACAATGGTTCCAGGAACTGACAATAAGTCATCTCCAAATCAGGCGTGTTTCCCCCATTCTTTGAGCTGTTTTCAGAACCCAGAGAAGCACATGTCCTTGCCCAGAAGATTCTGAGAATTACAAATTTAGAACACACTAGCATCTAATATTCTGGTCACACAAACTTCAACTCTATGTGAGATCTGATCAAGAAAAAAAAGCCTCTTGTTCCTAGTAAGACAAGCACACTGATATTTCAGGTATGTTAGCTGAATCCCACCAATCACTTAAGTCTCAACTCAATTTTCTCTGCCCTCTGAACTCTGTTTCTGACCTTCTCTTATGCAGGGCATTGCTGTTCTTTGTATTTGAGATGTGTTTTATGGCTTATTATTATACTGTAGGAGAGTCCATGAGGACAGGACCATGCTGGGTTCATCTCTCATCTGCCCCAGCACATACCTAGGAGGCAGCATTGCACAATATGAATTTGTTGGGTGAACACGGGACTAATGGAATAAATATGCCCATATATCTTTCCTTTGTGTCTTCATGAACTGGGCCTGTCCACCTGTCACACTGGGCACCTGTAAGACTGCTTTCACCTTTACTACTTACTCTTGAGCTTTGAAAGCATAAACAAGTGACTTGAGTTTGCTGTGGGAATTGAGACAGGAAACTTGCAGCCTTTGGTTCCTGATTACTCCGTTAAGCCATTGTGCCTGGCACCTTGTCACTGGGGCCACAGTCTTGTCTCACATGTAATGAGCAAATGTCCTGAGGAGCAGATGGTCAGAGTCCCGAGGGGGCAGGGCGGAGGTGGACCATGAAGGCCTGGGTGGGAGGTCCCACAATACAATACCTTTTGGTTCCACAGAACCCAGATGATTCTTTGAATTGGGAAGGTGGGTTTTTAGGTTTTTTTTTTAAATTTTTAGAGAAAGGGGAAGGGAGGGAGAAAGCAAGGGAGAGAATAATCAATGTGTGTTTGCCTCTTGAGTGCCCCTTTCCTAGGGACCTGGCCTAAAACCCAAGGCATGTGCCCCAACTGGGAATCAAACCAGCAACCCTTTGGTTCTTTGTATCTACTGAGCCACACCAGCCAGAGTGGAAGCTGGCTTTTCTGGGAAGCGCAAAATTTCTTGTCCCCAGGCTATATATTTTTTTTCCTACAGGGTCAAGAAAACAAGTAATTTGCTAGGTAGGTGAGTAAATTAAATGCTTTATGGCGTGATGGTGGTCAGGGGTCAGGTGGAGGCTCTGGCCTTTCATTCTTTTACATAAGAAAATAGCTCCACCTGGCTCAGCTTTCCTGGACCTACCTGAGCCTGCCCTCCCCGCTTGATAGCTAAGGGCTGCGTACCTACCTACTGACAGAACCTTAGCCCTAGACTACAGATTTAAAGCAGCTTCAGCCCTTTAGATGAGACTGATCTCTACCAGCAAAGTCATTCTGGGAGGCCAGCAGTACACTTAACAAAGGTCAATTCTACTTAAAAAAAAAAAGAATGTGGAGCAATAAATGCACAGTTGCTTTTCCATGTATATATAATCTGCTAATCAGCCCTGGCCTGGCTTGCTCATAGAGTTCAATGATCTTTGCATGAATGTTTTTAATATCATACATGAAGAATAATAACTGATATTTACTGAGCACTTTCTCTGTGCCAGCCAATGCTTTGTGTACAATAACTCATTTAAAACTCACAACATGCGATTGTGAGTCCCATGTTGTGAAGCTGTGATTATTAGTCCCATTTTAAAGACCAGAAAACTGAGATAGAGATGAAATTACTTGTCTTAGTTCATACAATGGGTTACAGGTAGCAGAAGGGTTCCAGCCCAGCAACTGGATTTTATCCAGAGCCTCTGCATTAAGTAACTTCTCTCTAATAGACACACACACACACACACACACACACACACACACACGCACTCTCTGTCCCATAATGAGGTATTTATATGATTATCTTGGGCTGGCAGTCACCAGGGAGCTTTCCCCAAATGGAAAACACTCCTGAATACCACCTAGCATAAGGGTGCAACAGCCCATCTCAGGCAGCAAACAGCACCCTACAGACTTGACAGCAAGCAGGGTCCCCACGGATCCTGACTCAGCAACAGGTGACAGGCTTCCACCAAAGCCACAGAGTTCCAGTAAGACTTAGAGAGCCATGCACAGGACCCCTTTGCAGTGGGCCACGGACTCTTCCACACAATCAGTGAAAGATCCCTGTGATTTTAAAAAAACTCCCCCTATGAAACCCATCTGTTCCTCTTACTCAGTGCCATGAAATTAGCAAGTGTTCACCTTTGAGCAGTCACTGCTATTTCCATAAGTGTTAATCCCAGGAGAACCAGAGACCACCAGTGCTCCAGGCTGCTTTGACATCTAGCCCTTCTGTTTTGTTTTGTGATTTCCCCTTTTTAATTCCTTTGCATATTAAACAATTATAGTCTTTTTTAAAAGACAATATAACAGCACAAGTTTTTTTCCCCCTTAGAGTCTAGAACTCAGAGTCGCAGGCATTCATTTATTTATATATTTCCTTCACAATGGGTTCTGACAAGTTATGTGTCAGTGCAGGTGTGGGAAACTTTCATCTCAACCCCAACTCTTGCAATAATAATAATAAAACAAAGGAAATGTAACCAGTTACTGGCAAAGTAAATTGCTTTTGGCTTAAATGTTCCTGTTTTTTTCAACTGTGTTCTTCCTGTCATGACCGTCTCTATTTTTTTTATAACATTTATACTCTTGGAAATACCACGAAGATAAACTGCTATAAAAACTGGATTGACTCATCAGTTAACAACTCTCTCTTCTCTTTTTGCAGAGAGGATTTTGTTGCCAACACAGCTACATATTCTATCGAGAAATTCTTTGTGAGCTCCCACTGAGAGAAAGGACTTGCTGGTTGGTGGGGATTGAAATTAGGAGAATGGAAAACCAGGCATCATTTTCCTAAGAGTTTGACCCCCAGGGTCAATGTCTAGAGGAAGTCCGCAGAGCGTTAACACATTTGATTTGCAAGTTGTGTGTGAGTGTGTGTGTGTATTTTAAACACTAAACACGAGCCAGAAAATGAAACTCCGCTGACTGAAGTATTAGGGACCGATAAACATCATTCTATGTATAGTATGCATTACTGATCATACTTTGCATTTCTGTAATGCCTTTCCTCTGAGGATATCAATTCTCTGGAAAATTTTCTACATAGACAATAATCTTAAAATACTCTGGCAAGTTTCAGCATGGAGCATTGCTCTTTCTGGAAGAGAAAAAAACCTACCCTAATTTAGTTATCATTTACTGTTCTATTTTCAATGTTTTCCCTTTGACTATTTAGAAACTTCCTCTTTCACTACAACAAAAATAGGATGAGTGTTTTTAAAGTTATTAACGTATGAATAAAAGATTAGAGACCAAGAATGGCAGAAGGCTTGATCAAAGCCACTCCTGAAATTTATGGGTGTAATAAAAGAAAGCATTTCACAGATAATCTCCTGCAGAATTTCAGTTTTCAAATACTTGGAAAAAAAAGAAAAGAAAAGAAAAACAGAAGCTCTCAGCCCTCATTTTGGCTTTAACTTAAAGACAACATTTTTACTTGAAAAATTCATAAATGAGCTCCTGAAAATTTTATTTTCAATCCACAGTTGTATTCCACACACTTCCTTTTCCACAGCTAACAGAGTGGTACCAGAAAACTGTAGCTGCTGGTGCTCAACATCTGTTAATTGGTTGAGTCTTTCCATAAATTCACGGAGCATTAATTACATATAGATTTAAGAATATTCAAGTTTACTTTTATTCAGTTTTCCTACCAACAGCCTTTCATACCCAAGAGAAGTGTTTGAGAAGCCGCTGTATCATGTGAGACGTGAACACACAGGGCCATGATCGAGCACGGCTTCATCGTGTAGAACATTCTGACTTAAGTAATGGATTTAGAAGTTTCTTCTTTTTTAAAAAAGAAGGGATATCACTTTCAATAATTGTACTGTCAGTTCCATTTTAAGTGTAATTTTCCCCCTCAAATAAAAGCATTAAAAAGATGAGTTCAGAACTGTGAACCAAAACTAGGGCCAAACTCAAATACCCTTACTCTCAAATGCCTCCAAGACCACACAAGCCCTGAGTAATCATCCTTTCTCGCCACTCTGGATGCCACGGCCAAGTTTGCTTTAGCCCAAGCCATATCCTGACGCTGCTTGAACCACAGTTCCTACTAACTGCAGTCTAGTGTTTCCAGTGAACCCTGCCCTCACAGAATCCAGGTCCCTTTCTACCTTCTGTGGAAGGGCGAGCAGTTGTGTTGTTAGAAAGAGGTTGAAAAAAAATGAAACAGGCTTTATATGTGGTCTAGTCACTTGGCTCTTTGTCAAAATCATTGAGATCCCCAAGAGTCACTAATGAGAGTGGAATGTATGACTGCATCTGTCATACCTGGACTGCTTGGGCAGCTTAAGTCCAAAACAGCCGTGGACTTCATTGACTGCTCAACAAACCATGTAAGCAAACACTCTTGTAATCCTTTCCAAAACATGCCCGGCCTTACTCACTCCTGTTTGGTGCTTGTGAATGCTGGAGCGATTGTTAATGTTCCTGATCAAAATTTTAGTAATTTTATAGGCATGTGATTTGCATAACTATTTCCTGGTCTGCCTTCTTTCTGCCCTGGAGGTCTTCATTTCTCAGAAACACTTAAAAATACAGACTTGACTTCTCCCCTTCCCCCACCCTATAAATGGAATGTGACTTGTTAGCTCATCTGCACTGCTAATTGGTTGGAAAGCATGTGACTCCATGCATTCTTGCCATTAAAACACACGCAAACTTTTTTTTTAGTCAGGTTTTACCAGCTGTGATGGGCGGATTTCTATCTTTATTTCATCTTTGTGTCTTAACAAGGCAGAGAAATTTAAGTCACCAAATGTTATTGTATATTATTCTGAAATATGTAGTGAATTCCAAAGGAATGCAGAAATATTCTAGAAATAGGCTTGACAAGGGCACTGGCAAAGAAGAGAGGGGATTATAAAATGTTTGTCACTACCACTTGCGGCATAAGGGGGGAATCGGGGAGCTAAATCTATGTGCAGAGCAAGGAAGAGAGTCTGGGTTTTCAGAAGCTGGCTCTAAAAGAATTCTGGAACTGGGGTAGGAGACTGGAATCCACACCAGACCATTCAGATTCTCACCTTCCTTTTTGTCTCTTCTGCTAACCACAAGATCCTCCAGGGGAGCTATTCTCAGTGAAAGGTCCCCTCTGGGGCCTGTAAGGGGATGGAGGTGGTGGCAGGTTGCCCTCTGGCAGAGGCTTATTTGTCTTTGGGGTGATGAGGTCTATCTACCATGGCATCGGGAGCCTCTGGGAAGACTCTTTTGCCTTAGAATTCTAAATATTTTGTAAAGAGACATCAGGGCACAGTGGACATCTGAGGATTTAACTTGGTCCTTAAGGTGCAGGTGGCTGTGCTGTCTAGGTGTAAATACTGCACACAAAGCATCCAATTTTCTTCCCCAGTTGCAAAGTCTTGTCATGAAATTGCAAACTCAAAAAAACAAAAAACAGAAAACAAAAAACAAAAACTGGACTCTAAAAATGCTGTAGGGCTTCAAATTTCCACTTCCGCACATGAGGGGCAGCTCATGTGTCCTACTGTTCTCGCCAGATGCCAGGTACCTGGCGGCCATTCCCAGGTCCTGGGCCCCAGGCTCCGCCCTCAATGAGGAGGGTCACCCAGGATGTTGAGAAAACAACTGTGTAGAAGCTATTCTAATTTGAGTGTGTTGTTTCACTGCTCACTATGTACTTTTCCTTTAAGATTTTGGAATAACTCATGTTTCCATTTTTTGAGAACTATTCAATAAAAGCAGATTTAGTCTTTCTTAGTATGACTGTCTATAATAAAAATAGAATATTAATTTATGATATTTGTCTTTTTAAGGCTATTTAAGGATCCATTCTGGAAATGCTTTTTAAGGACATTTTGATTTCTATAATTTATGAAGTTTATAAAGATAGGACCTCTTAAACATAGAGAATTAATCTCTCTCTCTTTCTCTCCCCCTTGTTACAATCAATAAACCTGCTTCATTGTAACCCATGATTGATATGTTCTGTGGTGTTATTATAGGACATGACAGAAGAGAAGCGAGGCTACATTTTTGTATTGAGCAGCCTGGCAAGGAGCAGTAAATATCAGAACAGTCTCTAAACTCAAATATAAACAGAACATTCTTGTTCAGCCATTTCTCCAGGATTGGAAATGAGATATTCCATTTTCAACATTGAAGATAATTGATTTGCTACATCTCTAAAAATGGAAAAAAAAATCCCCTACTTGGACTTCAGTAAAAGACGACTCTGTGTGTGTATACACTAACGTGGAGATATTTAATGTCTTACAGATTGAACTAATATGTTATGAGAGACAATTTCGTTTTTCAAACACACACACACATATGAAGAAGTAAAAGGTCATCGTGTAATAATCTCTCAATTACTTTTTTAAAAAATCCCCAAAGGAATGTTGTACTTACTTAGTAGGGATTTTTCGTTCTATGATACTCTATGTGCTGTGTGAGACTTTATGCTGTTCTACATTTCAGAAAGAGTAATTTCAGTAGGAGAGTCTCTTACTTAAAAGGAAAGAGATGACTGTTCTTGTTTCCTTTGCTCAGGTACGTCCCTCCCATCCTTTCCCCCTTATGAGCCACCAGTGCCATCTCTGAGCGTCATTTCTGTGTGGATGTATATAAGCCACACACTAGGAAATGGCTCTAAAAACTCTGCCAAGGAGCTCACAGATGTAGAAAAGAGAGTGTGTTGGAGCAGGGCAGAGTGAGGGTCCAAAGTAAGAAGAGCAAGGGTGAGGACTGTGTATGAAGGGAATGTGGCGGGGTCCATAGTCCTTGGTGCTGTATTGAATAAGGACAACTAGCGTGCTCAGTGAGTCAGAGGGAGGGTGGGGAAACGACAGCCATATACCCTCAGAAATTCTAATGTAAATCTGGAGATTAACAGAGAATATACAGGAAAGGTGCAAACTTCTTCCCTTTTTTGTCAGTATAAGATAAATGGTTTTTGTGACTGTTGAGAGCTGCTGTGTCCATTCCGACCACCACTAGCCACAGGAAGCTATACTGAGCCTTTGAAATGTGTCTAGTCCAAAACTGAGATGTGCCATGAGTGTGAAAAACATTCTAGGTTGCCAAGACAATGCAAAAGTGAAATATCTCATTAATAATCTTTTATATTGATTACATATAGAAACAATATTTTGGATACACTAGATTAAATAGAATATGGTATTAAAATTATTGCTACCTGTTTCTTTTAATATGTGGTTACTAGAATATTTTCATTTACATGCCGCTTGTGTTATCTTTCTCTTGGGTGATGTCAGTTTAGTCAACAATTCAATGTTATGATTATGATTATAGATCTGTCCTTGGAAAAGTGTATTAAAGAGCAAACAGAACAAGATTAATATCGGTGGCTAGAATAAGCACAAAAGCAACAATTTGAAAGTTTCAATATAATTTGGGATTTTATTCACTGTCACAGAGGATAGTCACATGTAGATGTTAGTATCTGAAAATTTTGTGACTCCTTTGTAAAAATCCAATCTGGTAATCATTGACTCAAAGTTAATAAATGGCCCTGATGAAGATGTTATTTCATTAACTTCCTTAACTAAGATGTCACAGCAAATGGTAAGCCTGGACAACAGATTTGGCGGGGAGAGGGAAGGAAAGAGAGAGAGAGAGAAAGAGAGGCTGTCTAATTACTTATTTTACTAATTATTCTCTTTTGCTACCAACATGGGTTGAATATAATGTAAGCCATTTGCAAACTGAATAAGAGAAAACAGACCTTGAGTGATTTTGGCTAACTGGAAGGTAGCAGCTTTTTAATTACTAATTGTTGAATACATTTATGGTGTAATTGTGTTTTCCTTTTTGGAGATTTCATGTGCAAGTTAGTAGAAAGGTAGATATATTCAGGCTTAAAGGTAAGCGCATGACCTTAGCTTTGCCAATGTGCTTCAAACCCCACAGTTTTATAAGAAGAGAGTGAGATTACTCATTGAAGACAGGCTCCAGTAAGCCCAGAAAAGTTGACAGAACAAAAAGGTTTGAACTCCAGGGGGCAGAGGAGGAGATGTATGTATTCTTTTCCCAATCATCCTTAGCACCAAAAGACTATGGGGCATCACTCTGAGAAGACAGCTGCCCAGTGCCCACTTGGCCCAAGGTCCCATCCTCCCAAATAACTGGTCTCAGGAGATGAAACCAAAAGCTTATACCCTCCACATCCTCACTTTTTTGAGTCCTGTGGTGGCAGCAACACAGAAATATAACTAGACAGTTAACAGCTCTCCAGACAGAACATGTCAATCAAAGTGCTCCACCCCAACCTGGATTCTTTCAGGGAACCCCCGTACTCCCCTTTTACAGTCCCCATTGTAAAAATAAAAGAACAACAATGGCAGCAGTGGAAATAAGCTTAGGGAATATTTTCTTTTCTCAGAAGACAAGAGTTGCTGTAGCATTTTAGGCAGTAACATGCAGAGAGATTAAGACCAAAATCCAGGCAGCATCAACAAAATAGGCAATGAATATTATACCTTCTACTGTATGATACTTAAAACATAATAATTTTTATGAAATCATTTGACAGATATAACGCACATCCATCCAGTGAAGCATTCTGCCCACCTCTGGCATGCTTCTGATATCTAACTATAGCAGTATTTGTCTTTGTCCTCCACACTCTTTTATAGCACATGGTATGCATATTTCAGCATCCAACATTATTAACTCATGACCAACTGTCAGCTGATGGTTATCTAACACATGGGGTCTCCACAAAAGGGATCCTTATTTGGGCAAAGGCTCTTGTCTGCACCAGTCTGTCTATATTTTCCCTCAGAAGGACTTTATTTGGATTATTATTGCTGTGAGTGAAAACTCAGAGCTGCATGTGTGGCAATCAGAAGGCGGAGAGATAAATCCTTAGCAAGTTAAAACACTTAGCTGACGTTAAAACCATTTTCTAGCGGTGTGAGCTGAAAGTAAACTCTCGATTGCCCTCTTGTGGTGAGTCTATGTGATGTCGTGGGAAAACCATAAAAATCCAGAGACTAACAAGAGTTTAATCAAATACAGGTAAGAACATTCATCTTTGACAGAAAGAGTCGCAAATCACAACCTTATGTTGTTTTGTAAGTCTTGGAATTTACATTTAGCGGCCCTCCCATGTGGAGAAGGATGGGAATAGGGTGGGGGTGGGGCTTAAATATGGAAATGAGAACTTTGTCTTTCTGGAATACAATGACTTCACTCTGTTTACCATCCTAACTGTTATATATGTGGCAAATTGATTTTTATGAGAATTAGAACATTAAAAATTCATGCCCACATTTTAAAAGTTCCTTCATAACCCAAAATAGACTGATGTTCCAACTGGTTTGGAATTATAGGAACCAAAGAAAGAAGTCTGAATAATTCCCTAATATGGAAGAAACCACTTTAAAAAAGAAGGGGGGACAGTTTATTTGTTTCTGACAATAGGCAACATATGGAAACTTGGAATCTACAGAACAAAGTGTAGGTATAGAAATTACCCATAACCTCTAAAAACTAAATTTTATAAAAATCTGAACTCCACATTTAATAATTGGTTACCCAATTTTGGTATTTAATTTTAATTTCTAAAAACGCTAGTTAAAATTTCTGCTCTACGCCTTTTGACAATTTCCTGCCTTGCAGGCCCATCCCCAGAAAGCAAACAAACCTGGTATTAAAACAGACTGAGCAGCTTAAGAAAAAGCTGGGGGCAAAGTACATGAGATCATAAACTATTTTTCATCTTATTACCAGTAAATGTACCATTTCCCTCTTTTATGTGTCTTCTCTTTTGATAAAAGCCGCTCCTCCGAGCAGCATTAACAAGAAATGCTCTGTATTTTTTAATATGATTTTAGGCGCAGATTAATTTTAACTTGGCTTTTCTACTCACACTTGGAAGTTCAGCTTTTCAACAACAGTTGTTTGGTTTTGTCTTTGAATTAGCAAAGTTCTTAAAGTAATTTTACTACAAAATTAAACAGCTGTGAGTTCTTTAGCAAACATGATGATTCTTGTTCTTCTTTGTACTATTGTGCAAGCTGAAATTCCCTTTCTTTCATGTCTTTCTATTCCAAAATGAATTCCCTAGTTAGGCTTGTTTAGCTTTTAAAAAATAATAATAAAGAAGGGGCCGCCCGTATTTGCTGACCTCTGAAATTCATCAGCATTGGAGCACAGGGCATTTACACAAGGTGCATAATCAAAAGGGCTTTTGTTTAATTCCTATTATGGAATGGAAAATGATATTCTGCCCCAGTATAGTGCCAATCCTTGGGGCACAACAAAGCTGTTTGCAAACGTTTCTGTGGAGCAAGGCATCATATGCCTATTTTGCAGATGAGAAAACTGAAACATTGCTGAAAGGTGAGGAAGGGAAGAAGTAAGACGTTCATAGAGGCTGGAATTAAATTTAGAATTTGATTCCTAGCCCAGGACTCTAACCACGTGAGGGCTCTGACTCTTTGGAATCAACAGAAGAGCAATTTTAAAACATTCTTTTGACATTATTAACCACAGCCTCAGGGCTCTGGGAAAGAGGGGGTGGAGGGCGGGGCCTGGAAACAATACAGAGTTGTGAGGTGACGGCCTCTTGCTCCACGGGTAATAAAGTGGATTACTTGATCCATACCACCATATATTCTAGGAATATTCAGAGGCTTAATGATTTTCTTTTTATCTTAAAAAATTAGAATCTAGATTTTTGTGCTCCCATAGATGGCCTCCTAAAATATATAGAGCCAGGGAAGTGCAGAAAGTGGTTCCTGGCTTTTCAAATGGATTTGGAACCGAAGATCACTGCTAGGAGTTGGTGAATCCACAGATGTGATGACAGTTGGAGTCTTCATCTCAGTAATTTATAAAATGATGGAGTTCCAGAGCTTAAGGAGAACCTTAGATACCACCTAGTCCAAACCCATACTTTACACATCAGGAAAGGGTGGCCCAGGGAGTTTGGGATTTGCCCCAGATCACACCATTAGAGGCAGAGCTGTGACAGACACTGGTGTCTGCCACATGGGATCAGCAGCAGCGCCTTGTCAGCAGATGGCTTTTCAATGGGCCCTGAACCTCCTTGTGGGTCTCTGCAGGGTGAGCTCTGTCATCCCAGGACCACGGTATTAAAACACAGTTTCCAAGGAACTGCAATTAATAAAGGCAAATGGGAGCTGACAAGGACATTCCCACTGTGTTCCAATGCCAAAACATACAACTGAGAGAGCTCACTTGGAGCTCACGGACCGTGGGTCCTTCTGGCGGGACTTCTGTGCACCACACTCCCAGCTGTTTGCTCAGACCCAAATGGGAGGGACTAAGAGGAAAGCACTACTGAAGCCATGAGGGCAATACTCCAGCATTTGGCGTCGGTGCCTGCCACCTGCTTGCTTTTGTTGGGCTGTGCTGAAAAACGAAGGGGATGAGGATAGGCCTTCGGAATTCAGGGCCTCTGGGGGCCTTGCTTTGGAGCATCTTTGTTACTTTCCAACAGTAGCAATGCCTTGGAGGTGCCAATCACCTTGTTGCCTCACAGAGTGCTCCCAACTGGGGACATGGCCTGCAACCCAGGCATGTGTCCTGACCAGGAATTGAACCAGCAACCCTTTGGTTTGCAGAATCACACCCAACCCACTGAGCTATACCAGTCAGGCATCAATACCCTTCCATTTTTCACCTTTGTTCCCCCTGCCCCAACTCCTACCTCTAGGAGTCTACTTTCCTAGACTAGCATTAGACATCATATTCCCTACAGAGCTTCCTGATTCTCCCTCATCTCCAGAAGATGATGTCTTTCCTGGTCACTGTAGTACTGCCATAGTAGGTGCTCAATAAACAATGACTCTCTCTCGGTCATATTTTGGGAAAAGTTTTCAATGAGCAATAATTGTGCCTTGGCTAAACCTCATTGGCTATGACACTGCCACTAAGCAAAACTCTGGATCATATTTTGAATAGCAGTATCTGGTACTTCATAAGAGTCTAGTAAATGTTTATTAGACTTCACTGAGTGCTGATCCCACTGGAGAAAAGAAATACCTCTGAAGAAGGCAAGGTGGCTGGGCTGTCCTTGGAGGTTTCTTTGATCACAATTGCCATGAATAAGGGGGAAAACTGTACACGCACATTTTAGTTTCATCCATGCAATTTGGACATTCACGTATGGTCAACTACCTAAATGCTTAACAGAAACCTGCCTTGCCTGTGAATCAGGTTTGTCTTACCAAGAACCTCAAACCCACAGGGAAGCTTATTCTTCTGGAGAACCCTAAACAGGGAAAAATCAGCAATACCTAAGAGAAATACAGGTCTCTAGGGAAGATGGCAGGCTGTCTGGTGAGAATTACTTTTTAAGGAACTCTATCCCTGCAAAGCTGGCAAAAAAAAAAAAGTGCCTGCAGACAAAAGTCTGGGTAAATCCATAATGTAGAGATTAAATTTAAATTCTAATAAAGATTTTAAACAAAGATCAATAAAACAGGAGATTGATCTGCAGTTAAAAGTTCCCAGTAATAGCATAGTCTAAAAATTTCATAAATAATGCTTTTATCTTGATTGCAAAATAATCCCCTTCCACAAAAAACAAGGCGAATCAAGGTAGGAAATTGTTCAGCGGGAATTAAAATGTCACACTTTACACAGAATAAAGCATTGCAATCACCAGGGAAACACACATTGCAAATGTGTTAACACAAAATTACATACATCACTTAATTATATAAGCGCAGAGCTCCTGAGTAACCATTAGCTAAACATGTCGGGCTGCGGTTGAATATATACATGCAATATTTTTAGCACAGAGGGGATGTAACTATGTCAGGCCTGGCACCATAAAGCCTGAGATGGCAAGTGCTATTAAACTGAGATGCAATCATGTTGAAAAGGAAACATTAACAAACAGCAGACAATTGAGAAGAAAATACAGTGAGCTTGTGTTCTGCTGTCTGCGCTTCCAAAACCTTATATAACTATTCATTGTCTAGTTCGTCTGGCTCGCGTCCCAGGTTTGTTCTATGCTATACTAATTTTATAATAATAAACTGATACACCGGTGCGTGATTAATGAAATCACGCACACAGAGAGATTGCAGATGACATTACATCTGATTATCTTCACCAGGAAAGGACACCGTTCTGAAATCAAACACAGTATCATGCAAAATCATCCACTTTATTTAAAATGTCCCCAGAGCTTGCTTCTGAAAGATAGAGTATCTTTCCTTTTATCACCCAAATGCTTGTGAAGTTGGTAGAACTGATGCTGGATTCCCAAGTTTCACAAGGAAGTGAAGAGGGCACAGGCTTTGAGAGCAGGAAGATCTTCACTAACTTCACAAACCAGGTAACTGTGTGGCCCCGGGCCAGTCATCCTCTCTCTTTGGGGTTGAAGTTGCCCATTTATTAAAAGGGGATTCTATCTCCATCGTGGAAGATTAGGATAGAGACAGACTATGAATGACATAAAAAGAGACAACATGCCTAGCACATTATTTAATATCCAGAAGACACTAATAAATGGTAGATGTCATAAGTATTACCATTATATGGACACATGGAGGCAATAAATACATCACTTCAAGCATTTCGAGAGGCCAATAGTTCTCTGGTGGGAGAGTTATTGACACTCTAGAAACACCTAAACCCTCAGCACAGAGGTAAACACCTTGTAGAACCCAGGAAGAAAGAATAAATGCAATAAAAGATAGAGGATCATTTGACACAAGTATCTGGTATACCTCCTTGGAAGCTGACTGTTGTCTGCCTTGGCAGAGCCTTCCAACATAGAAGCAATAATGAGGTGGTTAAAAGAGGAGAACACGTCTTTGTGATAATTGATTCTATGTTTTGGGCAACTTTAAATCTCAAAACAAAAAGCAAAGAAAATTACCACACTGTAAAGTGTTACCTAAATAAGACTCACTGTCCCTCCCATAAAAAAATAAAAAGAGATTGTGCCACTATGCCAAGTATCTTCATTCTCTGAAATTACTTGTTAGCTTTTCTGAAGCCCTCTGGCTCATCTGAATCCCTGATACCTTGAATCACCATACAGAGGCCTCCGCACATCGTAGGAGCTCTACAATTGGCAGTAAATTGAATGGAATTTAATACGGTCAGCCAAGAAAGAAAAGTAGCCTATTGTTTGTAGGAGTCCCAGTATAGACACAACTATGGGAAAGTTGAACCCCAGATAGGGTCCGAGCCTTTTCTTCTGGGGTTTTCACTCAAGCATTCCTATTAATCAGATCTCATTTTAAACAAGCTACTACATGGCAAAAGAGAATAGCAAATTCTATCTATGCAGAAGATAGGATGGTTGCCTAAAAGAAAAAAAAGGGTAATTTAAGCAAAATTATTTAAGGTCCTAGTTTTGTTTTCACATTTATTATTTGTTGATTCAATAAAGATTTGTTGAGTTATCCTCATTTGCCTGATCCTGTGCTAGTCTAGCTAGGGATAAAACAGAGAGCACAATACAGTTCCTGGCTTCAGGGAGTTCACCTTTTCATTGAGTTTGAATAAGTATCCTCACTCACCAGGCCTTACTCAGTTCCCTCAACAATAACAAAAGATGTTCATTAGATAAATTCATGGGCCAAATTTGCCCCGTGGCACCATTTATTTAGCTTGAACAATTTTTTTTATTATTGTCATGAATCGAAAAATCATGACATTTTCACTTACATATCAGTATGTCCGGTTTTTCTTAAAGAGTTGAGAGATCTGGTAATGCTGGGCCCCTATGCCTGCAACTCAACAGGGCCTGGAGTGGAAAAGCAGTTGCTCCTTTAGACAGAGCATAGGAACCTACTGCTTCCTGATTTCTTTGAGGCCCCACCTGCCCTTCTCTCTTTAAATTCCCTGCTGGTACCTTTGGGCACCAGAGTTTATAACCTCTGATCTGGAAGGTCCCTTAAGTTCTCTTCATTTCAAATTAGGTACGACTGTGAGACCCAACCAGTGGTATAAATCAGTAATCTGAAGAGAGGAGCCTAATTCCTTGATTGACCCATGGTCTTTACCTTGTGGTCGTCACCATCACCTAAAGGCTGGAAGATTCTGAAGTGTATTACTAGAGGTGTTATAATCCTTTTTCTTAGGAATTTGCCAAAACAATATTACCTACACATCCATTTGGGATTAGGTAGGAGGTGGTCCTGCCGCAACAAGGAAAAGTGGATTAAGCAACAATAGAAGACCCTCTTAAATCTACACATTCCCTCATGGTATGCATCCAAGATGAGCAGGATACTTGATGAGCAGTACTGACGAGATGTCAGTACTCTGAAAGATGCATGGCCTGATTCCGGGAGGATCTGCTCTGAACTGGTGTCAGAAACCTGGTCATCTCAGCTGCAACTCAAACTGTATTTGCTCTTCATTCATTTTTAGACCCCTTTGTGCTCCAAAAATGCTTCTTGGTGGTTGCTAGGCAACTATTGTTGGATACATGCAAGAAGCATTGTGTGAACATTTTCAAAAACAGGGGAAAATGTATTTAAAACTGAGGACATTGCCATACCTAAAATGAAAACATTTCCTCCCCGGGCAGCTGTCCAGAATAGCGGCACTATAGCCTGCGGGCTTCTTAAAGTCAGAGGGCCAGATGATTCACCAAAAATTCCTCATTTGCACATCTCTACCTCTTCTTATCCTCTACCACATCATCCCTCTTCGCCGCCCCCCCCCACCCCCCGCCCCCGACTCAGATACACAAGTAGGCTAATCTTATAATGAAGTCTCACTCACAGGATAACCAGGACTTGTCTCACTAAATATTTTCTGCTTTTCCTGTTGTGTGGTTCCTCACTGACCACGTTTTCCCGACATGTGTGTTTCATACTTGCATACCCTCAAGGCAGGACAGCTCGTGGCTTGTCAATTATTACATCTAACTTTAGAAGCCACTAAACTTATCGTAGAGTAATCATCTCTTTCTCTGACCCAAATGGAAACAGTAAGAACTCTTCTATTTTCCACATCAAAGACTAAGCTTTCTGCTGATGCCAAATGCTCTGTGCTTCTTACCAGTAAACGCTGATTTCATTTTATAGTGTTTCCTTCGCATTTTTTTGACATTCCAATGTCATGATCAAGCTAGAAAGACACAAACTTCTATAAATTGAGTCAAATGTCTAAATTAAACAAGGATAGAACTTACGGAAAGGTCATCTCCCTCTTTTGTTGAATATTAAGTGGAAACAAATAATTTTCAATCAGGACAGAGTCCTAAGGGCAAACTGATCTAATTACATACACTGCTAACTATATGGTGCACATGGGTAACTAGTTTCATCATTTGTAAAATGGAGAAAATGATTCAGGGCTCAGAACAGTGCCTGGCACATGATAAAAGGCATATAAGTATTATTATTATTATTATTATTGACATTATTATTTCTGGGTTGTAGATCCTATATTTGACTTCCCACTATTTCTTGGGCATATATTCTCACTTTGATTAATTCCAGTCAAAGGTTGTATCTTCTCTGTAAAATCAATTTGGAAAAATGTTGAGGATAATAGACTCAGAAAAAAACAGAGGTTGTTATCAGAGATAAAGCTATATTAAAATCCATATATATGACTCTAAACTTTCAAGTTTACTTTTGTAAAGCCCCAGAAATACCTGGTGTACCTGGCACTGAGAGCGGTCTGTGTGACGTGCAAGTCTTAGGGTGATGGGAGGTGCGGAAGAGAATAAAAAGGGAGGCAAGAACACCATGGTTCTGGAATACTCTGCTCAGAGAAATCTTGGGCCTCTCTCTGCACCTACTGCCGCCTCAGACTGTCCCACGGACAGCCCTGGAGAGCAAATGGAGGCCAGCAGATCTCCTTTGAGTTAGGTGAGTCGTGGTACACATTATAAATCTCTAACAAGTCTTTTATTCTAGGCTCTGTAGTAAGGGCTTTACGTGTGGCACTTCACTTAATCCTCATATAATATCCCCTTGAGGTGGTTAGTATCATTATCGTCAATTTAAAAAACGAGAACACTGACACTTAGAGGGGTTAAGCAGATGCCCAGGAGCACAAAGGTGGTAAGTAAGAGTGAGTGGAGACTGCAGCCTAGACTCATGCATCTCCAGAGTTCATCCTCCAGGCGCTGTGCTAACTGCCTCTGCAGAGCAGCCTGCTCCAAGACCCCCTGGGGACCAGGCTTTGTTCCCTGTGTCGAGAGGGCCAAGGGGAGACACACTGAAGCACAGTGCAGTGACCACTGGCATGCGCTTAACATACGATTGCTCACTCAACACTATAAACTAGTGTTTTTGTGCTTATGAAACTCCTTCCAACTAAGGCAGAAACAAGCCCAAGCTCGTTCATTTCCCTCCCTTGCCCCACACAGCATTAAAGGAACCTCTTCTCACTCTGAGCTAAGGGAAATATAACACCAGAATTTAGAGTTCTTTTGAATGAGTATTTCTTGGACACCAATTACCTTATGAGGGTCACAGAGAAACACGAGACAGGATTCTTGCTTTCTAGGGAAGTGGCATTGAGTTAGCTGGGAGTCAGAACTGAAATATCCCTTCAATATGTACTGGTTTCTTAGGATATGGAGGCTGCCTACTTGAGATACAGTGGTTTCCAAGACATCCCTTGGTCTCAGCCTCACAAATCCGAGGTTGTGGTGTGGAAAACTGAGAGATATGGTAACATGAGTGGGTGGGTGTTATCAACAAGCAAGAGCAGAAGCTCTGGGAACACCACAGGGAGTGGAAGTGGAACATGGAAACCGGAGGGAAGACCTATGAGGAGGGAAGACCACCTCAACATGTTGCGGTTGAGATCTGCAGGATGGAAGAGGTTGATCAGTGTGAGGGGTGAGCCCATAATGGCATGGTTTCTTTTCCAGGAAGGACATAGGCCAATGTTTACATTCAAGGGAGAGAAAAGCAAGGTCAAGAAACAAAAAAAGTGACACATTGCCAGGTTAAATAGAGCGCAAGGGAGGGACCAGGGCCTCCCACCAGGCATTGTGACACAGACAACGTACCACCCGGGTGAAGACCTTCTTTGCTGCAGGCCTTCAGGAGACACAGAGGGGACCAAGGTTGGTGCAGGACTTGAGGTGGTGGGGTGGGGTGGGGTGGGGTTGATGTATAGGCAGCACTGGGAGAGATGAGGCGAGGAAGAGAGGAAAAACAGGCTCCGGTTCCCTGATCTCTCATTCTGTTATTATGGACACAGGGCAGGGTCAGGGGTGGGGGAGAACTCACCTGGCTGTCTGCCCCACCAAGAGCCTCGGTACCCCATACTCTGTCACAATGACACAACTGTACATTTTTGTATGTGTCATCTTCGGCGTTAAAAGGCTCACAGTTACTTCTCTCATTCCCCACCAGCCCCTGTTCAGCTCCTTCTGCCGGCTGATGATGCCCGTGTTAATATGTGATTCTTCATTTATTCATTTTCGGCTAGCACACAATTTTTAATTAGCCTGCTCTTTATTAAGGGCATGGAGCAGGTTATTAACTAGGTGCATCTCTGGGTCTTTAAATAGAGAGTGAAAAAGACATAATCAGCCTATGTGTGTGATGTTTAGGGGTTTAATTGGTATTAGTCAACATCTTTAGAGCAAATCTCATCAAGTTCCATTTTTAAGCCCTCACTCAGCTGACAATCTCATAAGGCAGAAGGGAAGAGTAGGATTAATATATTAGTCACTTGTAAAACTTGCCAGTCCTGCAGTTACGTTACTTCCAGTAAAATATTCAAGGGAATCGTTGGAATAAAAAAAAATGCTAAGTATCTTCCTCTCTGTCTACTGACTCTGAGAAGGATTCACTTAGCTTTCTCATAGTGCTTCAGTGATGGTGTATCTGTTTAATGCCAGCATGCCCCCACTAGCCTGTGAGTGTCTCAGCGTTAGCCTTGTGCTGTGGCCTTGGATGAACACTGTATCCTTATGTAGGGCTACATACCATCACCTGGATACTTATCAACACTTCTCTGTTGAACACATGACTAAATGAACAAACTGACTGTCCACACTGCAGGTATCTGCTACTACGTAATATAGGAAAGTGGAATCAAAAGAACCACCTGAGCTCCCAGGGAGATGGAGGAGAGGGCTTAGGTCGCCTGTCAGTCTTGCTTCAGCTGGTAGCTCTGTATGGCTCTGTTTCTTACAACAAGAATTGGCTATAACTACTCAACACATGTCTGACTTCACTTTTGGAAAAGTCACTTGGGATCTGGACCCAAATGAAAGGAGTGAGAAGGAGGTAAATGAGCAGCATCACCATCCTCTAAGAAAGCCAGCACTTTGGCAGATACTCAGCTATTTCTTTATTATCCATTCTGAAACATATATCAGAATTTGGAAGACTGGGTACAAACACCCTTAGCGTATCCGCTTAATGCAAACCACTTTGGAATATATTTATCAAAATGTTATAGAAAATTTTCCAATTTGCCAAAGTTAAAAGTATGAATATGCTTTCCCTTTGCTTCAATTCCACTGGCTCTGGGTCAGCCTGCTTAGAATGACCTGATTACTTATATACAAAAAACTTGAAGGACTTACATAAATATAGGTGCCACTATATACTCACAAATTATTCCTATACTTCTCGACGTGCAGTGACTTGACCGGGAGTGCTTTGTATTCAGCGTGTTTTCCCTAATTGCACCTCTGTTGCAATATCCAGCAGCCATTGCAGGAAGTACACAAGCAGACACGGGTCATCTAGCTGATTTCAAGGCAACAGATGCCAACTGTGGGTACAGTCTCACGACCACAACTTAAATGCAAATGCCCGAGCTTGTTACAGGGAAATGTATAACAAGTGAAGGCAGACAGATAAATCAAGATTACCTTTCCAAAACACGATTAGAAATGACCCAAAATCTTACGCCCTCTAAACTCTCTTTAAAGATGCCATGTAAATGTGCTCAAAATAATGTCACTGCATTCTATGGCCAAGATAAAGAGGTTTCTTAACTGAGAGATTTGCTGCAGCAAAAAAATAAGGCAAAGATGAATCACAAAGATGTAAGATAAGAGCTGTGTGGAAAACATTGTGATGGATGACACATCTCATTAAATATAACTTTATGTGATCAGTTACTGTATTGCCCTGTTTAAGTGATTTATACACACTTTAGGAAGCTTTTTACTGTTCAGAACATAATTATATACTTTATAATTGAGTACATAGTTGATTAATTGCAATGTTTATGGTCATTTCAATTAAAAGCTGGATATTGGGCCCATGGTCAGAAACCTACCCTCCCCACCTTTAAAACATTGCTTCTACAAATAATGCTCTATGACAATGAATTATACTTAACCTAGAAGACTTTTACTTATAGCACTGTTTCCAGTAGAGTATTTATATATAGTAATCAAGGGGTTATCTCTTCTTGGAATAATAATTGTCCATTCCTAAGTATCTTTGGTACAGGGTCTTTCTCAATATTTTGAAAGTTCTTTCCAAATGATTTCAGAACAACAACAATAAAAAAAGAATATCAGTACAGGTGATCATTTGCATCCAGTGGGAACTCAGGCAATATCTACCCATGAAAACTTTTTTGGATTTTCCTCAACTCAGTGGTTTGGGAGCTTTTGTATTCTTCAAGAAGAATAATGACAAGTTAATCTCTCTCCTTAAAGAAAAAAAAATCAGAAAACATAATTTCATCAAATCTCCTTCAAAGGAATTTCTTTTCTAGCTTCTTATCTACTTTAAGCTGCTTAAGATATGGTAGTCAATATCAATCAGGAAACATTTGACCCAAAGAGATAAAGTCTGGAGGTATGATCATTTGATGAATGGTTTGCCCTTATCAGCTTGTAATTGCTATTATAAACCCAACAGAAAGGTTCCCTTCCACTCTCCTTTCTGAAATAAGCCAAAAGAAAAAAAAAAAAAGCAGTGGTGCCACCATGAAGCCTCAGGCAGTGAGCACGTGCAGCGGCCACTGGCTGCCACAAAGGCAGCAGGTGTTGCATCCGTCAGTATTTACAGTCTCTGAAGGTTTGTAGCTTTTGATGCATTTTCACATATATTATTTCATTTAATCCAGGCAGCAACCTTTTGGGGCTTGTAGCTCTTACCATGGCGTATAATTGTGTGTGTGTACATACGTGTGACTATGTATAAAAATACCCATATTTACTTGTTTATTCTTCATATACCTAAACTCTAGACTTCAGGAGGGCGAGGGGATTATGTCTGTTTAATTTGCTAAGGTTGACTCAGGGTCTAATGCAATATGTGGTACATAACAGATTCTCCCTAAATATGTTTGTTGACCTGATGAATGATGACCTTAACCGGAAGAAGAACAGATGGATGGGTGAATAATGCACTGTGCTGAGGGGGTTGTCATGCTTATTTTAAAGCTAAGGAAACTGAGGCTTGAACCAGGAGCTGCTGATGCAGAGGGGGAAGGCACTTCAGTCAGTTTCTGCAGTATCTTTATGTGGATGTTGCTGAAGATGATAAGAAGTCTCTTATCTTTAGCCAAGACACAAATGGAGTGAAGCAGGAGAGGGTACACCACAAGCTCCATCTCTGTGTGACCTTGACCGTAACTACTATTGCTATCATTTTAAGACCACTACGCTAGAATGCAAACATTTCCCATACATTATCTTGGTTAATTCCTATGACAACCAGTCATAGCAAGTTATAAAACAAGTGTTATTTTTGTATGCAAAATGAGAAAATTCAATAAAGTTAACTAACTTAACAAACAACAACAGAATGAACAAGAAACAACAGAGCGAATAAGCAACAACAGAATGGACAAGCATTACAAAAACCTAGGAGTAAACTTCGTTAATACTTATTGTCTATTACCCAAAGGTGAGTAGACAGCAGCAATGGCAAAGCGATGGGTTCATTTCTACAGGCCAAAAGAAGCCTCCCGCTCAGCATCCCATCACTGGAACACAAGAAGAGCAGCAGAGGCTGAGCCAAGTACTG
The DNA here is from genome assembly GCF_004126475.2 of Phyllostomus discolor. Lineage (NCBI taxonomy): Eukaryota > Metazoa > Chordata > Mammalia > Chiroptera > Phyllostomidae > Phyllostomus > Phyllostomus discolor. The sequence continues at coordinate 133,026,233 of NC_040907.2, forward strand.
GTTTACTCCAGACTCTCACCAGTACCACTTACATACTTTTATCCCAAGAGACCCAATAACACTGTTTCTGCATCTGTGGTAATGGGCTCATATTATCTCCCTCTATCCACTCGAATGACACTCCACTTGGAGGAACAAGGAAAATCACTTGTACAGTTTGGAAGGCAGGTAGGGCATTGGTATGAAAAACTACCCCTAGAGCCCTCGTATCTCCAAGCAAAGGTTTTATCTCCGTGGATTAGTGTCTTTGTGTACTGTAGATTAGTTCACCCACAGCTCCACCAATCCCAGTAGGCTATAAAGACCAGGGGCTCTGACTATTCTCCCTTAGCAGTGTGACAAAAAGTCTCATTAGTTTCAAAGTTGTCAACACAAGTGTGCCAAACAGTATGGGCATACATATAAGCCTCCTCTATCCTCCTTCAAGTTCAAGATCTTCCAGGAAGCTCCCCTGACCACCCTAGTGGTAATTATTATCTTTTCTCAATTCCATGTAGTCTTCACAGCAGACCAGCTCTTTATTCTTCTATGCACAATTTGTTTTATTCATCAGTTCAAGTACATTTACTTGCTCTCCAAAATAGGCTGTGTTCTCCAATGTGCCTAGGGCACAGTTCAAAACAAAGCAGCTGCCACTCAATAAATATTTGTGGCTTGAATGGGCGATCAGAAATACTCCCCTTAACTTTGTCCAAAAGTATTATTCCTGTTAATCTTATAAGTAAGGCTTCCCCTCACTTAATTAGTGTTATATCTCATTGTCTTTCTATCTGGAGTTGCAGGCATCTCATTCTTCTTTGTCCCTGCCCCTACTTCCCCACACACACTTGTTTTCCTGTTCTGAACCACAGTCTGCTGTTTCTGATTTGATGGTCTGCTCTAAATATTTAGCCTCTTCCCCCTCCAAATCCGCCTGAAACTGAGCAATCCCTTCAGTTCATTGGTATTTCATTTTTCTAGTATAAAAATATGCCTCAAAATTTGGCAATGACCTGCCCCCATGTGTATAAATATGACACTTGGTCAAGCTGGTGTGAGTAGACAGGAAAGGACTCATGTGTATAGGGAACTCTGAAGACAGCGATACTTCTTTCAGGGCTGGTCATTTATAAACGATGAATGATACTCAAAAGAGTAACTGTGGAGAAGTGATCTCACACTTAAATTTAATGTGCAAACCCATGAGCAGTCTGAACTAATGAATATTCTAATAAGCATCCAGTTACTTTCAAACATTCAACTATCTGCTAACAAAGCACATCCAAAGAGCAGTGCTACTTTAACAAGCAGATAAGAGTTATTCCTATCAATGGGTGTGAGCTGGCCAACATCAGTGGGCTAAAATCCTCAAAACAGTCTTCTCTGAATCATCTACCACCATGTAGTTCTGCCACACCTCGATGATGCTGGAAAAGGGGTGGGAAACTTGCCCAGGGTATTGAAAGTCTAGGAAGGAGAAAGAGATAAACTCAAAGGCATGTCTCTTTGGCTTGTTTTTGGTATTTCCTTGATCTAGAGACCTCATCTAAACTCTTAAGAAAATAAATGGGAATTGAGTGACATTGGCTCAGTGGGTTTTGCTGCCCTGGTCGGTGAACAAATTTAACCTTACCCTACCGTTATAGGAGATCTCTGTGGATTGTTGACACTGTGGGGCTTGGTTTAAACTTTAAGTCAATGTCCTCACTAGGAAGTATGCTCCTACCCACTTTCTGTCATTTTAGTTCTTTACAAGACTAGAAGATATTTGCTCACGGAAAACACATTGATTTTAATATTTCTTTGATGATGGCCCTCAAGTCCTATCATGCCCAAAGCCAAAGCAACAAATAAGGAATCACAGTGTCTGTGAGGCACAAGGAAAGTGACAAGGTTTTCAAAGGACCTCATGCCCTAGTGGGTCAAAATAAAGTGAGAATGTCCTTTAGCTGGAAACCCATTTGCTGTCTAGAGGACCTCACCCATAGAATGAGTTTTAGAATCTCAAGGAAGAGGTGTTTGGAGGATCTTCAACTTCATCTAGTCCAGCGCACTGGACTACGCCAACACAGTTAATTTTATAAGCTCTGCTTATATCACAAAGAAGGAATTCTATTTCAGAAAAAGAAGAGGATTGGAGAACCTGGGGCAGGGGAATTACCCTGGGGCTTGAACACTACTAAAATGGTTAAAAAATGTGAAATTTATAAGAATTGAGAACTATGTGATATTGGGTCTTATTTCTACTTTTCCCAAAACAAGAAAATTACAAATCATTAATTAACTTCCCTTCTCTGACTCCTCTCTGTGTTGTGTCATCAGCCAATGATTTTGACTGTGTGGATGGCACCAGTTTCCTCAAAGGCCCAGCTACAGGCACTAATCGTTGAGCAGAACCAGGGAGCTGTGAACGCTGCGGTGCTGTGGCCCTTCTGGTGGTACTCTATTGTGTCTACACCATCGAGTTTGTTCGGCTCCAGCTCAGGCTCTGAAATGCTGAAATAAATCAACTCCTCTATTTAGACATAAACATCACATCGCACTCCAGAAAGGGCTGGATGGACGCTGCTCGTTCACACGTTCAGTCCAGGGCAGAGAGAGATCCTTCGCTATAAATACCACTCGCCATAATCTGAATCTTCTAATTTCAGAAACCCATTCCTCTAACAAGAGTAATATTTATAGAAAATGAAATTTGGGTTTTTAGTTATGCCAACTTTCCCTTTCATATTCAAATGCTACATATATTCCAGAACATGTTTACAGAATTTTCCCATATTTCTAAATAAATACACAAAAGAAGTTCTGAAATATACACATTTTGAAGATGACTTCGCACACACCACGTTATTCCCAGATGTTTTACATTCTGGATTTCTCAATAAATGAATAACACGCTAGGAAAGCAAACACAGGCTGACAGTATTTAGTCTAAGTTTTTAAAATGGTATAACATGTGTGGCTAAAAACAATTTTCAATAAGTATACTCGTATTTCACTATCAGCAGTTATTAAAGAATTCAATATGAGCACTTGTAGGGCTCAGCATTGAGGTCTTGTAAGTGTGGTCGTTAGAATGATTTTAATTGTTTTGGGTTTCTCACAAGCACATGGCAGCAACGACTCTTGCCTTCTATCTCCCGAGTTATATACACACATATATTTATTCGTGTGACAAACCCATGATCCCAGCGCGCTGCCGCGAGCGCTCATTAACAAGCCTCGCAGCCCCACAGTCGGTTCTGGGAGCTTTGAACCGGTTCCAGCATGAGGGCTACAGCAAATGGCAGCCTGGCCTTTTCACTCCTTCCATTTTTTACATTAAAAAAATGCAGAAAACTCCCAATAGCTGCTCCTTTCACACCTTTTATCTCCTTTATAAATTGGTAATATTCACTCATTAAGTCTTAAACTTTGCTACATTCTTATGTAATGCTTAATTCTCTTCTTCTCTGGGGTTGGCTTGTGAAATGTCTTTAATTAAAAAAGCTAAAAGCACTCTAAATCTGGATGGCAGACTCATTTCCAGGGCATTCAGGCATGTTGTCTAATTTTAAAACTCTGACAGGATACATGTAAATTTATGCAAGTTTCATAAAAGTCACAATTTCCTCCTTGAATTCAAGCTAAAGAAAATGCCCCTGAGCTCTTTTCAAAGCTGTTTGTTTTACTGGAAAGCTCATTTTGCCCATTGTGTTGGAGGTGATTATTCTGAAGAATATCCAATGTCAGGGGCCCATCAATCCACTAAGAATTAAGGAGTTAAACTTTCCTGGGACGGATCAAACAGGCTCTTTGATCACTATTTTATGGCTCCTAAACACAGGTGGGGGAGGGGAGGGGAAATATTATCATGCGAATTATTTTGGTTGACAGTAATTAAGAAATTATATGTTAAGAAAATCAGTAATTGTTCACATGAGTCATTAATGTGTTTTCATTCTTTGTAAAACTTTCTGGCACGCCCTTCCTTTCTTGCTTTAAATAAGCAAGGACTGGAAAATATGCATAGTATTTGGAACCCAGGGGAGTGACATATTAATTCAAAGTTTGCTTGGAAGTGTAGTTTTGTGGAAATTCGAACGTGTTCCTATCCTCTCTGTTTCTATCAAACTTCACCCAAGACTTCACTCCAGAATGTGAGGGTAGACTCTGCACGTGTGAGGCAGGGTCTTCTAGGGGCCAGGCTCTCCTCCCTTCAGAGAGCCATAACGAGAAGACCCAGTGCTTAGAAAATCTGTAAGACAAACCACAAAATGGGGAAATCAAAACCAGCTCAGCCACGGGCAATTAACCAGTCCTTGCTAATTCTGTTGCTCCCCAGAAGCAAATCTTCACTCTGAATTAAAGCTTTGCCAAAGTTTGTTTTGGAAAGGTCTTAAATCCACAGGAAAGAGACTAACAGCATATGAGGGAAGGCTGAGACAGGCTCCCTCCCCAGCAGTTGGGGCACCTTCGAGTGAACTCAGGTTAGCTTACAAATCGCCGATCCCTAAAAGAGCAGAAACTAAAATTACTTCTGTTTTTATTGAAAGACAGCCTCAAGTGCTGACATGTAGTGTATGACATGTGATACATAATAATACTCTTAAACCAGTTCTGACATAATATCTCCGGCGGCCTAATAACCGCAAATGATTGCTTTAGTTAAGAACTAGCCAGAAGCAAAATAGATCCATGTAAAAGTAGCTGGAACCATAAATACCTCAACAATATTTTATGTCACTTTGTAAAAGTTAAAGGAGTCCTATAATAATTAACAACAAAAACGCCATGTTCTTTACTATTGTGTGTTGGTTGTGAAAGGTTGTTTCATAGTCCCGAGGCTGCCAGTGCCGTAAATTATGCAGGCACCAAGAAGCATTAAGGAGAAATAATAGCAATTTAAACGAAGGCTGACGTAATTCATGATAAACAGTCATTGGAAAATATTACAATGTTGTCTTTTTTGAGTGGGTTTAATCAGAAGAATGTGACCATATTCTAACATAAACCACTTCTCTTTTCCATTGTGTTTGCACTTGGAATGTTGGCACTCACCCTCGCTGCAAGGTTCTTATTCACAATAATTGCTGAATCCAGAGCTCTAACACCTCCAGGGAACCTAACAATGTAAATTTGGTGTTCTGATTGATGGAAGGAGCTTCCAAGACAAAGCTCAAAAGCTCTGGGCTGCATGGTGGCCCAAAAGAGGGGCTGAAATTTGAGATGCATGTAGTCAGGATGCCTGAAAGAGTACATATCAAAAAGATGGCTGAGTAATGCAAACGCCGAAGGATTACTTTATTGTCACGTCTAATAGAATCTTGAGATGTGGTATAAATACGGCAGCTGTTCTGATACAAGCGAACGTTTGTCACAGATTGTTCTGGGTGAATTGTAAATATAACAACACATTAGAAGCAAACATGATGAGGAAGACAAAACCTGCCAACTTTCATTAATGCAAAGTATTGCCAGGTCAGGATCATAAGACATGATCAAAAGATATGGCTGGTGGTGGGTGGCCAAGCAGATGTTTATACCTGAACACATACCAGTGATTGTTACCTTGGATATGGGGGTGGGAGAGGGAGATTCTATGCATAAAGACTGATTGGAGGAAGGTTTTTTTTTTATAACCACCTCCCCTGCCCCCTGAAAAAACAGCTCAGGAACATGCCAACATGGGGACCAGACAATATTTACCTCTCCGGAATTCAATCAGTCTTTGGAAATGTAAAGAGAATAATGGTATTGCTATTGTAGCAATAAAGTCTTCCAATATAGAGTTCATTTGAAAGTCTTTAAGCCAACTATTGATTATCTGTGTTGACGAAGAACAGCAAGAATAAAAGAAAACTCAGAAAATCCAATAGCTTATTTTTCCCACTGGTTTCTATTTCATTCATGATCCATTCTTTCCAAAGGCCATTAAGAGGAGCAGGAGTGATTTCATTTTTTCTTCCTCTCCTTTTCTCTGCCAACCTTCGGGTGGAGGTGCTAATGAGCTGGAATAAACTCAGATGAACGGCAGAGGAGGCCTGCCCAGGAAGTCAGGGACTTGGATTAATCTACATAGGGGGCCCCTGTCCTTGATAATCAAAAATTAATTGCCACCTTCCAAAGATCATTTTAAAATATCCATTATATAGCAACACAGACTATTTCTGACTCTGGGTCTCTTTTTCCAACTGAATCTATTTAAATAGTCCCAGGGGTCAAATAATCTGGCCACTCCTTTAAAAATATTCTTTCAAAATATGATAAAAGGCTTTCTTTGGCATTTATACTAATAAAAACGTATTTTATCTCCTCTTACCACACAAACCTTACTTTCTCTAAATAGCTCATTGCGAACATTATCAGTGAATTTTGCTCAGTGTACAAATATTTTATGTATTACAATGAGTAGCAGAATGCAAAACTTGCAAATATTTATTTTTAGACATATGGGAAAAAAAGCAATTAGAGCTAAAAATGTGAAGAATGAAGAGCTCACTCAGAAACAATTACATGGGACATGCAAACTGTTCTGCCACCAAACTTTCATTCAGATGCTGTACAGCATATTAAGAAATATCACTTGCACAAAAAAAGAGAAAATATGATTTCTCAACTGAAAATACCCAATCACTATAAACAACATCTGGGGGTCATTAATAACTTACTCTGCAGCTGAATTAGCCAAATAATAAGGGACCTGACTTAGAATCCCTAAATTTCTATTTCTGAAGAAAAAAAATGAAACACAATTCCATGACTTATATTCTCAAACACAGGTACTCCCTGTACGGCTTATGTGAATATGCAAACGAGTGTACGCGCAACGGTCAATTTGCGCCCACAAACGAGGCACATAGTGTCTACACATCAGTCACTACCTCCCCCTCAATACTGTCTTTTTTTTGTTGTTTTGAGGGAGTTTAAAATTGTGATATGGAGTTTACTTTCATTCCTCGGAGGCCTGTATGTAATTAGCATATTTTTCATACTGGGAAAAATCTGACCATAAGCAGCATCTGAGAAGCTTCCCATTTCAAACTACTACAAAGCCTTTCATACGTAACCTCATAACACATTTTAAGAACAAGCACAGTGTTTAAATATTCCAGCCCTAAGATAAAAGAACTAACAATTTCACTGCCACACAAGCCACTGTACCGAAACACCCTAAATATTTATACTAATAGGAGTTGAAAACAGTCTCAGAGAACAATGCCAAAATATTTTCCCACTCATTAATAGGAACAGTCTTTGGGAAGACAGATGCCAAAAAGCCAGAGTTTTTCTAATTCACTGGGTCCCATCACACCCATGAAACCTGTTATTATAGGTTTCATGGGTAGTCGGCAGACTGGTTGACTTACAGGAAAGGGAAAATAGTCTTTAAGACAATCCATATTTACATTTTTTATATGTCTCTAAAACATCTCTGAAAAGCACCGAATTGTTATTGTAAGACACACAATTCTTTTCACATTTCAATGTCTCCAGAATTGGTGGTCTCTCAATTGATGGCATCTTATAATTACAATGCCTTTCATTTCTTTGAGGTACAAACAAAAATGATGTGGGCTACAAAGCTGTTTTAGATAGGATGAAATATACTGCCTGGTTGTTTGGTCTGTAGCAGGGGTCAGCAGACTTTTCTGCGAAGAGCCAGAGCACAAATATTTTCAGCTTTGTGGAGTATAGTTAACTCTGCCCTTGTAGCACACAAACAGGCAGAGATAAGAAGACACAAGCACATGAGTGCAGCCTGGCAGTATTCCAACAAAACTCTTCAAAAAGGCAATGGGCCATATGTGGCCCACGGGCGCTAGCCTGCCTGAGGTAAACTAGATTGTAATCAGCAGGGTGACCTAGGGGAACAGGCCCAGCGGTGCACATGCAGGGAACATCAGGGCTGATGCTACACTCACTGAAGGCCAAACCTCGTCAAACTCAACAGTCTTTGAGGCCTAAGCACTCACCCGCAGCATGTGCTCACTCTGTGTATGGCAGAGCAGGCTGAGAGGATGGGCCGTGCTGAAACGCACACAAAGCACCACGTGGATGTTGTTCAGGGGTGGGGAAGCAGAGATGATGCAGGTGAAAGGTGAAGGTGAAGCCCGTAGCTTGCTACCCCGTAGAAACACTGCTTTATGTAGTTGGCAAAAGTCCCCGAAATTTTGAGTCTGATTCTTATGATCATTATTGAAGTGAACTGGAGCAGTCAACATGCTACTACAAAGGGCAGAACACACCCTGTAAGAGCAGTGGCTATGAAATGCAGAGTTGGTTAGAATCCCAGCCCCACCACTTAACTAGCTCTGCTGTTGGACTTTCTTAAACAGCTCTGAGTCTCCGTTTTCTCATCTGCCAAATGGGTAACAATGCCTACCTCAAAGTATTGTTGTGAGAATTGAAGGAGATGATGTATATAGTGAGTGCTCAATGAATGGTAAAGCTGGGTTCACTAAGCCTTTCCCTGAGGTGATTAATCACATTAAATACTCGCAATTCATTAAATGGGTTATCACTGAGGGGCACAAACGATATTTAGGCACCTAATGAAGTGCCTGACATTAGTCCACTCTCAATAGAAGGTGTGAGCTACTGTTACTAGTACTATTTTTTAATTAGCCAGAATTCTTAGGAAATGAACTGTCATCCTGGTTAACAAAATGTAGTTTACAGAGAATCATGACAAATCCATTATTTGTTTCCCTGATAGAATACACGTGTGTGAGAACAGAAAGGGATCTTAAAGATTATTCAGTCTGGGTTCTTAATCTAAGGTTTTACATAGTCTATAAATTCTGAAAAATACATGCAGAATTTTCAATATTTGCTTGATATATCAATTTTTGCTCATAATATTCTTCAAAGCCATGAGGATGATGATGATATTTGTATGCACTTTTTCATGAGAAGATTCATAGCTTTCATCAGATTCTCAAAGGAGGCTGAAATCCAAAAAAAAGCTAAAAAATTCAGGCCAACCTTCCATTTCTCCTACAAGACACAGAGCTAGGGGGTTAACTAAGTGGCTGAAGCTCCCTATTCGGTGTGAGGGTCCAATTCCGAACCCAGTTCTCCTGACTTCCAGTCAAATGCCTTCTCTGGTGCATTGTGCTTTTTCTTAATTTCTTGGTAATTAAGAGCCCTGGAGTGTGTCTCTCCAAAATCATGGCTCTGCACTTTTACCTAAGGCAAGTCCTTTTACCTAAGCCTGTGACTGCCCAAAGAATATTCTCAGCCTTGGCTGGCGTAGCTCAGTGGATTGAGCGCGGGCTACAAACCAAAGTGTCGCAGGTTCAATTCCCAGTCAGGGTACATACCTGGGTTGCAGGACATGACCCCCAGCAACTGCACACTGATGTTTCTCTCTCTCTCTCTCTATCTCCCTCCCTTCCCTCTCTGAAAATAAATAAAAACTTAAAATAAAAACTCTGATAACTTATTTAAAAAAAAGGATATTCTCTACCTTCTGCTGTGACCTCTCGCCACACTCTAAAAACTCATGTCACTACCACTTGTTTCTTGGTGGTTCCTCCATTACACCTGGACAAAAGCAATTAAGGAACGAGGAGCCCTGGCCAGGTAGCTCAGTTAGTTGGAGTATTGTCTGGATACGCAGCAGTTGCAGGTTTGATCCCTGGTCAGAGCCCATGTAAAACTCAACCACATGGATAGGTAAAGCAACAAATCAATGTCTCTCTCTCTCTCTCTCTCTCTCCCTCTTTCTCTCGCTCCCTTCCTCTCTGTCTGTAGACAAAATCAATTTAAAAAAAAAGAAAGGAGGAGCTGGTGGTAGTAATTACTTTGTCCACAGCCATTCTGCATTACCATTGCCACTAACCCCAACTTTAGGCATTCCTACAGCACTCAGTCTCAGTATTAAGTGTGATTAAAATGTTGGGAACAGGACATTACCCATTCATATTCAAGAGGTTTGAGACTAAAAATAAAATTTTTAGTAAGTTCTTTAGGAGATTGACACCAATGCATGCAAAATTTTCAGTCTGAGCTCACTTTCTGGCCTCAGCTCTGTATTCACTGAAGAAACTTTTCTTCTTGTTATACTTTAGAGCCGTGCAAAACTCTGAATCTTCGTTCCGAACACTGGTTCTCAGTGTCCTCAACCCCAGCTGTAAAAAGTTCAGCAGATAAGGCTAATTGTGAACTAAGCCGGCAGCAGGCTCTGATGATCTGATATCTCTGCTATCGCTTAGAAGGAAAAGAATTTTGGCAATAAGGCATTCCCGGAATTTGCCCAGACGAAACCATCAGAATGCTGAAGCTTTTATATAAAGATATTAATTACAGTGTTAGTTATACATTATATATTAAAGCAACAAAACAAAGCAAAATCCTGGAGGAAAAATATAAACTTCTAATAAAAAGGGACTATGAGAACCCTGACAAATTCCTTTTATGAATCTTATGTGACCATTAAAATGGTGTTTTTAAAAATGTTCATAATAATATGGGGAAACACTTATTTTATAATAGCTAAAACTTAAACTATAGCAACTGCATATAGAAAATGTTCTCAAGTAAATAAAAATTCTTTGGAAAAAGACTGCAAGGAAATAGATAAACACTGATGAGATTATCGATACTATTTAGGGAAGTGGTATCAAACACTGGATAAGTTACCAGTTTTGAAGCCAGACAATCCTGAGTTGGAATGCAGCCCAGCCACTTACTAGCTGTGTGATTTTAAGCTGATGTAACCTTTCTTAGTCTCTGTTTCTTCCCGTGACGTGGTCATTAATATGAGCTTCCTTACAGAGGAGACCCCAGGAGTAAGATAATGTAAGTAAAGGACTTAGCATAAGGCCTGACACACTGTACATGCTCAGAAAAGAGTGACAACTATTATTATTCTTCTGCTTGTACTTTTCATAGTGGAAATAATTTCATAATGAGAAAACTGTTTTGGAAAACATAGAACTGTTTTTTTTTTTACCATTTACTTTGTTTTCCCTTTTGAAATACTGCATAAAGGGGATGAGTGAAGGGTGAGGAGTACCCAGTTCACTGAAGATTCTAGTTATTTAGGCTTTGCCCCACACCATCTTGCAGCTGTGATGTCTTGTCCTTTAGCACTGGGTCACTTCTGGGAGGGGGGGCGGCATTAAGAACACAGGTCGAGAAGCTGATGCCCAAGTCCCATTCTGGTTTCACAACAGCCACACTAATATGTGGCCACCGACTTTCCTGATCAGTTCCTCAGCTGCCCAATGGGGTCAATGACACCTGCCCTCTTGGTGATAGAGTTGTTCACCTGAAAGACACTGAAGAGTGGGGGAAAGCACTTTGAATAGTATGGGGAGTGCTCTTCCACATGGAGAAGGGTCCTCCCGTGAGGTGTGAGCGGCAGGCCTGAGGGTAGGGTGAGCAGTTCCCAGGGATGGGGCTATGCTCTCCGCATCCCTGAGTCCACCTCCTCAGCTCAGGCAAATGGCACTGGCACCAAGGGTCAGCAAGACGATATAATGGGGCTCCACATTAGTTCATGTTTGTTCTAGTCCTGACCCATTTCAACTTCCTTCGTTCTAAGAACTATAGAGAACTGCCTTCTCTGTAACACAGGACCTGCCATACGGGCTGTGGCAAAGACAGACCTCAGGAGAACCAACTAGTGCCAACTAGTTGGAATTATATGTACTGGAGTGGGGCAGGGATTGCTTCCCTGATATAGTTAACTAGTACTTTCATAAAAATATTTTATCTGCTGTTTTAAAGACCTAACGCTCACGTCTAACGCTGGGAGGAAGAAAGTGTAACCTGCTAAATCCTGTGTGTTGTGAAACTGTCTCATCCAAGATCTTCCACAGAGCTCACCGGAGAGACAGAAGACATCATCCTCATCTACAAATAACATGGGGCAAGTAGGTGATCCATGAAGTATCCCTGGGGCTTCAGTGCCATCCACCAAGTAATCTTCCTAATACTGAACACTGTACCAGCAGAGCCTTTTCTTTCCCAACACTTTCTGATATGATTCCAGCCTGAACAGTGATATATTATGTTCCTGATCCATAGACCCCATATTTTGTTAGAACTGGCCAATGTACTGTATGCTATTGGCCCTACCATTGTTCCTTGGTTTCCACAGTGAATTTTGTTATTGGTGGGTTAAAGGCTGGAAAGCTCTCTCTGTGTTGACTTCTGATTACCATTTCCCCTGTCTTAAGGATGCTCTTCAACTTCTTCTGAAAGAACAGCCTTCTAGGTTGTGTGGACTCCAGGGTTTGTAAAACCTCATAACAAGTGAACGATCTTCAACCAAAGATACTGGCTAATTTATTTAGAATGTTCTCTGGTTTGAAAAGGTGAGTAGAGGGGAAAAAAAGAGTTCCTCTGAGTTAGACATTTTTCCCTGAATATTAAGTCAACTGTCAATGAGTTAAAGCTTAATGCTTAAGATCAAGAAATATTTGTCTCTAAGACAGGAGATAAGATAATGGAGATTAGAAGTCCTTTGGAATCTAGCAGGGTTTTTATATTATTTCAACAAACATATGTTAATACAGAGATGAGTAAGGCATGATTCTTATCCCTCTTGGAGCTTAGAATCTAGTGAAGAGAAATGCAGTAGAATCTGTTGACTTAAATACCAAGCAGAAGGAAAAAACAACTTTGGAAAAGTACTGACTAACACAGAAGGAACAAGGAGCAGGATGTTAAGTATGATTATTCTGAAGCAATTCTTTCAGCCTAGAAGCAGCCCTTAAAACAGCCAAGAAACCTAGCAGGCACCTCACTCCTAACCCCTATGTAAAGCTGGTGCATCCCTCCTTTTGTTTCTCATATACCCAAGGGAACATGTCCCATTTGATAATGGACAAGATGGTTTTTCCTCCAAGAGGCTCCCTTTGGGCCCTAACCATGACAGAGCCTGTGAGACAAGGACCCAGGAGCATGTGCTCTTCTCAAGGGAGGGGAACATCTTTTAGGAAGAAAAAAGAAAATTTTTGCTCGGGGAGGCTGTTTCTCATCAATGTTGAAAGCTAAAAATGGCAGAGGAAACAATGTTTTTATTTGAGCTTCAAAATCCAGATTATCTTCCACCTCCTCGCCTGAAATAACTTCTTCCTTTTTCAATCCCTTCAGGTCCAGTTGAAGATGTACTTCTTCTAAAGGCCTCCCCTGACATGCGGGCCCTCCCCACGTACCTTTTAACCTCCTCAGTGAGCCTTTGGCTAACTTTCAGTGTTGCTTACATGCCAAAGCTTCCCCATTTACAAAGCTTGGCATATATCATCTCCTTTGAACATCAGAATACCTCCTGACTCCTAGCGCCATGCTCCTGTCACTTTTTGGTAGAAAAGTCCATCCACTGGGGTCAGATGTCTGGGCTGTGAAGGCTCCAGCTCCCACCTCAGCAACAGGCTAGGTCTGTGACGGTGTTATAGCTGTGTCAATGCAAGGTCACTCATAGTAAAATGCAGGATTGTTAAGAGGGTCATGGATAATAATTGTAGTAAACCATTACTCTGTGTTTTATCTCAGCCAACTTGATTTTTAAGTATCTCGAGAGAAGAGACCAATATCCCAACAATGCCTGGACTTCTGCTTTAAACAGAGTTGGTGCTGAATGAATGAATGAATGAATAGATAAGTACCCAAGAAGCATTTGAACACACTAGTCTTTTTCTGCCCAAGTCCCCGTCTGTTCTTTAGATCTCCTAAATGCAGACTGGAAAGCTAAAAAGGCCATTCACAGGAGCAATTCTTAGGGAGAGAATTTCTAGGCAACTTCCAAAGGGAGCATGAAGTCTAGATGATGGCATCGAGGCCCAGGCCAGCCAGCAACGAGAAGCTTTCTGAGCAGGCAGTGCAGCCGGCTCTGGTGCCAAGAGCTTGGCTCCTCTGCCTCTTTCGAAAACCCATTACCAAATCATGGCAAGCAAAATTTAATTTTAAAAAGGGAAATGATTTATGTGCTACAGGAATAAAGAAGTGACAGAAGCAGGAAAGCTTGCATACATTACAATTTTTGAAATTAGACCTATAATTTTTTTCCTTTAAAGGAGGGTGCCAAGTTGGGAAAGCCAATGAGTTCTAAGCAGAAAATTACAGAGAGGTCGATAATGAAAGTCCTGTCAGCATCGCAATCCCATGTCTTAAAAAGAGTCCCTGAGAACACAGGGCAGTTTACTATCCGTCTCTTTCAACTCCTCCATAGGTCCAGCACTTGAAGAGCTCTGCATCTATATCTACTTCTCTGATGAGATGGGAAGCCTGGGGAGATTTGAACAGGGAGGTGATCACCCTGGCTGGCATGTTGAAAAGAGACCAAAGGATTGCAAGGGCTAAAGCAGGTAGACTGCTGTAATATATATAAGAGAGGACAGTGGCTGGCATCAATTTCTTGATCCCAATCCAGTGGTTTTCAGATTTTTAATCTTTATGATTATTCTTCTCCTAACCACTCCAACACACACCAATCCCTCTAAATCCTGTAAAACCTATTGTGCATTCATTATCTAGAGACCTGATGATCAGTTATCTGCTTCCAGTCAACCATAGTTCAGGAAACTTGAAAGACCTTTCTGAGCTGGGTCCGCCCTGAGAGGCAGTCTAGTGTGATGGTTAAGAGTATGGATGCTGAGCCAGACTGTCTAGCTCCATGTCCTGGTTTTGCCACTTGATAGCTATGTAATGTTGCCATGCTTAAATGTCCCTATCTGTAAAACAGGGGAGAGCGGTGATATTGACATACAGCATGTATGTATCCATTCATTCATTCAACCAGTATTTATTACATATCTACTCTGTGCCAAGTCTTGTTCTGGTCCCTGGGCACGTGGTTGTAAACAAGACAAAGTTTCCAGCTCTTGCATTATGGTATGGGTGGAGATGGAGTCACAGAGTATATACATGTAAAGAAACAAATGTTGGCATTAATATCCAATAGCGATGAGTTATAGGAAGATAATTCTACATTGCATGATGGGATGCAGCTGGACTTGGGCAAAAGGGAAGGTCAGAGAAGACTTCCCTGGGGAGGAGACAGCCGAGCTGAGGCTGGAATGACGAGAAGGAGCCAGACCCATGATATTTGGAAAAACACATTCCATGCAGAAGGACAAACAAACAAGTATTTCTAGAACGAACGGATGTTGAATGATATTCTGTAGCAAATGATACCTCACTATTCCCTCACACCCAGTTTAGGTGTGAAACAATCTTGTGGGTGGCTTTTGAAGAACCACTATGGACCTGATATATGGTGACGGTTGTGTTGGGTGGGGCAAGAGGTACAAGAAGATCTGGGTAACAGTGATCACTTAAGCAGCACTTACCCTATAGTATCTCAGTGCTTTAAGTCATTCACTCACTTAATCTTCACAACAATCCTGGCAGGTACGATCTACATGTATGAGGTATGGTCTATGGCTATGCTGAATTGTGCCACTCCCTTCTCTACATACTACAGTGTGAATTCCTGAAGAGTCGGAAATTCTTTTCTCTCACTCACAATTGTGTGCACAAGGACCAAACGAGTACTTGGTACACAGTAGGTGTATAACATGTATTAGTGAAATGCATGAATGGATTACAGGAACAGGGTTAGCACTGTGCTGGGCTCTAAGCATCCCCAGAGAGACTAACCTACAGTTCACCTACTGGGTTGTACTTTAATCCTTCCAGCTCCCCTGGCAGGACAGAAGGACGGGATTTAGAGAGAACCTTCATTCATCAAGAGGATTTGAAAAATCAAGTGAATATAGCCATCCTGAACTTCATTCTCCCATCCCTGCCCTTAAACCATTACTTTGCCTGTGATTTTTCTTTTCAATGATCTGGCCTTTTCCTGTAGTTTCTTTTTTTTTTTAATTGATAAAAATATCTGTTTCACCCTAGAGAGGAATATGTTGATCTTGCTAATGTAATGGGATATAACTTTCTTGCTTTTCTGGATGAAATGCTAGGTGAAATATTAGCCAATACAGACACAGATCCTTTCTTCTGGGGTGAACAAGAGTTTATTGTACTCGTGCGTCTAAATAGTTTTTAATAACCCATTGAGTCGACTCAGCTACAAAAGGAGTCCAGAGTTATTTTAAAGTATCCTTTCAAGTTCTAAAAATAGAAAAGAAATCCACAAACCCTACCCATTCCATATATCATGAGTCTGAAAATTAATTTACAGTAGAAACACAAAAGTTCTTTTCACTAGCCCCTGAGAGATGGTACCCTAGCTTCCTACGCCTCTGCCCAAGGAAGTCTGCACTCTAGCCTCTCTGTGTCTTACTGTCTTGAGCCAAAGCTGTATGTTAATCATTACCCAAACCACAGAGCACATCCAATACACCTCTACCAGCACAACTATTTGGGTTTGGATTACTGTGTTCTATAATGAACTTAACATTCTCTCTGTCCCTTCTTTGGCAGCCAAAAAGAGAAGGTACCAAGAGTAAGTAGTCTTGGTTAAATTACTCTCTAATGATAAACAGAACCTAGAAAATTTTCTGGATGAAGCAGTCTTCCAAAGTGCCACCTCTGCAAGTTAAGTTTTCTGCGTATACAGCAATATACAGGAGGCACAACTCCTTTCCCACTTGGCTTCGGTTAAAGAGAAATGTCTGCCTTGTTATCATCTGGGAGATCAGGGGGCACTACAGGCAGGCAGCAAAAGCCTGCATGTGGACAGGGGCCAGGAACAAAGCCATTTGATCATCGAAATCCACTGTGACCATGAAACCTACTTTGGCAAGGAAAAAAGTGTTTACTCACTTACAAATTCCCATGATCCTTAACAAAACAACTGCCTTTCCTTTCATTTCCAGAAAAACATGTGATGTTTAGAGGGGAAGAGGCAGAGTCCAGCTCATCCTTTATGCTTCAAAATAATTTTATAGGCCCAGCGTTTTCTTTCATACATCAAGGTTTTGTCCCCTCTTCTGTTTCCGTCTGTCCCTCCCTTTGCTTTTTCTGCTTTTGTCTATAGTGTCATTATTTCACCCATCAGAGAAACAGAAGGGGAAAGTTCAGTGCAGAATCAGAAAAGCTTCTTTAAAACATTATAAAAAATAGAAAACTTTTCCATTAAGGTTCTAATAAGAGTCTGGAGCCTTAGTGTAATGGTTCCTTTCTTTTTCAATGAGCAAGATTGGTTCAGATGACTACAAGTTGTCTAAGGTCTAACACTGTATAGGATCGGCAGAGAATCTTCATTTATCTAGGGGAGTTTTGTGTTTTTTTTTTTTTTAAAATCAAGTAAATAGAGACTCATTCTGAGCCTGGTAAGTGGACTTGTACTACTCAATTTTAAGATAGATAAGTGAATGGTCTATGTCACTCAGAGGAATAGCAAATTGGACAGATGAGCCTTAACTAACCTGGGCTATTTCTGAAAGCTTAGCACTCTTTTTACTCTACCATTCTGTCCCCTCTGACCATTAGCAGCGTATGTGTTTCAATATGGAGGTAGCCAACTTCTTCTCCCTGAAGGTCAGACTTCATAGTGTTCTACACGTGGACCAAACACCAAGATGGCGGTCCAACGCATCATCATACTTTTCAGGTTAATTACCATATCCTTTCTTTAACTCCATCCCATTTCTTAATCAAGAAATACACACACACACACTGAACTCCAAAAAACTTAGAAGCACAACTTACACCTCTTTGTCATTCAAAACTCAGACTGGAATAAACTGTATTTTTTTAAAATGAAGCATATCTTAATCCATTTAGTCCCACCCACTTCTAAGGACTGACTCCATCTCACTTATGTATCTTGAGTTCACCTTAATCTCTCTGATGGAAGCCAGTCCCTTAAAGTTATCCATTTACCTACTGTACTGCGTGTGCCTTTGTTTGGATTTAGCTGTCAACACTTCCCACATGTGAAATCAATCTGAGTGACGTTAATGTAAACATTGTGCATTACAAACTGGTGGACATTTTATTGTTTGAACAGGAAAAATACACAAAATGTTTGCATGTGTGTGTTTTCTCTACAGCAGAGACAATAACATAACATAAATGACAATATGTGTTTTACAAAAGAGAAATTGAATTATAAAAAGGTAAAACCAAGGGGGGCTGCTGGGGAATGCTTTATGTTAGGAGATTCTAACAGGGTGGTGGGGGCAGGAATTATCCACAGGGTAAAGGTTTTTATGAGAAAAAATGTCATTCATAATGTCACTTTCCCTGCATGTTATTTTAATCTCATTTCCTAATTGCATGTGCACTACAACCAGTTTTCATAACGCATTAATAGGGAGTCCAGTTGCTTTAGCTTTAAAAATAGTCAGAGCTCTTGTGCTAAGAAAAGAGCACATCGCCTTTAAGAGCATTGTGACTGACAAGATGGAAGAATGAGGGCAGGATGTGGAGGCTGAAGCTTTTCAATCACCTACCGTTAATATGATTCAATTTATGCTTATGTCATAGGTTTAGACACTGCTCAGTGCTGTAAGCAAGGAAAGGACTTGAATAAAACACAGTGAAGAAAGCAGATGGTATGCTATCAAAACCCTTCAAGCCTAAAATAACCTTTCCCAAGTAAAAAGGATAGTTAATTAAAATCAGGATATATTTACTCTATTCTGACTACCTCAATGTAAATAAAAATCAAAATGACACTACTGTAATGTGGGACTAAATGATGAAATTTCATCTATATTATTTTTCTTTAATAGTTTCCAATCAAACTTTTCATTAAACAGCTTCATAAAATTCCATGGAGAATTTATTTATAGGCACTCTTGGTAGGTTTCAATGCCTTACTTTTATTGTGCAATTAAACTTGTTTATTCAGTGGACAACACTGAAACAATGGGGAGCGGGTAGTGCCTGGGCAGTGGGGCAAGGCTACCACACAGAGCAAAACCCGTTTTCAGAGAGGAGCCCCGGGGAAGGGCAGCAAGGCATAGAGCACATGGAGAAAACGTGGGGCATCCCTGCCCCCGAAGGAACACCCACTTCCAGTTCCAAAGCCACTGCCTAGATTCATCCCAGCCCTGGTCCACCGACTCACATTCATGCCTCCCTGGCAGAGAGGGCATCAGGCCATTTTTAAAACTCATCTGGAGGGCAAAACCCACTGAGGGTGATGACTATGGACGAAGAAAACTAAGAGAGGCGAGTAGTTGATCCAGGGTGGAGGCAGCCATTTCTAAGATGGAGAGTCGATCCTAAAAGTTTTCTGATAGCCTCTCGCCCCATCCTCCAAAACCAGATCCAGTTTTGCTTTTTCCACGAGGCTTTCCCTGACCCTCCCCATGGTCACATCTCCAGTCGCTTTACTTCTCCTACCCCTACCCCAGTGCGAAATTCCTACTGCACTTGCTTTCTGCTACACTCACCAAATACTTAATCACTGACTTTCCTGTAACATTAGTTAACCTTTCAGGTGCGTTAATCCTGTCTTCCCCAATTAGATTTTAAATCCTCAAGACAAGAAGGGACTGTGTTTTATTTGTCCTTTGGACGCCCCCCTCCCAGCCCTACTCCATAATTCCATTTAATAGAAGAAAGCAAAAAAATTAGTTAATAAAATAAACATTATTTAATCATAGGAAAGTAGACACTATCCTTTTGAGAAGGGCCTTGGAGGCATTTTATGACAATTTATGAATTTCACGTGTCAAAGGTGTAGCTGCTAAATGCTATAAACTCTTTGCCATCAGCTCCACCATTCATTCACCTGGTGATATGGCTAATAAAATTTGATTTTTACAGCCTAGGCATACTGTTACCTAAATTACATTGGACCAATTACTGAAGTCACCGAACGTGTGGTACAGAATATACACTGTGTAGAAATTCGTCTGCGGGCCCCCTGGCACTCGCGGTAATCTGACAGAAGTGTTTCAGTCACCTGGCAGTGTTTAATATTCGGAACATTTGTTTAATGCTAGTCACTAATTAAATTTATGTTCTTCCACCAACTGTTAGTTGGTTGGAGAAACCCAACCCCATGTTTTAACAAACCCTTTAACTCATGCTGATTTCTGTCTAATACAACCACTTGGAGGTTTAAGTGGGTATTTTCTGGAAACTGAGAGTATGACCAAAAGTGGGAGGTGGGGGAGGGTGGTTGGGGAAGGTGTTCAAATTAAGCCAAAATAAGCTTTTTTTGGGGGGGGGGGGGTTACTTACTAAAATGAAATATTCTACAAAATACAGACTATTCAAAGTACAAATATAACTAAAACATTCTAATATTTTAATTATTAAACTAGCCATCTAGAAACTCTTTAAAGGTACCTTTATTCCACAAGAAAGCTTTCACTTTAAGAGGCCGGAGAAGAAAAACAGCATTAAAATTAGCTACACCAGAAGAAAGTTCAGGAAAACATTCAAAAGTCAGATGCTTGTGTTTGTGAGAACATTTAAAACTAATTTAGTAACCTAACCATTGTGATCGTTGTTAAACTGGAACTTCTCTCTATTACCAATTCTAGATGCGACAGCTTTGGAACTCAATGACTAATAACTCCTAAATTAGCCCAAAAGGTTGAAACATTTTCTCATTATATTATACTGTGAAACTCTAATTTTGAATACTCTTAAAGGAGGGAGAGCATTCTTTGAGTTTTATTCTGTGTTAGGAATTTAGGGGCCTTTTTAGTGCCAAGCAGGATGGGGGGACGGGAGTGGGCATACCGAAGAAAAACTCAAAATTAAATTATTGAAAAGGGAAGATTTGTAAATGCTGATCTGAAAAGAGAGAGTGTTTTAAAAAAATACATTGGATACATTCATCTAGTTGAATATAAAGGTTTTTTTTGAATATTAAAAATATGACAACAAATTCTTGGGAGAGGGAAAAAATAATTTGTGTAAGTACTATTACTCTTACAGACTGACAGTCATTTGACAAGCAGAGCCATGAAAAGCATCTGAAAAAATAGTTTGTAAAAACAATGTCATGTGTAATGAACTCGGGTCCCCTTCCTCTCTTTATTCCCTTCCTCCTTGGATCACTGTTTCCCATCCCCTCATCCTCACCCCTCCCCTGCCTACACACCTACTCACAATATCCCTCCCACAGCAGCTACAGGGCCACTGGAGTCAGGAATCATCAGACTGGAGAGGCCATGGTAGACTTCCAAAACCATGCTGAGGCCTGTAATGGTTAAGCGGAGTAATCTGAATCTGAATAATCTGCAAACTAGGGATCCTTGAGAAAATATTGGCCAATAGAGTCAAGGAATATACCAGCACAAGGGACCACGTGCTCTCTGTGGGCCAGAATCTCAACCTCTTCTTAATCTGGGTACCCTGAGGAATTCAGCATGGGCCAGTCATTAGACTGGTCGTCGACGGTGGTGGTTCCCAGAGAAGGGAGAAGGTGAGGGTGGGGGTTGTTCACGTCTCTGTAAGTCTGGGAATTCCCAGGAACATGAGTAGTTTGATAAAGCACCCCCAAAGTATCCTGATGTCTCTGGCCACTGAGAACCACTGATACGATCCAATCCCTTCAACAGAGTAAAGATGTGAGAGATGTGATCTTGGCTTGCCTCCAGTCACGCACTGCGTCATGCAAGGTCTTCCACACTGGTGATATATCTTTCCTCCTTCCCTTCTGTCTTCAGAGACAAATGACCGATCAGCTAGGCAGAGGTGCAGATAAAAGTACGTGTGCATATATCCATCTTTGGTGGGCACGGTGTATAAAGATATATGTATATATAAAGATCTATCTATCTGTCTGTTCACCATATAGTACTGAAATGGTTGCAACTGGCGCATTTTTGCAGTTCCTTATAACACTGAAAAATGAGTGATCAGATAAATAACAAATCAGAATCTGAATAGTCAGAGCCTTTTGAGAAAGAACATGATAGTTTCCTGTCCTAAAGTCCAACTTCAAGGTCAACCGAGCAACTTCAGACTCTACATTGAACAAGTTCTAAATGATAATCTTCTACCCTGGTAAACAGAGGCTGCCAAGGAGGCATTGATGCCTTATGCCGCAATAATTTGAGGGACAGGTGGCAGGGGGCACATTAGGCTTGTGAAAATCAGCCCTGTTCCCCATCACTGCTCTTCACAAGAACTGAAAACAAGTAGGCATGCACGCACAAGTTTCACATAGGAATAATAATAAAAAAAGACTCACCAAACTCATCGCATATACTCTCATTTTCTATGAGTGTTGGGTGGTCAAAGGTGTCCCGACAGTACAGGATCTGAGGGTTCTTGCTGACCACTGCAATGCCCCCCAGGGCTAATGCAAACTGGTCCGTTAGAATGGAAGACGGCTTATCCTGGATGCGTTTCAGCATCGAGCGGTACCGGCAGTACTGGGGGTAGCTGAGAACTATCACGTTCGTTTCTTCCTCGTCCTCTCCTAGACAAATAAGAAAACACCTCCATTACCCTCTTCCCTCCAACAAAGAACTGTCATGGCCATGGCATATCTTCAATAATCCTTCTGGTCTTCTACTGAAAATATAGTCTTCAATACAAGACTCTTATAACCAGTTTATGTTCATTACAGGCTGGCAATGCACTCACCCTCCAGCCCCACCTTACCAGTCCAGCTGCACAGAAAAGCCTGAGGCTACCTGTACAGAAATGAAAAAGTAGAGAGGGATGACCCTATAGACAGATTAAGCAATTTTGGGGTCATCAGCAAGCAGTATAACCAAAGAAAGCTATTTTGAAAGAGTCAGATATATATTTTAAGCATTAAAGTCATCATTGTAGGAAAAATCAGAATTTCGTTGAGCTTCTTTATGCTTATATCTCTGCACTCTGGTTTGGCTCCTTTTCTTTTTGAGGGGAGGGAGGTTATACAATTTTACATTGCTTGAGGACAAAGGTAATCTACCTCCCAAGAGCTGTCCATGAGCCTAGAGTATCATTGTCTGCTCTGGTGGCTGTTAGTGCCATTCAACAAATATTTCTGGTTCTCTTTATGGTCCTGTGGAAAGACTGTGCTTCCAGGTCCACTGGAGACAAGTGGTCATGTGACTTGTTTTGGCCTATGAAATAAGACAGAAGTGAGTGGCTCCTTTAAGACCTAGTGTTTGACCACACTCACTCCTTCCCCTTGCTCTGGACATCTGTAATGTTTCAGATAGTGGTAACTCTGCCAGTCTGGGTCTTAGAATGAGAGTAACATGGAGCCGAGTCCCTGATTGATCCTAAATGGATATATAAGCAGAAAAGAAGCCTTTCTTGGGGTTTTTCTCAGTGTGATCTATTCCCTACTTGATTGATACATCCACCTTCTCTGTCCTCCCCTCCACCCCATAACCGCTATCTTCTGATGTTTCTCAAATGCATCTGGTAGCTTGGCACATCTCAGAGAACCATGCTGAGAGGACTCCCCAAAGCAACCTTGTGAAAGAGCTTCATGAGAACCAACTTAACTCAGGAGAACAGTTCAGCAACTTTAAGAAAGCTCCCTCGTGCAATGATCTTAATGCTTATTTACACCTCATTATATCCAATGTTTTTTTTTAATATTCTGCATGGATGAATCTTTCCTTCACCTTAAGCTTGAGATATGGCAAACACCCCTCTTTGGTAGCCTATCACTGGCACAACATCAAGCCAAATTTAGGCTCCATGGACCAGTTCGCCATCATTCTCTATAACCATACCATCAGGGCATTTGTGAGTAATTCCCAGATATGTCACTTGCTTATCCAAAGGGGAAAATGCTCACTATTTCGAGCCCTTACCATGCTGCAGGGAATTGCATGAGACAGTTGTTAAGGATACCAACATTATCGTGGCCATCTGGTAACCAGTGGGAGCTGACTGAGTGAGGACAGAACATAATGATGGAGCATCACCAGTACCAATGGAAGGTGTGTGTGTGACCTTTTCAGATAGGAGGCCAATGCCCAGATGTATCTCTAATTATGTTCTCGTAGTTCCTTAGGCTGCAGGCTTCTTCAAGAATGGAGATGTTCAGCTGCTTTCAAGATGACATCTTTTAACAGTTTACTTTTTTTTTTTGACTCCTGCCTGGTTTGTGGGTAGCTACTTTGTCAGCTGGCACACTTAATTAAAAGGAAATATGTTTACATTGAAGGCAAGTCTCCAAATGAAAAGAAGTTTTAAGATGCTGATGTATGTCCCAAGACATAGCAATTTGAGATTTTTACAGCAGACCAAAAAATGAGTTCACACTTTGGGTTCAAATCTGTGCTTTCTATAGAGTTAAATTACACACACAAAAAAAATTTAGTGAAAACATTCAGCAAACATCATCAGAATTCTGGAGTATCTAAGAACTCTCTGTAGAAGTGGACCTCAATGTGTCAATTTATATTATTACACTCTGTTTGTCCAAGATGATCAAGTTTGCCCAAGACGGTTCAAGGTGAGAGCGTTGTAACCATGGACCCCCAGGACTTATTTGAGCATGCTCAGTGGCTAGTACCATCTCCTGTACATAGGAAATACTCTGCAAATACCTGTTGATTCCCAAATTCTATCTTGGTTGTGCTGTGGACTTTCTGCGATGGGGTGAAAGCTCCCTAGTTTCTCCAAGGGTTCTTGAAATGAAGTAGAGAAAGTTTGAGCTTTTCAGGTTGAATGAGGGAGAAAGAACAGATGCCTCAGAGTTAGTTTTATAGCAGATGTCACCTGGACTCTAGGAACCATTTCACTTCCTTCCTATCCCTTCACTCTCCTTCTCTGTTTTTCTCTGACCATTTTTCATGATGACGCCAACTCTAACATCTTCCTAATTCTTTGCTCTGGATGGCATTAGCTTCTGGTTATCTTCTGTGCTTAGAAATGGCTTCTTTCTTTTCTTCCCTTCCTTCCTCCCGCCCTTCTTTCCACCCTTCTTTCTTTCTGTTTTTCCTCTCCACATGATTCTAGCTTGAAACCATTAATCTTCTTTCTTCACACAGCTCCTAAAAACACGATTCATGTCATGTGACATGAATCCTTCTCTTTCCTTTAGAAGAAAACTAGTGAGTTCCCTCTGGCCCCAAGTCACAAAAACATGTCCTATGATGTCCATTCATTCTGGAGACAATGTCTCTGAGTGACCCTGGGACTACCTGCATTGGATTCACACAGGGTACCTATAAAAAGACAGGTTCTAGGGCCCATGAGAAACCACTGACTCAGAATCTTTAAGGTTGGGGTCCAGGAAATTCTGATTCTGGGTTTAGCTTTTTGCACAGACTTACAGTACTTTTATTTAGTTTGCATTTTGATCTTACAGGAGTTCAGTTTTCAGATATAGGCTCCTGCCCATAGCACATTATACAAGGCCTAGAACAAAACACAGGAGCAAACTCCCTTCTTTCTGCCACTTCCCCAGAATTGTTGCAGGTATCACAAAAAAATCAGCAAGTGAAAAAAAGCCCTTAACTAAATATATGAGGGACTGAGGGACTGTTTTCCTGCTTAGGAAGCAGAACAAATGCTGTTGTGATTTCTGGTACTACCAATAAACCACTAAAATTTACAAAGGTATTTTACATAACATATTTCTTTTGCTCCTCACATAACCCTATTAGTAGCACTACTACCTGCTCATATCCTCCCAACTTAGGGATGGAAAAGCTGAGGTTCAGACACACACATGACTAGTCCAGTGTCTTCAAGAACTGGAAAGTGATGGATGTGACACTATAACCCGTTCTTTTTTCTTAAAAAAGATTTTATTTATTTATTTTTAGAGAGACAAAAAGGGAGGGAGAAAGAGACTGAGAGAAATATTGATGTGTGAGAGATACATAGGCTGGTTGCCTCTTACACACCCCCAACTGGGGACCTGGCCCACAACCCAGGCATGTGCCCTGACTGGGAATCAAACCAGTGACTTTTCCACTCACAGGTCAGTGCTCAATCCACTGAGCCACACCTGCCAGGGCTATGACCCATTCTTTTAACTCTAAGTGTAATAAGCACAAATAATAATAATAATAACAATAACAACAACATTATTGTTATTATTAGAGGTTTAACTTATCTACAGTATTAGGGATGAAAATGGGGGCCTTTGATCAAGTAAAATATGAGACTTCTGTTTCATTGAGAGCTATAAAATTCATCCAGATATAAGCCAGAATTCTTCTATTCTGTTTAAGTCAGCTTGTTATTATTTTGGAACAGTGCATTTCCCTTTGTGACTATTTACCATTTTTGACACACCTTTTATGCATACCAACTTTCCATTTTCTACCCACTTAAGAAATAAAGCCAACTCCCAGTTGTGTGAGCCTAGAACCCCTGCTTCTCATTCACTTCTTTCCACACTAAGAGGCCAGAGGCCCGGTTGGGATCTGGTCTACAATGACAATGCTCAGTGATGCCAGGACATAAATTATGAGAACTCTGTTGCTTATGAACAGAACCACCCATTTGGACCAGAATTTTGGCATTGTTTGGACAGAGGCAGATTTCCAACCTTACAATTAGATATCCCCAGGGGAGTTGCCTTTAGTATTTACAAAAACCAGAGAAAGCCCATGAGACCCTCAGGACTCCTGTGAAGGTGAACAAATCATTCTTGGCGAGAGTGAAGTTCCAGGGGAAAGGTGAAGCCTGGGAGGATCAACAGTCCGTCTAGGTCAAGGTTTCACTGAAGGCAGACACCCTGAGTCTCTTCTTGGAGTCTAAGTAGACATATTTATGTAACTGGAGAAACACTTATTTTTCACTCAAGATAGAGTGCGGTCAACTTAAAATGAAAGATATATATACATATATATATATATAAATTATGAATTTGGAAGAGCTTTCTAGTTCTAAAATTCTACAATCCTATAACTCCCTCATAAGCCTCTGCATTAAATTAACTTCCTTCTGATACAGTTACAAAAATATTAAATTGTTCAACAGCTGTCATATTTTGCCCTAGTATATGAAGAAACAAAGCCAAACAACCCTTTCGAGAATTCTTATTTAAATTCCTCTGCCACTTTTCTTTCCTTACTCATTCCAGATACACGTAAACAAACAGTCCTATGCAAAGTTATCCACCAAATGGAGTCGCCTGTCGTGCTGTGCAGGACCCTTTCTCCTTTCTGATGCATAGTGAGTCTAGCAGATAAATCTAAGAATGAATAAAGAATGGATAAATTGTACGACTGTTTAGCAAAAGACAAACACAGTGCTCTGGGAACAAAGATTTTCTTTCAACCACGCCCACATCGGAAAAGAAATCAAAGTATTACCCTAAGGAATCTCCCTCTAACACACTCTAGTCAGTTGTAGTTGGTTGGGTTATGTATACATTACTTGATTTCTGTCAACAGAAAATGATCAGCAATAAATTACTGGTACCAAAGACTGAAATTTAAAACCATAATTATGATACTCTATTAAAATGTCATCTCATTCTTTAACTGCCCCCTCCGCCAGAAACAAAGTGAATATGCCTATTTTAAAATGAAATATTCAAAGGGAATAAGAGAACCAAAATTACTAAACCTCATTTCAACTCCAATGAAAAGAACTTTGCCTATTAAAAGTTAATACCTAAAGTACACCGCTTGTAACACTCAACCAAAATTACTCTAATCCCATGCTTATATTATAATTACACGTTTTGTTAACCTCTCTCAATGTCAATTTTTCACTTATTTATATATTTTCAAAGTGCAAAACAGAATTCCACAGAGAAACTGTAATTATAACGTGAGGCTCCACCCGAGCTTTTCAAACAGTAACTGTATACCATTGCTTTAATCCTCGGAGTCGGGCTGGGGGTGGGGAGGGGTGGGGGCGAGGGTAAGAGCGGGCACTCATTCTGAATAGCGTGTTGCTCCAGTTGTCTTTGTACAAAGGGAGATGCATGAAATAGCAAACACAATGAATTAATGGAGCATTGACTTTCAAATCTCCATAATGCTATTTTTTAAAAAATAGATAATGGTGGCCAAATGCACAGAAGGCTGAAAACATAAATTCCGGAGGAGAGATTTGCTTTTATCTCTTACACAACAATTTAGAAATGTAACTTTCTTTTTCATTGGGGGGGGAGGAGGCAAAGCTTGTTTCAGAAACATCACACTATTATGCTTACTGAAAACCACTATAATCTACTTCTAACATCAATAAGCTTAAAAAAAATCTTTCAAAAAACCCTTCACACCAGGATTTTATAGAGCCTGGTGGAAAAAGTATGCATGTTCCTTCCTGCACCTAATTACCTCAACTGAAAAATCTGCCAAGTATTTTGCCCTTTAGTTCTCTTAATCGTATTAGGGCAAATGCACTTGGATGCCAATAGAAACAAACATTTAAAGATTTTCGCTTAAAAGATTCCAAATATGTATGAAGGCTACTTTTGAGACACAATGTCCCTCGTCCTTCACAGACAACATACAGTGTTCTTTTTCTTTTCTAAGCAAATATGACTTTGTTCATGTTATAAAACTTGATGTACTTGATGTCTGGTTTTGAGACAATTTAAGTAAAATAATATCAATATGAGAGGCTCTTACAATGATTTATGCTTCTTTCTCTTACTTTATTACATTAGACATTCCTTTCTCAAAGCTTTATACTTTTCACTGTGCTCCTAGCAACCGACGGCAAAGCATCAACTTTATATACCTGGCATGATTCCAATTCTTACTGCTATTGACAATAATAATGAAGTTTCCATTTAATTGCTGCTCTGTTGTGACACTGAATATTTGTCATAATTAGGCATTTCCTATTTTCCATCTATTCATTTTTGATTATTACTGAAAATAATTTTTTTATCCCAGAAAACTGAAGTATGAAAATTCTACAGATAAGAGTAGCTACAGCTGTTACTATCATTACCAACATTGTAACATGCAGTAAAAAAAAAAAAAAAAAGAAAAGAAAAAAGAATATAATTTCTCGGAAGGTAATTTTCCCTTCAGTCTAAGTGCTCTTATTCATCTTACAGTTACTCAATGATTTCCTGTTCTAATTACAGGACATTATACAGAGAGACATTTGTAAAAAGAAAAATGCAGCAGTGCACATGACTAAATAGCTTGAATTGGTTGAAAGTGTTTAAAATTCCAGAGTTGTGTATCAACTTTATCAATTCCTGATTACAGCTCTGTGTAAATGTGTAACGTGCCCTACCATATTTCTAAATCTTAAGGCAGTAAACTTAGTCCCCAAAGTTAGTACACATCAAAGGGGAAAATACATTTGCAGTTAAACTGATGTTGAGGAGTTGGGGCGGGGGAAGATCAGTTTTTTTTTCCCCTCATCAAAGCTTAAATTGGAGGCATGCCAAGGCAAGGAGTGGAAAATATTAATAATAAAAATAAATTAAATGCCTGATTAAAAGGAAGAGAGAACAAGATTCCATCCAGAATAGAAATGAAAATGCCACAGACTATTTCATAAAAACATACTGTGACGTAAATTACACATCAGTATTGCACTGTTGTGGTTATTTTGAGAAATGGTTTGTACTGTAAGTCAGCTGGTGCTGCCCCACCCTTAATGATTTTGTAATTCTCTACACAGTAAGCAAGTAGGGCAGCCCTGAAATGGCTAAGAAAGAAAACAGACCCAGCCATACAGATCTGGCAATAAAAAGATAATGTACTTTTAACATAACAGAACAAGAAGATTGGCTTTATTTACTAAAAAAAACTACTTTAAATGGTCCCCAGCTTGCCATTTGTTTTGATAAATGGAAAGACAGATCTTCCCAGGACAGGCAACAAAAACATCACTGGAGAACTTATAAAAAAGAAAATGTGGGAAAATATGTCAGTGCGTGGTTGCAAACAGAACAAAGAATATTTCAAATGCAAGACCCAGAGTTTTAACCAGCTGTTTCCAAAAGCAAGCCACTTCCAATAGAGGGACACACGAATATAAAAATAGGTATTAATATGGTAATATTAGCTTTGCCCCTACTCTTAATTCCTCACTCAGAAAAAGAAAACAACACAGCTAAGCTAAAACCAAACGCTGCCCTCACTCTGTAACAAATGATCCCACTGGGAGGCAAGCCAGCTCCACCTCCAAGGTTCTCCCACATGGTCACCCAATGTTAAGCCACAATCAGAAGCCACTCCAAATTTCATCTTGAGAATTTTGCATCTTATTTTCATATGGCACTTCTCAGTCAAATTTAAATGTCACACAAGACAGGGATTGTGCAATAAGTGTATCTACGGGGGACACCCCATGGCCAGGCTGACAAGTAGGTGAACAGGTGGCCACATTTTGGCATTGAGGTGCCATTATAAGGGGCCTATCTTCACATACCTCCCCTTCGCAAGGTTAACTGTTAAGCTTTAATCAGCCATTCAGTTTAGTGTAAATGAGTTTCAGTGTCTGAAGAAGAAACTATAAAGAGCCCACAAGAACACCAAAGAGCCAGAGTTTAGACAAAATTTCCTTCTGCTCGAAAGCTGCACCTGACATTTCCTCAGACATTAATTTATACATCTATTTATTTATCAGTGACCCAGGCAAGGCTAGTATATTGGATTTGAACTTAATTAAACTCAACCCTTTCTTGGTTTACAAGGAGCTAATCTAATCAGCCCCATGGTTATCATAAACCAAAGTTGCTCTAAGAGGAGCAAAGTTGACCACTATTAGCACAACCAGCCATAATCAAAGTAACTTCTGCCATCTTTCCCCTTAGAATATGTACACGGCTTTTCGGTTTTCAGTTTGTGCCTTGTCCCTGCCATCACTGCAATCCCACTACCACAGCAGCTGCATAAACCCTTTATGTTTGTCTGACAGTAACCAGAGGGGAGGTGGGAGGGGATAGTGGGGGGCAAGTGGGTAGGGCCATCAAGGAACATGTATAAAGGACCCATAGACAAAGCCAAAGAGGGCAGCATCGAGGGTGGGTGGTGGGAATGGCTGGGGTGGGGGAAATGGCAAGGGGGAAATGGAGACAACTGTACTTGAATAACAATAAAAAAATAAATAAAACACCCCAAACCTTTATGTTTGTGAGATCCTCCTGAACCTCCAAACTTATCAATAAATCTATTCAAGGTGTGACACTGGACAGGTCAATAGCTAAATGATTAACTTCCACACATCAGTCCCTTAGCATGTAAGATACAAATGTGTGCCGTAGCACAGTGACTAATCACTGCTTTCGTGTACATCATTTCACAAGCAGTCAACACTGATCAGGCTAAATAAATCTTATGATTTCCAACATGGTTTATGCTGGGGAAAAAAGCACTCAGAGAACCAGACACCAAACAATGTAGGATTGACTAATGCTGATCGCCTCATGCATGGCATTTTGGAGATATTTTACATATGCACACATGCACATGTGTATGTGTGTGTGGTAAACAGTATGTTTCTTTTCATTAAAACTGTGTGGCCATTAAAAATAATAAAATTAAGTAACATTCTAGATCATATGAAGATGCTTCTGTTATAGTAAGTGAAAAAAAGGAAAGTATGAAATAATATAGTCAGCGCCACGTCTTTTGTTTAATGGCATTACTGAGGCATAATTCTTTACCAGATGACTCATCCTTTTAAAGTGTATGAGCTTTTAGTATATTCAGAGTAGTGCATCCATCACTACAATCAAATTTAGAATATTTTGTCACCCCCAAAAGAAACCCTGAACCTTCCTGCTCCCACACCTCCTGCCCCTCACCAGGTCCAGGCAACCACTCATCTAATTTCTGTCTGTATGGATTTGCCTATTCTGAACATTCAATTAAAAAGGAATGATACAGTGTGTGGTCCTTTGTTACCAGCTTCTTCCTCTTAGCGTGTTTTCAAGGTTCATATACATTGTAGAGTATATCAATATTTTATTTCTTTTTATTGCTGAATAATATTCCATTGTGTGGATATACCACATTTTATTTCTCCATGCTATCGGGTCATGAGACATTTGTGTTGTTTCCACTTTTGGTTACTATGAGTAACACTGCTAGCAGGATAAAAACATTTGGACAAAAATATGTGTGGACATGTTTTCATTTCTCTTGTGTATGTACCTGGGAAAGGAATTGCTGGATCACACACTAATTCTATGTTTACACTTTGGAGGGACTGCCAGCTGCTTTCCACAGTGGCTGTGCCATTCCACATTCTCCCCAACATTGTGTGAGGTTCCCAGTATCTCCACATCCTCCCCATCACTGCTTATTGTTTGTCTTTTTGAAAGCCATCCTGGAGTATGTGAAGTGGTATCTCATGTTGTCTTGTTTAATACTTAAAAACTGTAACAGTGAGTGCCTCTCAGGCTTGAAATTATCTGTGATTTTATTTTCTCCTGTTTGCCTGCATTTTAACTGTGCAATTTTTTAAAAAATATGGGAACATCTGTCCAACTTGTATGGAATTTCAAGGGACCTCAAATATTTAAGAGTCTAAAAAAAACAAAATTGGAAGACTCACACCTCCTATTTCAAAACTCACTACAAAGCTACATAAGGATATAATGGGATGGGGTAGAATAGAGAGTTGAGAAATAAACTTTCAAATATGTGATCAATTGATTTTTTACAGCAGTGCCAAGGGCATTCAGTGGGGAAGGGAGAGTCTTTTCAACAAACGGTGTGAGGAAAACTAGGCATTCAAAGGTTTCAAAAAAATGCAGTAGGACCCTTACCTCACACCATACATAAAATTAACTCAAAATGAATCAAAGACTAAATTTAAGAGCTAAAGTTACAAAACACAGGGGAAAATCTTCATGAACTTGACTTTACAATATTTTCTTAAGCATGACACCAAAAGTGCTGGCAATAAGAACAGAAAACAGATCAACTGAATTTTATCAAATAAAACTTTTGTGCATCAACGGACACTATCAGGAAAGTGAAAAGACAACCCAAAGAATAGGAAAAAAATATTTGCAAATCACATATCTGATAAAGGATTACTATCCAGAATATACGAAGAGCTCTTACAACAACAAAAAGAGTCTAATTTTAAAATGGAAAGGGACTTTAAATGATATTTCTTCAAAGAAGTTATACAGATGACACATAAAACAATGCTCAGCATCATTAGTTATTAGATCAAATAATAATTAGATACTATTTCATACCCACTAGGATGGCTATTATTTAAAAAACAAAACCCTTAAGTGCTGGTGAGGAGGTGGAGAAAATGGAACCCAGTGCATTGCAGGTGAGAGTAGAAAGTGGTGTAGTTGTAGTGGAAAACAGTCTGTAAGTTCCTTAGGCATCTACCCCAAGAACTGAAAACAAGGATTCAAACAGATACTTTTACATCACAGTTGACAAGAGCATTACTCACAAGAGCCCAAAAGTGGAAACAACTGAACTGCCCGTCAGTGCATTCAATAGAGGAACAGATAAACAAAGCTGTGCTATATATACACAACAATGGAATATTATTCAGTTTTTAAAAAGAATGAAGTTCTGATACATGCTACAACATGAGTAAACCTTGAAAGCATTATGTTAAGTGAAATAAGCCAGACACACAAGGACAAATATTGTATGATTCTATTTATATGCTGCATCTACAATAGGCAGCATATTCTTTGTCTCCCTTACAGAGAGACAAATAGAAGTTGCTAGGTGTGGGGGTGTGGGGTGGGCAGGGAGGTGGGGACAAGGAATGGGGAGTTATTGCTTAATGAGTACAGAGTTTCTGTTTGGAATGATGAAAAAGCTCTAGAAACAAATAGTGATGGTTACACAACACTGTGAATGTACTTAATGCCATTGAATTTTACATGCAAAAATGATTAAAATGGTAAATGATATGTTATGTATATCTTATATTATAAAAAAGAGGAATATCTGGCAAGGGTTGTATTTTCTATGTCGATACAGTCTCAGTTGTTTCTTGGGAGGAAAAGTGGTATCTCTTCAACCAGCAACTTAGAATATAAGCTCCTGGAGGGAGCAGAATCAGTGCCCCAATTTTTTGTTAGCGCTCCTCGATCTCTGAAGGAACACTGATAAATGTAATTGCCCAAAGACAGTGTTGCAATAAAATAGAGCAGTCACGTCATTCGTTCACCCTGGGCTCTGGAACAGCAGGTCTTCCTGCAAGGCTGAAGGAATCTGGAGAATGTTCCTTACCAAACAGCACTGCAGTCCTCGGCTGGCAGGCCTTTTAGGATGGAGGGTCATGAGTTTAGGTAGGCATCTCATTGTTGTGACTCCTTACTTTTTGGAATAACCTCACAACTTGAGGAGTTTGTGGACAATCTTGTCACAACGGCACTGACTTCTGAGAGCTCATATCCTAAGGTGACAAGGGTTGTCTAAATTACATGGTATTCTTTCATATCATCATAGGGTTTCTGGAGCAGCTTGCTAAGGAAAGGAGGGCAAAGGCTTCTGTCTTTTATCAGCAGCTCATCTGAAATGAGTGGTCTTCAAACTGGAGAATCCTTTCCAGTGGGTACAGGACTTTCCTAGGGGAACCTATGCGGGGAATGGGACAAATTCTCAACCTCTATGTTACTCGCTCCTCAATTCATCTGTTGGAAAATGAGCCTGCACTCAATACAGCCAATCTCCTTCTTTACCTATCACCAAACCCAGTTTTATTACGACCACTAGAGACAAAACAAAATACTGGTTTTGAAGACGCCTCTCTTATTGATACATCAAGTCACCGTAGAGCATGGACTTTTGATATTTCCCTTCTTCCACATACTTCTGTTAGAGGAGAGGCTTGGCAGTACAAATGGAGTACTTTGGCCTGTGTTAAGAGGCTCTGAATTCAGAAAAGCCAGAGCAATAAAGGTTAATGATGTTGATCCCTTTAAATACAGCTGGAATTCTCTGCAAGGCTACCAGATTTTTTGAAAAAAATTGGATAAAACCTAAGGTTAATAATTTTACATTATTTCAGAACTGTTATACTTTAATAAACACAGATTTTAAAATTTATGATTTTACCAAATCATATAAAATGTTTATTTTAGTTATAGTCAGTCATTCTGTAGTTCTAGAATCTTATTTCATTCTATATCATGTTTAACATTTTCTACCTCTTATTAACAATAAAGGCACATGCACAGTTTTTGAAAATCTCTTAGCATACCACTGTCCATTAGAAATGTGAGCCAAGTATGTAATGAACTTTTGAAAAGTAAAAAGAAAACAGGTGAAATTAATTTCAATAATCTATTTAGTCTTTTTTAGTTTTAAATTTTTACTATTATAAAACAATAATTCAATGAACACTTTGTCTTCCTCCCCCAATTTTATTGAGATATAACTGATACATAGCATTGCATTGCTTTACATACATTAAAGTACATTATATAGCACTTTCAGGTGTACTATGTAATGAATTGATATATGTATATATTGTGAAAACATTTTGTCTTATTTTATGGCACAAGTGCAACAAAACAGGGCTCATTCTTTTTTAAGAGCTATTTTATCTACCTCAAAGTATCCAAAGCATTATTTAAACAAATGAGTAATATAAAGAATTACTAGTTAGATATTTTACATTATTTTGTTCATATTTTCAAAGTCTGGTGGGCATCTCACACAGCATCTCTTAACTTGGACAGCCACATATCAAGGGCCTCACAGCCACCTGTGGCTGGTGGCTGTCGTATTGGATGGACACCCGATTCAGAGAGTCCACAAGAAAAGAAATTGGAAGACCAATGTGTCAGACAAACTGGGCCTGAAGGGGCAGCTGGTAGGAATGGGTCACCCTGGGTCCTTGGCAGAGTCCCCCTGGTGCCTTTCAGTCCTGGACTCCTGCAACGTACCTAAGCAAAGGGGTTCAGAAACACCCTGGGGACAGCAGAACAAAACTGGAGGAAAAGGCACTAGACGGCTGTTATTTCATTGTTCTGCACACCAAAACCCCAACAAAGGCCAAGAGGTAGCAAGCAACCCTGTGTCGTTACTTCAAGAGAGATCTCTGCTTGCCACTTTTGGTTTTTGGTGAATGATAAAAATCAATTCACAGTTAAATAAAAAAAAATAAAGCCTTAACTATAAAACTTGGTAAGGCCCCTGTCCTCTGGGTTACATCTATTCCCCTGCTGTGACTAGCGGCAAGTTCACCTGGTGCTTTTTCCACAAACTGCTCTGGGCTCTGTCACAATGCCAGGGGAACATCAGTTGTTCAGAATGGGTATTTTTTTCCTTTCATCTTTTTTTTCTAGCGTGCGCAATGCGAAAATTAGTTTAACATCTGAAGGAAAGAGATACTTATACAACCTACTGGAAACTGAAACCACTATTCAATCTCACGGCAGTGCAGTCATATAAAAACTCTGGCACCTTCTAATGTGTTCTCACAGTGCATAGTGGAAGAACATCATTGAAGGCTGATGATATGGATATGCTCTATTTTACTTCCTTTTGAACAGTGTCAGTGAGTGAGCTGATGTAAGACAGGAGGAAGAAGAATCTGGCTTATTCATGTTTCCCATAATAACTATCATCCACTGAAAATCATTTCCACTGCAAAAGTCTTCCTTTCCCCAATCTCTAATATACAAACCTACTTCCCTTTTCTCATAAAAGACATAATAAACATGTTGCTGGTGACTAATATATTAATTCCAGTTATAATTCTGTGGTTTTGTACCACGAGTTACCAGTGTTACAGATCCCTATTCTGGGCATCTCTTAGATATTTCTGAGATGGTTTATGTTAACCAAGTTTTGGCAAACTACAGGCCAAATCTGGCCTGATGCCTGTTTTTTATAAATAAAGTTTTATTGCAACACAGCCAAGCCCAATCATTAATATACTGTCCATGGCTGCTTTGGTACCCTAGTGGCAGAGTTGTGTAGTTGTGACAGAGGCTTTATAGCCCGAAGGTCTGAGTGGCATCCTCTCTGTCTCTACTGACCCCTGCTCTGGAGAACAGACTATTGCTTCCAGAAACCTGTTAGTTTGGATCACTGATATCAGCTTAATTCCAAAGACACAGTTGCTCTGTTACACTCACTGAACTTATTCATATTAGGCTCCCATTTCCAGACTGTGGGTTCTTTGAGGGACAGGGGCTGGGTCTCTAGCATGTTTGAATCCCTAACATGGTGGATACAAGGGAACCACATGATAGGCTTTCAATTAATGATCATTTCAATTAATGTTCCATTAGTATTTCAAATTACTGTTCTCTGGTTATTCACTATCTGGTGTCCCCTATGCCTACCCTACCCTTAAATCCATTACCAAGCCTCTCTGACTGGTTGTATGATCCCTGAAAGTTATGTCATGGGACACTCTCACACTCTGGTTTTGCTTAGTTCAGCAACTGGAAGATGCCAGCAGAAGAGCAGACGGGGGAAAGAGAGAAGTTGGGTGTTTCTTCTTTGATCCCTCTCAGTTTCAGCATCACAGTCCTGGCTGTGGCTGTACCCCTCCACCATGGCTACTCCAGCCAGGTACCCTATGTCCTCCCCCTTGCTTCCTGATGTTACTAGACCCTGGCTGCCTCAACCTCCCTTCTTGGTTCTCTTTACCCTAACCGTGCCCCTGTAAGTCTTCCGTTTGTTAACAGCTCTTCAATTGAACCCTCTGAATGGAACTCTGGTTTTGCCTCAGCCTTGACTGATCTTCCTCCAGCATTCCCCACTGGCAAGTGGTAACTCAGTAGGCTGTCCCCACACTCAGAGGTTAAATGAAAACCAAGACAGGATATGTGTTCTGTGGTCCAGTCACATCAGTACCATGGAGGGACTTTTTAAAATAAAGATCCCTGGGCCTCCTTCTTGCACTGCTGAATGAAGATGGCTGAGCAGGGTCTCCGATGAATGTTTTCTACCAAGTACCCCAGGTACCAAGGCTCTTATTGGAACAGATGGTGAAATCCAGGTTTGGGGCAGGATGAAAATACAAAACCAAACCAGTGTGAAGTGACAGCAGAGTATCTGGAAGGTCCTCAAGTGAGGTGTATGAACAAGAACAGATTAAGCAGAAAAGGAGGTCAGAGCTATCTACCTACCCCTAGGCTATAGGTGGTACAGAAATTAAAGATGGGAAATACCCACTCTTAGTGACACGGTAAACCTTTTAAAGGAAATTACACATTAAAAGTCACATATTCCATAATATTGGCTTCAACAGTTTATTTGCTCATCAGTGCCCAGATGAGAGGACCCACTGCTCTCAGAGTCTGGGATGACTGAGCCCCGCAATTCAATGTTCGCAGACGGAGTCCACAAGGCGGCACGTGTGGAAGCACGGGCCTTCACATGCACGCACAAGTGGAGCACGATTCTCGCCGGCTATGAACTAGGAGATTGGGGAAATAATGCCCTCTCCGAGCCTTGGGTTTCTAATCTGGAAAATGGACATAAAAATAGAGCATTCCAGGGAGGATACACGAGTTAAAAGATGAAAAGTACCAAGGCTGGTGCAGGGCCTAGTAAGCTCTCGACACACATATCCACTATTATTACTGCGTTGCAAGCCGTTTCCCAATGTATTCTGAAGAACACTGGCTCCTGGGGAGATCAGGGAGCGTATTACCGAGTGTTATGTGGAAAGAGGGTACCATAGTATGGAAAACACTGAGTTTAATGAAGTTACACAGACGGTCTCCTTGGAGCCTTCTCATGGAAACAGGGGATTTGAATTGATGGGAGGGAATATGCTGCCTTTCCTTGAATTTCTTCTAAAATAGAATCCTCTCTCATGCCGTCCCTCCACTACACTTCCTTCCCCCTACCCATTTTGTGTTTCTCTGATCACATTTTGGGAACTACTCGTGTAAATGTTGGTTACATAGTCCCAAGCGGTGGCACTATGCACCCGAATGTTGATATGGCAACCCCCTGCTCCCTTCAATTCCCATTCCTGCATGCATACCCTACTTAATTAACTATGTAATCACAAATAGGTTATTATGCATGATATAATCACTCATCTGAATAACACTTCACAAGTTATAAAGGCCCTTCATGTGCTTAGATTCGCTTGACCGTCCCAGAAACCCCCTCTTATAGTATATTATGAAGACCTCTATTTTGTCCAGGAGGGCATGGAAAGCTCAACAAGGTGAATGACCTGCCCAAGGTCACCACCTAACGGCAGAGACACGTTATCTGGCATTAAATATTGCATTGTTCTCCTTACACCCCAGCTGCATTCTTCTTGGCCCTGAGACTCTGAGAGGGGCTCTGGCCAATTCAAGAGAACCTGAGAATCTCCAGTGGGCTGGTGGCCTTTTGAATCCACATGCGTTTATGAACTAATGAGAAGCAAACTTCTTGTTTCAGGTTGTGCTGTTAAAGTATCCCTTCCAGTCTCATGTTCAAAACAATCCCCAAAGTGAAGCTTGATTTTGCCTTATTTGGAAGATAACCTCTGAAAGAGATCGCCATTGTATAAAACACTCTTCATCAGCATACTTCTCCACTTTTAACCCTTATAAAGCAAGTTGTAGGCTTAGTGAAACCAAGAGCGTTATTTCTCTCTGTTACCTCCACACTTTGGATCCCAAGACAGAGACCACAACCATCTGGCCCTCATCTCACATCCACAGGTCACATAACTGGATCCTCAGCATCACAAAAGAGATAGCATTAGATGCCAGCACGGCCATCCATCAGCAGTCAGACACCACTTTCTGCAGATTAGGGGGCGGCAGGTGGCAGGAGGACAAATAACGGAGCCGTTGCCCCTCCCTTCAAGGATGTACAGCCCAGTGGGCATGTGAGCCAACAAATAAATAAGGTATCTGACTGGAGTCTTGGCCAAGGCAGGTCCTTGGTACCAAAGAAGTACTATCAAGAAAGACTTCAGGCAGAGAAAAGTCGAATTGAGTTATGAAGAATACACAGACAAGCTGTGAGCAGATAAAAACACCATCTCTCACTGAGGCTCCTTCTCTGCTAGTTATGGGCACATCTCTCTCCTCCTCTAGACAACCCTACAGAAAATAATTATTGTCCCCATTTTCCAGATGAGGATACTGACACATAAAAAGATGAAGTGACTTGCCAGCAGTCATACTACTAAGGAGGCTTGGAGAATGGATCTTGATCAATGCCCAGGTTGGCCTTCCACTGCTACCTCAAAAGGAGAGAGACGTGACCTGACTGGTATGGCTCATCTGGTTGAGTGTGATCCCACAAAACAACAGATCACCGGTTCAATTCCCAGTCAGAGCACATGCCTGGGCTGTGGGTATGTCCTTGGTCAGGGCTCCTGTAAGAGGCAACCGATCAATGTTTCTCTCCCTTTCTTTTTCTCTCCTTTTTCCTCTCTTTGAAAATAAATAAATAAAATCTTAAAAAAAGAAAAAAGAGGAGAGAGATGCATATCCAGTCAAAGAACACCTTGGAATTAAAGTGCCGAGGCTGGAGTGAAGGCTCTGGGTTCCAGAAAAAAACTACTGAGCCCAAGGGAGGAATCAACACGGAAAGCATACTACAGAGCTCCGTACTTTGGAGGTGTTATGCCTCAGCTCTGAAAGTGATGTGTTTTATATTTTTAAGTCTGAAAATTTCAAAAATGATGGTTGGTGAAATAGTTTGGACAAAAAGGGGTTTAAAAATACAGTTTGGATTATGAGCAGGTTCATGCAGAAGAAAAACGGATATATCAACTACACTGCCTACAATTTCAATGCTTCCTTTTTCATTTTTATTTCTGGCGCTTGTCTTGCAAATAACCCCCATATTCAACTGAGCCAGCACTTCACACTCTGTGTGTATAAGCAGTTCAGATCTCTTTTTAATAATGAAGAATATTATTAATATATTTTGCCTCAAAAAAAGTTCAAACACTTTTTTTTATTGTTGTTGTTCCTCAGGTGGAATGTGGCAGAGAACATCTAAATAATAGATGTTATCATTCACCAGGCCAAGATGGAACCAATACTTTGTAGCTGAATGTAATTCACCAAGCACCATTGAGCAGCTTCATTTAGTGACTCTTCACAATCAAGATGATTTCAAGAGTTTCTGAATGCCAGCCAAGATGCCATCAAAGTATATTTAAATACCAGCAAATATTACATGTTATAAAAATTCCATGTTTGTCTTCAACTTTGATGTAAGAAAATCATCTCTCTCTCATTCTACCTTAAGACAAAACCATTGCAATTCTTCAATTCTAAATAGGAGGAGGGAGTGGAAGGCTTACACTAGGAAACCGAGGTCTGCTCTTGCCGAAGGTTAGCATCCAGCTCTCATTTTATTGGCTGTTAAGCTTTCAGGTCCATACGTCAAGTCCAGTGGGACACTCAAAACACCCTTGCCTTGCTCTAGTAACAAATCTCAAAGCTTAGAGGACTTCCATCACCAGTTAGTCTAAGGACTCAGTCGGGACACACCTGAGCAGTGTTGGAAGGAACCACAATCCATCATCTTATGCAGCCAAGGGAGAACCTGAGATCCTTCAGATACCTTTACCACCTTCTTTTCCCCCAGAATTAGATTATTTAAAGTCATCCCCTTTCTTTCTGTTTAGGGGGCCAATTTAATCTAGAGATTAAAAAACCATATAATCGACCACTTTGGCTACGTATTACTTGCTATCAGTTTGCTCATACTTTAAATAATCTGGAGGTAAAATCTCGTCCTCCCATGTGCAATAAGGAGAATCAAAGCAAGGGGCTTCCACGGCCACCAGTTCCTCTCTGGGGTGTCTCCTCTCACTGTTCTCTAACAGAGCTGGGGCAAGTGTTCTTGTACACAGGTTAGTGGAAGAGATTCTTCCCATCAACTTTCCCACCACATGTTATCTTGGGTTAAAATGCTCCTTTATAAGTATTAATCATTGTGTTACTCTTTCATGGGTCACCATGAAGAGACAAGAAGAAATGAGATAATTCCCTTAACTTTGCTCACACATTCTTTAATCATTTCTTTTTTTTTTAATTTCAAAACTAAAATCTAAATGTATCTTTGTAAAAGATAAAGTTCAGACTCCCTTGACCTCACAACTTTTGTACTTTAACAGAAACTTGTACTTCAGCTTCAACAGAACCTTCTAGAAAACTGGAGAACTTTGTTTTCCATACATGAAGATAGCTTGGAAGAGGAGGTGAGAGACTTGGTCCAGCAATTTTGCTCAGTAGTGAGGTTTCTCACTCTTTCAAAAATCGCAGTGGGCTCTGGCTGGTGTGGCTCAGTGAAGTGAGTGCCAGCCTGTGAACCAAAGGGTCACTGATTTGATTCCCAGTCAGGGTACATGCCTGGGTTGTGGACCAAGTCCCCAGTTGGGGGCGTGCAAGAGGCAACCACACATTGATGTTTCTCTCCCTCTCCTTCTCCTTCTCTTCCCCTCTCTCTAAAAATAAATGAATAAAATCTTTTCCAAAAAAATCACAGTGGAATAACAGCCCTCTTAATTCTTCCAGAGTATAGTTTACTTAGCACAGACTCAAAAAAATCCTACCTATATGGTACATGGTGACAAGTCAGAGCACACAGTCTGAATGAAAGTAACCAGCTCCACTTAACCCCAGCTCTTGCTATGATGCTGCTTCTCCCAACACACGGAGAAGTGAGGATGGCTACATTTTGTTCAAAGTGTCTCATTATATTGATTTCAATAAGATTTCTAGACCTGAAAAAAGAAAAACATTTTAAAATGCCATTTGTTTCCAACCAGACTCTGTAAAGAGAGTCTGTGAAACCCTTTAGAAGCTCCAGTTGGTGGAGAGTGAAGTCACCTCCTGTGACGGAAGATGATGGAGCGTAGTAACACCCACGCCTGGTGTTTGCTTTCTGCTTGGTGCCTCCTCTATGCCCTCGTCATGTGACGGACAGGGGTTAAGAAGCCTGTACTGAGTAATATACATTGTAGGCTTGAGGAGGACGTAAAGCTGACAAACTCGTTTCATCTCTGACAACATTCAAGTACTACTGACTTGGAGACATTTTCTGAGATGACCTCACACAGCCGGACAGGTAAAATACAGTCGAGCTGGCAAAATGTCAAGCACACTTCTTCGTGGCTGTTACCACTGCAGTCATCGCAATGCCTTTGAAGCCAAACTAAAGACAAACACAAATAAAAATCTTCGGGCTACCTGTCCGAATGTTCAGTCATCAAACACTGTCCTGCTAGAGTCCAACTGCCTTCTACTGAACACACACTGCTGACGGCAAGTGCTAAGCCCTTCATGTGTGTTTAATCAATGCAGCAACCCTGCGAGGAATATGTTTACTGCTCCCATTTAACAGATGAGGAAATTGAGGCCTAGAGACTTTATGCAGCGTGGTCAAGGTCACTCTGGAAGAACTCAGGTCAGTCTGATTCCATAGCCCTGGGCTATAACCACTGCTTAGGATTTCTGAGAGAAGCCTACACCCAGATGAGCCTCGATCACAAAGGGAGCTGCCACTGAAGCAGCTCGAAGGGCAGAGCTGTGAGCTGTGTGCTGGGTAGGGAGGTGCCCAGAGGAGCAACCTATTAGCTGAGTGATGACACTGGGGACCCAGGCATCATATAAAATGAAGGACAGGAGTCACTGTCCTGGGAAGCCACGATCTTCCTCTTTCCGGTTCAGGGTCAACAAAGAACCTGCCACCTCCGGAGGAGGCAGGAGGGGCCCATTCTGGTTTTGCAATTATAATTCCTTCACTGCCCGCTAAATGGAGGCAGGTTGTATTTTCTGAGCACAGGACACATTATTATTATTTTAAGAGAGGCCTTTGGAACCAGGAAGCTTGATGAATTTATGAGATCAGCAGCTATTTTTCCAAGATGGCTATAATACAATTCATTTCATTTGCAACTGGTTTAATGTGAAACATTGTTTAAGAGAGACAAATAAACAACAATTCACATTTGCTGGGCTTCTCTCCCCCCGACCCCTCCCAGTTGTTCCACAGGAAATTTTTTTATTGATTAAAGTACAATTACATTATAGTTGGGAAAAACCAGCCCTGGAACCAATGGTTTTAAGAAGAAGTCTCCTGGATGCCCTGTGAAGAAGCAGAATTCAGAGGGAGGGGTGCACTAGGCACTAGGTTTGGAATCTTG
Source organism: Phyllostomus discolor (assembly GCF_004126475.2). Taxonomy (NCBI): domain Eukaryota; kingdom Metazoa; phylum Chordata; class Mammalia; order Chiroptera; family Phyllostomidae; genus Phyllostomus; species Phyllostomus discolor. Next base: position 133,070,003 of record NC_040907.2, read on the forward strand.
GCGAACTCCAGCCTTTCTCTGGGCTTCAGGTTCCTCCTCTGTCAACTGATGCAGACGCTGCCTTCAAAGGATGGTGGGACCAGAGAAAGGCGGTACTGCATTATCACTGCCCTTGACCCCTAGGCCCAATTGCCTCCCTGGGCCCCTTCCTCTGCCAGAAATATATTAAAAATTATATTTTAGGACTGCATTAGTATAGAGAAAAATATATAAATATTATATATTAAAACCATTTTCCAACCTAAAAGGTCATTGTATTTTCATCTGATTTTAAAAGGAATGGGAATGTTTTTGTGAACCCCTAGAAGTATTTTGCATCCCAGGCATTGAGGCTGCTGTGGCTCCCGGAGAAGCTGGCCCTGAAGAAAGAGCCGGCCCCTTGTTTGCCGAGGGCCTGGAGATGGGGAAGCAAGTCCGAGGGGCTGGGTCTGCACCATGTTGCTCTGTAATAGAAGGCCCTGGGTGGGAGAAGCGTGGAGAGGAGGGCCTACTATCAGTGGCCAGTTCATGAGAATGAGTCGGGGAAAGGAGTAGTGTCAGGTGGGATGCCGAGGTTGTGTATGGTGTGTGGGACATGATCCGACCCTCTGCTATCGCTCCCATCTACTCTGAAATTCTTAGTAAGATCTCCACTCTCAACCAGGAGCGCTGTGTGTAAAAAATAAAAGCAAAATCAAGAGATTGTATTCCATAATGTCTAAAGTCTTTCTGTTCCCACTCTAATATTAGACTTTTCACCACAAGTATTTAACTACTGCTCCACAGTGCCAAAAGCAGCTTCCTGTCCCAGAGGAAACTCACTCATGTAGGAACTAAGACAGGACTTTGAGGAACCTGATCGCTTGCAAAGATGCATCAGTGTCCAATGCCCCAGAGGTCTGGAGGCAGCCTTCCCAGGGGCAGGTTGCAGCACTCTCCCAAAGATCTGCAAGTTGAAGTCTTAGATGGCCGCATTCCGCACTCAGTAACTTTGGACATTTCTGTTTCATGGACGTGAGTGAAGTTTGGTAACTCAAAACGAAAATGTGAAGTGCTCCATTTTCTCAGGGTGGGGGTGGGTTCTTTGTAGTTCGATGTTCATAAATCCTATACCTATTTATACACTGATGCCCCTAAATCCCTTTCACTCAATAAGGGCAACCAGTTGACCATTCCCAGCTGGCTTGGCTGGGGCTTCCTCCCCTCTGGCAGTCCTGGTTCAGCGTCATCACCGTTTGCTCCCCAGATTTAGACTTTGAGTATTTTGTTCATTTCTCCCATTAATACATACTAACTCCCTGTTTCAACCCTGCATACACTAAAAAGCAATTCATCTATTTTGTCCACTGGAATTATCCAAATACCAATTATTTGAGCTTTGGCATTTTGTCTCATTAAGGATAACAGAAACATGGGTAATGTAGTCTCCATGTACTTACAAAATATTTTGGTTGACTTTGCAACCTGGCAATGAAACTAGCCAATCTTTATTCTGGAGTTGGGCTATCCAATACAACAGCTTGCTAGCCACATGGGACTATTTAAAGTTACATGAATGAAAATCAGTTCAAATACAAAGTTTTTAAGTCCAGTTTCTCAGTCACACTAGCCATATTTCAAGTGGTCCGTAGCCTCATGTGGCTAGTGTTCCCTTATTTGAAAGCACAGGTACAGAACAGGTCCGTCATCACAGAGAGTTCTATTGCAAAGTGTTGCCTGAGGCTCGGGCCCTTCCAAAGGCCGAGACTGCGCTCTGTCACCACTACGTCCCTTATGTCTAACACAGGCTCTGCCTGACATGTTGTAAAAGCTCTACTAAATGCTTAAGAAACTAAGATTCTTCATTTCTAAACACGGGAACAGAATGTGATCCCCAAGAAATACTGAATTAGACAAGGAAAAAATAAAAAATGAAAGAGGAGCTATACTGGGAAAATTGTTCCCATAAACAAAAACTTGAATTCCAGTGTTACCACAGAAAAACTATTCCTAGACCTCCCGCTTATGAAAGCAAAAAGTGAATGAGACTGTTGCTTAAAATATTAATAGACAAAGTTATCAGAGTCAGTGTAATAATAACACAATAGCAATGGCAGGAGCGACAATAATAATGATGACAATATGCAACGCAGAGCATTTTACATAACTTTCCCACCTTAACTCATATGAAGCTCCCCCAAATTTTGTGAGGTTGGAATTCTTATACCCATTTTATTGATGGGAACAAAAGAGGATGGGAGAAGACTCGGTGACTTGCCTAGAATGACCCAGCTGGCAAACTGGGGGAAGAGACATCTGGATTCAGGCATTCATACTCCAAATCCTTCTGGTTTATCACAGTTGCTATATTTTGCCCAGAAATTACTCACTGGATTATTCCTACTTTCTATCTGTGCCATTAAATGAACTGAAATCCTTAAACAAAAGCAGACCTACACTTCTAATGTCCCAGAAGTCTAACTAATCGATTGTCCTTCTTAATAATAATTTTTGGCTTCTGCAATATTGAAGGGCTAATCCTTGGTAACCATAGGCTCCAGCAAACATTATTAATTTATCACCCAAGAAACCATTTGTTCTGTGAATTATCAATCTCAAACAGTGGTTCTGAAGCACAGGCATGATATACTGTGCTCGGGGTTGCACAGCTGCTTTGCATTTTGAATTCTTTATTTATAGAACGAGTCAAATTAATAACTCAAAAATGTTGTTTCAGGCAAAGTAATGGACACACAATAAAACTATTCATTTCCTAAAAGGTCACTCCAGGAGATGCATACATTGTTTAAAAGCCTACCAACAATGCTATTATTCCTTCCAAAACTGAAAATGTATAATAAGCAGTTAGAGCACATATCTGCCCCCGAGACCCCAGGCTAATTTAAAGTACAATCACAAGGCAATCAATCATACTCCAAAATTACTTCATTTTCCAAACTGTTTACACTTTTTAAGTTACAAATCCACTTTCTGCTATTTCAACTCACGATTTACAACTACAGATTTAGACCACTTGGCAAGCAGCCAAGCGCTAGTCATGAGGGAACTAATGATATGAACAGATCAGTGTTTTATAAAGGAGAAAAGCGCATGTAAATTTCCAGTGTGTCTGCAAGTAATCAAGGCACTGCTGACTATAAATGAGACCGTCTCAAATTTATTTTAGGAGAAATATCTTAAAGCTGTACTTTCTATCCAGGCCAAAAAAAGCCTTTAGGAGGAACTCGGAGATTACTCAAATTATTGTAAATAAACAGTTATGTGAACAATATGGAAAGAATAGTGAAATAAGCGACTTATTTCAATAAGTGACTTATTTCAACATTCCTGTCCTACATGCCCTTATCGTGTTGGCTGGAATGCTAGAGTTAATGGAAAGAGAGAGAAAAATCTCTCTCTCTTTCTCTCTCTCTTTCTCCTTTAAACTTGCTGTTGTTAACCATAGCAGCAAATCCTGTTTGGTTTAGTTGGCAAAAATGCTCAGAATAAAAAAGAAGGCCCTGGGGGATACCATTTTAAATTAAATATGATCTTTATTGTTTTATTACCAGGACACAACCAAATAATCACTTTGTGTTATTTGTACAAATAATGCAGGATGCTCATTGTCTTGCAGACATAATTACTCTAGTCTATCATATCCTGCTCGTCATCCAAACCTCCCCCTTTGCTGTCACTAAGCATGTGCATTAGCTTGGGAGGCTAAATTTAGCCAAAGTTTCATGTGTTCTTACATGTTAGAGAGTAAAGCCAAGTAAGCATATTCAGATGTGAGAGTGCCTGGGAGAGGCTCAAAATAGACTCACAGTATATACATCGCAAAAGTCCATTCACCGTGATTGATATTTTAGTTAGAGAATCATTACATGACTAAACTCAATTTTATAATTGGATAAGGCCAGATACAATAAACCAGCACTGCACTGTTAAAGCATCCTACATCTTAAAACTATCTGTAATCATAAATCAACCTAATTATTTGAAATACTGTCATGAAGTGGGGAAAAAAAGAAATTAAAATAAACTGGCTGCCTGAATATCTCATTTTATTTTCTAAGGACCAAAGCTTTTTATTGCCCTTAAAGCCCAGCCCCACTATGGCTGGTAAATCATACTCTTTAGATAAAATTGTACACACAGAAAATAGATAACAGAGATTAAAAGCTTCCCCCTCCCCTTTCTTACACCAGCACCTGGTGTGTGTGTGTGTTAATTTAACTGTGTGTGTGAGTGCCTGTGTGTTAATTTAACTCTACTCAGAATAATGATCTTTAGTAACCTAGAGTAATGCACACAGGCCTATTTTATTGAAACTTCAATTTATCCTTTTTGTCACACTTTAAAAAGCCACTAAGAGTGGAATGAATATTCCCAGTTCTGAGCAATTTCATAATAAATTCCCTGGAGCCTCTGATACTGCCATTGTGACATCATCAGGATAAATGCTCATTGGCTGCAATAGCCTTTCAGATTAACCCTTTCAAAGATTCCCCAGCCTATCGCTGGTTAGTTCTCTAAGGTGGATCTCCTATGTTCACCTGTGAGAACCAGAGAGAATGGGAAAGAACATTCCCCCACTACACACACCCAGTACACACAAAGGCATAGCATGGAGCTAGAAAAAAAGGCAGGGCATGTCTCTTCCACTGGAGGGCATGGTGTAAATGTGGCCTCCAGAGCGGCATTGTGGGAGGTTCTGGTAGGTGGAGAAGGGAACGGTTAGGAGCTCTCTTAGAGTGAGGTTGCTTTTCCTAATTATAGCATAAGCACTGGAGATAGAATCTGGGTATAGAAACATGTTCTACACACAAAGTACAAGTCTGCCCAAAATCAGCTATATCTAAATTTGCCCAGCTTCTCTCAAAACTTAATAACATATTTTTCATTTTACATTGGCTTCAGCAATGCCAAGCACTGAAGGATTTTTCCAACATACATGATATTCTAATTCTACTAAAAATGTTCTTTACAATTTAAACAATCATACTCCAACAATATTCTTTACAATATAACCTAGCAAAAATCTCAGAATTCTGTTCTGACCTTTGACTTCACAAGTCTCACTTCTGGCGTTTTATCCTAAGGAGACAATTGAGATACAAACAATGATATAACTTCAAGGATGTTCCTGAGAGCACTATTTATCATAGTCAAAAGGAGAACAGTCAGATCAATTATGGCACTTCCGTACAGTGGAATACAGTACAGTCTATTACTAACAATGATGCTGTAGATGAATATCTGGTGTGTATCAAAGAGCACATTAGTAAAAAAGACAAAAAGTCTGCTATAAGACTGAAGATATCGCATACATTAAAAAAAAACCCTTCACATATAGGGAGACAAAAAAAGAGACAGGAATGATTGAGACAATAAATACCAACACTAGCTAGTTCAGCATGATGGTAGTGCGGGCAACTTAAATGTTTTTTTCTATTTCTTTGTATGGTCTTAACATGCTAAACATGCATGAATTGTATTAAGAGAAAATAAGCATAATTAAAAAGGATGAAGAAAAAATGTGGACATAGAGAAAGAACAAGATTCCGTATAAATTCTCCAATGTTGGATGGCCCAAATATTTAATCAGACCTTCTTGAAATCATATACCCTCTGTTATCTTTTTGTAACGCTGGTATGTCCCCCTCACAAACCCAGTAGAGGGATGACAATTCAATAAGCATATTTACTCAATAATAGTGATAAAATAGCTGCACCAAATGAAGGGGAAAATTTGGACTTAGGTTTACATACCACAGACATATTTTTCTTTTCTTTTTTTTGCTGCTGGTATCTTCATGCAATATATTATTTTCAATATCTTGCATTAGTGTGGTACATATGTTAACAACTGGTAAACCAATATTGATACATTATTAATCACCTCTATAGCTTACATTTGGGTTTACTCTCTGTGCTGTACAGTTCTGTGTTTTGCCAAATGCACAATGTCATGTAACCACCATGATAGTATCATACAGAATACTCTCACTGTCTACTTTTAATTGAGATACAAAATTTCCTTCTAAAAGTACATACTGACTTCACATTATTAGAATAGACACAAACATATCAACAACCCTCAGCACAGTCCAAGATACAAAGACAGCTACATAGTCTCAGCAAAATTAAACACATTTTTTTTGTGCCAGTTTGAAGGGTGGTGGTGAAAAGATAAAACTTTGGGATCAGCTAGTCCTTTTCTCTGAAACATGAGGAGGAGGTGAGGAGGAAGACTCGCTTAAATTTCCTTCTTCTCCAGCTCTAAATTCAGAATTACTATTCAATTACAAGACAGAATGTCAAGATATAATAAACTCAACTGAAAAAGGGAAAAGAAAACATGCTCTTTTTTTTCTACAAATGAGGTTCAGAGCTTTTGCCCATTAAAGTAAACTAAATATGTTTTTCTCAAAAATTCCAGCCAAAAGGCAGGATGCCAACTACACTTAACAGATAAGTCACTGTTCCAAGGTCTCTCTCTTACTCTTCCGCTCCTTTATTTTTTCTTCCCTTTCTTCTTCTAGACACACACACACACACACACGCACACATTTTAAAGCAAACTGAACACTGCCTCCTCCTTCTCAATCTACCTACAAAAAATAAACCAAAGGAAACAATTGCTTTGTTGAATAATGCATTGTTTAGGGGAAAAGTCACATTAAAGTAAGTTCCACCTTCTTATTATCAGAAATTAGCATTTCATATCTTGGGATCAAGCCATTGTCCTGCACACTGTGTATAACTGACTGCAGTTAATTTATCACTCAGGTCATTGTAAACTAGGAGGGAGTTTGTAAACAAAAATGAATCACAGGTTTCATTTTTGTATCCTTTTCAAACTGGAAGACCTAACAGTTTCCTGTTCCAACATACAAAATAGTATTGCTTCTATCAACCTCCTCAGTGTTCTTGCCAGCAGTTTCCATTTAATTAAACTGACAGCAAAACAGGGCCTTTCGTTAATGGGATCCAGACCATTTTTCCTTCAATGTAAATTCTCAGGCATGAAATTACATCTGAAACCGACACAATAATCCTCCTATATCTACGACGTACGTTTCATCTATGATAACAATTCCTTTGTCTATATTACAGTGTGTTTTAAATTTCAGTCAACCTTGTTTTAACTGGAATTCTCCAGCATTATGCAATTTGAATTCACCTTAGCATTCCTACAACTCCCGAGCTATGTCTAGCCATAGATTATGGTTAAAGGTCAGATGCCAAAGGCTAAAGTCCACAGCAGGGAGGAACATTTATAAAACGAATGAATTATGTTTCTGGTTGCACAAAGTCAATTTATTTAAGTAAGAGCTTTTTCATCAATTGTTGACTGTAAGTAAATAGAAGCTATCAGCATTTATAAGTATATCTGAGTTTCATATTACAAATCAGGGTTTAGAGTATTTCAATATAGCTAATCAAGGCAGAATACATTGATTAAGTGCAGATTGGAGACCTGATGATATTAACCCAATGAGTGGACTGCCTAACTATTTTTCTCTGCTTCAAAGTTAGTCACTTTTCTGGTAATCGAAAGTCACAATATGCTCATAAAACTTGACTTAAGTTCCTTAAATGGAATTATGAAACAAATCTCCTTATTGGATGCCTCGGTGGAAGAGAGGGAGTATTGTCAAGTAGTTTAGCACAGAAACCAAAAATTTAGGGCAAAATAAATCCAAAGAGTCATGAGGCCATTTCTAAGCAAAATTAAAGCATCTAGAAAATTAATGTGGAAAAATGTCGATTTTTTCCAACAGTGAGAGAATAGAACATGACGATTCTCGTGAGATCAGTGGTTGGATCAAATGTCATTACACAGCCAGGCTTATTTCACACTCAGGGCAGGTCTGGAGACCTGCAATGCAGGGGGTATGAGGATATAAATAATTTGGAAACTGAGAAGCCCTACAGACAAGGAAGGCTGTTTAATGAGCTCAACTCAGTCCTCTTGAACACCTGGGTGAAATGGCAAGTCCCAGGGTTTGGTGTGTCCAGCTATCAAGAAAAGACCCATTTTGACAAAGGAAGAAAGTTTTGTTGTAAATTATTGCCCTGACCCCTCCTCCCAACCCATAAAAAAAAGAAATGATGGTTTGCAGGCAGATAATATTTTAGGTTCAATTCTAGCTCCATATTCAAAGGGCTCCTGTCCTATTTGAACACCCCATAAAACTGGCAACTCTTGATAGTTAGTGAATCAAAAAACAATCCTATGAGCTTAATAAAACAAAGAAGCTGCTAGAAAATAAACACTTTAGGACTTGCTGAAAATCATATCTTCCAATATAAAAAATAATGCCATTGTTCTTCTAGAAAACACAGAGCAAAGCACTTTATTTCTGGGGGGAGTGGTGAGTTGCAGAGCAGTGAAGGAACTGTCTTCAGATATCCTGACAGTCTCTTTGAAAATGAAACATTTCATTTATACAGCAGAAGACAGTGGTGGCAAGATTAGAAATCATTTCAAATCTCCCAGGCAATCAAAATACAGTCTTTTCACGTGAATGGAAGGTCTCTTGTTTTACAGAAAATGCTAAATAAACAATTCTATGGGCAGAAATGTGAGAGCAATTTATTATTGTTCTGTTCACTTTGGTTAAAATTTTAGAAACCACATGAAGCCTATAAATAGAAGCTTTTCTTTGTCTTTGGTATGTTGAAAGCAGTTTCTCTTAGGTTCAGGGCGAAGAGGCAGGAAATTATTGCTTTTTCTCCACCGAGGAGTAACACACCAATACAGACAATGCCTACAAGATGGATTCTTTAAAAACACCGTATATGGGAAGAGCTGCAAACCTGTCACATTTTCTGAAAAATCAAGGGTATTATGTTAGAAATGGACTATATGGTGGTGTTTCCTTTTTTTTATTTCAGACATGGGCAGCTTAATCACTTATGGCAATCCTTTACATTAGGTGACCCAAAAGAGGACAGACCTAGACCAGTAACCGTCCTTAGAAACAGGACCCCTGGAAGGGTTCACTTCAGACTGGGGAAAAGAAGCACAAATTCTGTGGTGATTGTGGCAGGGTTGGGAGAGCCTAAGTAATAGCTCGCCAAATGTGGATCCATAATACTTAGTGAAGTGTGGAAATAGTGTGCTTACCCAGAAAGAAGACATTATGTAAAACAATTACTGTGGGTCAGTGTTTTTTAACTGGGGATTGCAGCCTATTAGTAGAATTAGAAAACGTATTGGATGGGTTGCAACCAACATTTTTAAAAAGTGATATAGAATATGAATGTCCAAGAATATGTCATTCACAGTAGAAATAAGTACTGTTAGGTGAAACAATTGGTTCAAATAAATCAATTTACTGGTATATATTTATATATGTATATTTACACACTTACTCATATACATATAATACAAATATTTGTGTGTACATACTAGCTCTCTATGTTAAATTTTCTATTATTATTGTTGAATATTAGATTAGGTGTATTTGTATACCGACAAATTCTTACCTAGGTAATTTTCATGAAATGGGCCATCCCTAACACTGCCATGCAATAAGCAAATTATTATTTTCAAGACTATTTCTAAAAAGCTAAAGTCTAATGGAGCCTGAGCATAATAGGCCCTTATGTATTTACCGAACAGACCAATGAATGAATAAATAAATACAAGAATGTATAAACAGATGGTTATCTACATAAATACAAGCATGTCCAAACCAAAAGTTTACATGAACCACTTCAAGGGCCTGAGCAGCTCCCCTTCATTACATAGAGCTACACTTCCAACACTTTGTCAAAATACCAGTATCATTCATTCATTGTAAATGACACAGATATTAACAGAGACACTAACATTCACAAACCAGAGAAGTATCTGTGGAGGTTATGTCTACATTCGAGTGAAACATCTGCTTGGAAAGGGAAAAACTGAGTTAAATGTTCAAAGAGTTTTTCTACACAGTTGAGATCATCTAGCTGAAAGATGGACATTTATCCACCTACCTGCTCTGTTTATCGTTGTATAAGAAAACTCATGGATGAACGAAAAAGCCGTGTGTGTGTGTGTGTGTGTGTGTGTGTGTTACAATACCTAACACGGTATGTATGAACCACCACCTACCCAGGTCCACTGTGTGAACCTCATGCTACTTGCATCCCCTTTGCTTACATACAAAGAATTGTGGCTGTGGCTGAAGGTAAGGCAAGGTAGATACATGATTTACTAATGGCCAATGGACCCATCAAAACTTTACTCTAAACTAGGAGCTCTGGGTGACACAAATAGCCCCTAGTTAAAGCAAACTTCTTCCTGGAAGGCACTTGGAGTCAAGTTATAAAGATATACCTTAAAAAGAAATTCAAGTAGGAAAGTGATCACATGTAAGCAATAACAATTTCTCAAATTTGCAGGTGACATTGTTGGAAGAAAGGATGCATATATAAGAGTCAAGATCAAAAAAATTCTTAAGAGGCTGAAATTGGCTGAAAGCAGATAGTGCTGAATCAATACGGGAAAACGCAGTCTTAAACTTAGTTTTAACAAATTACTGTATAAGAATAGGATGGTGAGGGCCCATCTTAACAACATTTCATGCAAAAAGCCCCCAATTTTCTTAGTGAACCAAAATTTCTACATGAGTCAAAAGAAAGTAGTTCCCAACACTTCAGGCAGTGTCTTTAAATGAGCATTGATTTACTGAAGCACACCAACAGAAGAGCAGTATAAAGAGAGTATAAAGAATACTCCAGGTTGATAGCGCCAGGGATGTCTGACCTAGAAATAATAAGATGTCAAAATGACCAAGATTTCAGAAACTCTTGATCAAGCAACATGAAAACTGCCTTTAAAATGTCTTAAAGGACTTTTTATGTGGGAGAAGAGCTTACACCCTGCTCTTGTAGGGATTCTTAAGGGAACTGGTCCCAGTGGGTAAATGTGGCAGAGCCATAGTATTTGGTCCAATAGAAAAACAAAGAACTTCTTAAAATTCAGAGCATGTCAGCAACAACAACAAAAAAATCCGCAATTAAAAAAAAATAAAAAATCCATGGTTGTATAAGGTAAGTGAACTCAACATCACCAGAACAATGGAAGAATTACTGTCATGGATGTAAAATGAGATTTGATTAAATTGTTGTGTTTCCTTACAATTCTGAGAATCTTGGACGAGGGAAGGATTCACAGTGAGCTGGGAACCCAGGGAGCAGTATGGCTTCTTGGGCAAGAAGGGCCCAAAATTGGGCTTTTTATAATCAATTCTAACATGGATCCCTGTCCACCTCCTCCACTTTTTAATTTTCTGAACTCTATGTGTACCTAAAAATATGTCTATATTATTTAGAATGCAATTGTTTCTTGTTCTCCAAAAGCTATTGAAAATCAATGATGCATCTTTACAACCAGTGGCATCTTAGGATCAAGAAAATATCGTAAATTGGAATTAAACTGTTAACAGTGGTAGCCTCTGGGTAGTGAGACTATGAATGATTTTTATTTTTTCTTTTTGCATGTCTTTACTTTCTGTAATAAAAAAAGATACTACATCTGTAATGGGGAAAAACATTTTAGAAGGGTGATTTAGAATTAGATTAGATTTTTATCTATAAAAGTCCCACTGGTGAAAAATGAAAGTGGTGTTTAAATTATGACATTTCAATGTTTCCCAGAGAATATACATGGTTTTCATTCAGCCAAAGCATTTACTTTCGTAGACCGTGAAGAACAATCATGGCCTCAAATCTAATTTTAACATCAGTGACGGAAAAGTTGCCTTTGTGTTACACTCCTCAAATATACCCACATGTAAACATTTGAGAGGGCAATGCTCTACTGACATTCTGTTATTTACTAAAGTAGCTAATCTAAGTTGTAAAACTAGAGCCCCCAGGGACACAAAACAAAAAAAAAAAGAGGCCATTTTTGTTTTAAATAAGGAAAAAAATGCAACTCGTTAACATTTTATTTTTCCGAACTGGCCTATGTTAACAAAAGCTGTTCACTTCAGAGAGGAATGTATCTCGACTGTCCAGTAGCGAGAAGGTTCTAAATATGAACTCACTTCATAGGCAGAACAGTTGTACTGTCTGTACTTAATTTTCAGGCGAGGGTAAAGATTTGTTATTATAGCCCACTCTCTGCGTTCATAAACTGGATTTAAAAAATAATAGCCTGTTCCTCTTCTTTCATGTTAAAACCAGTACACATTCAAAATCTTCCTGTCTACAACATATAACATGGGGAATACTTGCTATGATCTTAAAAGAAGGATGTTCAAAGGAGGTTTAAGTTTGAAATATGTAACTCTGAATATACAATGTTCTTTCAATAAAGGCTGGGCAAGGGTCATAAACTATAAAAAAATGCTCTGCCCCTTTGGACTGTAACAGCTAATCATTAGCCACCCATTCGTAATGTTTACCTTTTAGTGTGTTATTTTCACGTCTTTCTTCATGGGGACTAACCATTAGTATCCCCCTAAGACTAACAAAAGTACTTCCATTGCCTGCTGGCAAATGATTTCTGGCCCCAAAACATTTGCTGGTAGAAAAAGTTAAAGTATATCTAGGCTTGTATTTCTATTATTGTTGGGCATTAGCAGCAGCACAGATTTTTCTTCCCAGGGACTTCACTCTAATCGGCTTCACAAATTTACAGACGATTTACATGTTTGTGAATCAAATTTAGTAAAGTACAAAAAATGTAAATAGTGCAGATACCTCAGAAATTTGTACCAAATGCACATATTTGAAATTCATTCTCTATTCAGCCCCTCCTTTTCTCACATCCCCCACCAAAAGAAAAGACTACCCCAAAGCACCATTAACTCCCAAATTAATATTCTTCTGCGTTTTAGAAACTTGTTTGCATGTAAACAAGGCTATGTAAACAAGGTGTTTGCCTGGGGGAGATTTTCTTCTCAGAGTATTCAAGAGCTGGAGTGAAGCTATTTAAAGAATGGAGTATTCAATTGCTTAGGCCAGATGCTAGTATAAATATGAAACTATGTTCACGCTGCAGATGAAACTATTTTTAGTCAGTGCGTTTTGAAGAGCACTATTCAGTTAAGCATTGTAGGGTGGGCTTCCAGTAAGCTACAAACAGAATATTGACGGGTTCTGGCCCCCAGGTTAAGGCACAGACAACAGGGCCATAGGGAGTTGGTGCATACCACTATGGCCTCACCAGGTGAAATACCAATAGACTGTTGAGCAGGTTAGCAAATAGCCACCACAGCAGCCCCTCTCTGCAGTGTTCCCTGCCTCTTCCCCGACATCCCTGGAGCCCCCTTGGGAGATCCCAGATCCCCCCACCACCCCCAGGCCAGGTACCTCGGGGTCAATTCCTGGCCACACCAGCACTCTGGGGTTGCTGCTCCAGCCCTGAGGCATGTGTCTATTCTGATTGGTGCCTGCATGTGCTCTTCAGTTGTTCCCATGCTGATTCCACCCCTGACTCTATCTGATTATCCAGCAAGTGGGACTCTATTTCATTCTGGACTTCAAAATCAAGAAAGGTGTGAACCCAAAAGGGATTTGAGGACCACAAAAATGTGCAAAAATAAAACCAGTCTGGGGCAGATCCCGGCAATGTTTTCCACACCAGGCACATCTGTCCCTGCCCGTGAGCTCCGCTAACTAACTGTTGCTAATGACATCAATGCAGGTGTGTTGACTGCACAGGTCATTTCTTTCCCAGCGCCGTACACATACTAGATACAATTACAGTCAATGCACAGAGAAGGAGCTCAAGAAACGCCACAGTCAAGGATGATCAAAGCCTCCTGAAACCAAGACACAGGCACAGAAATCAAGAGTGCAGCTAAGAGACAGCAAGCAGTTCTCAGCACCCACCAACACTTGGCATGCATCATTTTCCGTGCAACTTTCTGTGGGACTAATTACAAAGAATTGTCTTGCTCCTACTCAAATATAAGATGCTCTGCCAGGCCAGTCCTGCTGGGCAGTGACACTGGCTTATCGATCAGCTGTCAGGCTGGATCTTCAACTAAGACACTGCTGCAATGTCACCAGGCTGTGGTTCTGGACTTAGTCTAGCTCTCAAGGTCCCACTGACAGGCTACTCTTCCTGTAGCTGGGAGCAGGTCCAGGAGGCAGGTGTGTGTAGGTACCCCTTTCCATGTCTCCACTGTTAGCAGGCCAACAAGTAACAAGGTAGGGAAACAAAGTCTAGGGCTAGAATAATAAAGTCTCGACTTCTTAGACTGAAACGGGAGATAAACTGGCCAAACTGGAGACAAGGAGCTGAAAGGCTGGGACCTTTCCCTTGTCTTTTTTCATTTATGTAAAACTCATTCAAAGGAAAAAGACCAGAAGTGAGAGAACTAAGAGAGGGACAAAAGGAAATATTTTATTGTTTTTAAGTATGTATTCTGCTTGTTAAAAGATTACTGCATTATTCAAACCAAGGGCCTAATCTCCTCTAGGCATTTCCATTTACTCCCATTAGTCTTACACATTTTTTGATAAAACACTAGTTGCTCCCTCCCTCCCACCCTGGCAATAAAAAAAAAAAATCTAACTGGTGTGAGAACATGGCTCTAAATATTTCTCAAGGTTCTACTAATATTAGAAACCACTCTGGCTTCTCTTGTGGTTTATTATGATATCACTGAATCCCTGCTGTGTATTTATAACCTTGTAAGTCCTAATTACCAATCATTTACTCTAAGACCATAAATGCTTTTTGGCAACTTAACTGGACAACTAATACTATTGGTGGATGGATTAAGGAACTACTTGGATGGTAAAATTTATTGTATTCCAAACTTCAGGAGTTCATTTGTCAATTACTTCATGCTACTATTCTTTTAATGATTCATTTATCTTTAGTAATATTTGTATTCAGAACCATGGTGTTTCTAGTTAATGGCACAATGCTCTGTGGAATTATCTTTTCTTTTTTTTTCAGATCATAACAGAGTCAAGCACAGTCAAACTGAGGATGGTCTTCAGCAGGTTCATGGTATCCAACTGCTGGCAAACACATCCAGTCATATTTCTCCAACCACATGTAATGCTGAAAACCAATGTGCCTGCAGGGTCATTAACAAGCACCCTGATTTCAATGATTAGGAGGAGAATGTGGACGCTGAGCCTGTTCCCAACGCTGCTTCTGCTTTTATCAATCGTGCAGCACAACACAGATGTGAGCCCTCACCTTTGCTTTCTGTGTGCTGCTAAAATATACCCCGTTTTAAAGCAGTGTGACTTCGTTTTTACTATTTAGAACCCAATGGCAAGGCAAGGGAATTGTTGAGATAATCTGAAGGATTCAATCTCAGCAAATCACCTTGGCTAGGCAAATTTCTAAAGAAACAAGTTTTGCTCAGGACTCAACTTTGCAAGGTTTCACATCACTGTTTGGGGCCAGTTGGTAGTAATAATAACTACCTTTTTCCTCACCCAGTTGGGATCCATATTCATTCAGAAACTGCCTGGAGATGAGATTCTTCATCTGCAGTCAGGGGCTGGGTATAAACCATTCATAAGAGTGCAGGCATCTTAAAGGTAAGAGTCATGTTTTTACTATACTGTCCCTACGGCATCTATTGGTGCTCAATGAACACTGTAACGGACACACAAACAGGGCAGGTGCATGGAGGTTATTTTCAGGCTTCACATCTGTGTGGCAGTTACACATCTAAGCCTATAGGTTAATTCAGTGCAACTGGCTCCAACCTTTCCTAGCCTGCTGTTGACAAGAGGCTCGCCACAGCCCAAGCTGGTCTCACTGCTATCAATAACCTAGGCTGGGCTATTGCCCAAGAGAAAAGCCTCAAAGGAAATGACTTAAGTGTGGTGTGCACTAGTACCCAAGTCAATTTTAGGTAGTACATGCACAGATAAATTTATTTTAATTTTAAGAATTATGTATTTAACTTCACTGTTATTTATAGCAAGTGATATGTTTTCCATTTACAGTCATAGTATAAAATTTCCTATTACATAAAATTGTTTATGTATAAAAGCAGTTAAGTTAAAGAAAAATATTAAGTCAATAATAAAATAGGGAGTTGGTGATGTGACAAAAATTGTGATATTGGTTTGTAAATGATTGAAGCCTAGAATATTCTAATTTAAGGCCTACGAGTTTAATAAAGTTACCATTTATCAAGTAGTTTATTGTGCCAACACTTTCTTAAGCATTTGGAATTCAATATGTTATTAAATCCTACAACATATTCCTGGGAGGTAGGAATTACACACATTTTTTTAAGTTTGGGGATCCAGGGTTCAAGTCCAGGTCTGCCAGAGAGCTACCACATATTATGCTGCCTCCAGGTATAAGATTAAAGCCCAGTCAACAACTATCCATTCAACATACGGATCGAGCACCTACCACATGCCAGACAGTACCTTAAAGACTGGGATATGTGAGGGACCCTCATGACCTTCCCTGGAAGTAGATTAGTCTAGTAAATAGCAGATGGGGTCTTGAGCGGAATTTTTTTAAAAAGGCTTCTCATCTTGGGTTTCAACTCATGCTCCCAGGAAATAGATGGAATTTAGACCCACAGACAATATGCAGAGCTTTCAAAGAAAAAAAAATGTTATTCTATAAATATTTAGAATATTGAGCATGAGATTGATTCTTATCATAAACAAATTGCTGTCAGAAGTGGCCATTGGGTCAATTTGACAAAAAGGCTTTCAAAAGAATCCATAGGCAGGCCATATATTATGAAAATGTGATATATAAAAATTAAGCTATATGAAATGTATCTATATTATAAAAGGATGCTCTGCCTCATCAAAAGGAGTTTTCAGAGGGCTTCCTGATATTGCAAGCCTCTTTAGAGCACTCTAAACAGAAAGTAGCTAATAAACATATAAAGTATCCACAGCATATCCAGATTATCCAGACAACAGAAAATAAGAATTCCTGATTGTTTATCCCTGCTGTCAAAATTTCTAATTTGAAAATAGAAACAATAAGTACATGAAATGAGAGAGGCATTCCCTTCCTTCCCACACAATCTTGAAAACCAGGAGCTCTTACATGGGAAAGTGGATTCCCACCAAACTCGTGGGTAGACACACAGCATCCTTTTGCTGCTTCTTCACAGCATAGCAATTTGGTACTCTTTCCAGGGAACCAAGCAGCAGTCTTTAACAAAGAATTCAAAGACCAATTTTCAGAGGACATCCATGAATGTCCTCAAATGTGATTTCAACTTTGTAGATGTAAACGTATTCTGGTGTAGGAAGTTCAGAGTGTTTTTTAGGTTCTCAAAGTTATCCATGCCACTCCCACCTACAAAGGTTAAGTAAGTACCATCAGAACAGGTGAATCCAACTGCCTTTTCCCCACTGTCTCATATACAGGGTCAACCAGGAAAATACAGTAAATACACTTGGTGGAAATGCCTGAAGGGTGGCTTTTTGGGGAGAAGGGTAACTAATAATCAGGCATAAAAATGTATTTTATATAACTTTTTTTATCATCATAGACCCCTTTCAGAATCAGATGAATGCTATGAATATTTTCCCAAGAAAATATTTATTTATATATAGAATTCTATATGAAAAGTTGGGGCTTGGGGGGTGGTTAGGCATCCCCATGAAAATTTACCCATCAGTCCTTGATTAAGAACCCATGACTCAGAGGATTTCACAGCAGAACATTCAGGCAATTGACCTATGTCCTAAGTTACAGTTTTGGGGGGTGGGAAAGCTGATAATTATCAGCACACCTCTTGCCAAACCATGAACCTACCATCTACAGTATGGATTCTATACTATCCCTATCCTCACTCCTAAAATATTTTCAACAGAAATTTTTTTATTCAATCAGAAAGCTCTGCCCAGATGAATTCTCTGATTTTGTGAAATCCACCACTAACATTGTCTTCGGGAGAACGTTTTGTGTGAATTGATTTTGTTAACCACACTAGCGCCATTTGTAACCATGAATAATGTAACTAGACAGAAAGTGGACATTTTTCAAGGAAAAGTTCTCTCATTTGCAATCTGAAATTGCCAACTTTTTTTCTTAGCTTGTAGGTAACACAAACTAAGAATATGACATGAAAATATTGTTTTCATTAATTAAGGACATTCAACAAGAGGATAAAAACATAAGATTTTGAGTTTCAACTGATACCGTTTTATCACCAGAGAGCGTGCATTGGTAGACATGAAGAGTCCTCATAGTTATGAAACAAATGAAACTCTATAAATCTAAATAAATTGTATAGAGCCTTAAGGTTAATTATCTTCCCTTTAACATCTCAGAACACTTTTTGGTTGTAAGTGCTAAAGCTGTGGCAAAATATTGAGAATTTTAATGAGGAATATACAATATCCATACTTCTGCTTACTAGACAAGCTTCATATGAACTACTGTGTATTCACTGGAGATAACGAAGGTCAGCACTTAACAGCAAGCACAGGAATTCTGTCTGGAAAGCCATGTTTGAATTTAGTCCAAGTTCCTAGGGGGATGAGTAGGCCCTTCAAAAAGATCTGAGCCAGAGATGACCATGACATTCTTCACTTCTAGTAATATCCTGGTGGAACAGGGAGATTACACGGGATAGGGATCTCCTCATTTACTCAATAATCATGTATGTGAGCCTCCTGCCAAAGGAACAGGTCATAATTCCTGTTCTTTAAGCATTTACAAGTTTGTTCACGTGGAACACATGCAGTCAGTAACCTTCTTCTATGCTCCCAGTGCGCTTTGCTTATATCTTCATCCACACACTGGCTAAACTCCATCTTATAACTTCACTGTGTCTGTCTGCCCTGCGACGCTCGAGTTCCTGAGGGCAATACGGTGTCTCTTTCATCTTCGCCTTCCTTCCAGAGTGGGAAGAGTGCCCTGGTCTTGTTAAGCACTCAGTGCACAACAGTGGCCTTACTTCAGAATAAAAGGGGTATGGAAACATTGCAGATATCCGAGTCTCTCTAGATCAGTGCTGTCCAATATAAATACAATGCAAGCCACATCTATAATTAAAAATTTTCTAGTAGCCATATTAAAAATGTAAATGAAAAGGTAAACTTAATTGTAATAATATGTTTTATTTAACTCAACATATCAAAAATATTTATCATATTATTTCAACATGGGGCCAATATAAAAATTATTAATGAGATATATATTCTTTTATGCTAAATTTAAAAAATCCAATGTGCATTTTATACTTATAAAGTATCTTGTTTGCATGCTAAATATTGAACAGTTAAAGTGATATATAGTCCTACCAGAAGAGTAAAATTATGCTTAACAGAAAAATATTTTATACCACTTCAGTTTTAAATGTTACACTGAAATTCGCTAAAACTAAATAAAATTAAAAATTTGTCTCTCTGTTGCAGCAGCCACATTTCAAATGCTCAACAGCTGCATGTGGTTAGTGGCTACCATACTGGATAGCACAGTTCTAGGTTATTTAACAGTTAGCAGAAAAAAACAAGTTGCAAAATAATGTACACAGTAAGGTCCTATTATTAAAGCAAAACAATTTGTACACACAAAGCACACGTCCACACACAGACAACTGGAGGATAACCACCAACTGTTATCGATGTGTTAATTCTGGGGAAAGAAAGTGGAACTGGAAATGGGTAATGAAGGGCTTTGACGTCTGAATGGTTTAAATTTTTACATGTACAGCATATAAAGTAAAATTAAGTAGAAAAAAAACAGGTTGGAGAGCTATCTTTTCTTTAAACAGAGACACAGTTATACTCAGAGTGGCAGGGAGACACTAGGTGAAGACCACCAGAAATGTGAAGGAACTAGAACTTAAGCCACAGACGGCCCGTGGGGTCGAGGCTGATGATGTTGACCTCCTCGACAATGGAAAACTGGGGGCAGAGGCAACAGTTTTCAAATATTTGAGACACTCTCAAAAACAAGAAAAATTTGACTTGCTCTCTGTTTTTACAAGAACAGAATTAGTAACAATAGTATATAGCATTAGTAACATGATTTATACTATAAGCCATGCATTTCAAATTTAATTCTCGAAAGTAGTGATTTCTAACACAGAGATGGATTGAAGATGAAATGGAACTGCTTATAAAAGAAATGAGCTCCAATCACTGAAAATGTTAAAAAGTAGAATAGTCAAGATTTCTGCAGAGGACATTTTAAGCAGTAGTAAGTGCAGGAAAGATGTTATAACTAGAGGTTTATAACTAGACCCTGAGATTTTATTATTCTGTGAGATTTACCATTATCCTAAGGGCATTTGTGAGATATTACAAATGTCCATCCAATGTCCAATTTTCCTCTCCTTCTAAGAGTGCTTTAGGATTATATATCCTCCTTGATGTAAGACAGGACCATGGACTTAATCACTTTGTTGACTAATGACATATGAGTAGTAGCGATGCATGTTACTTCATGTTACTATTGAGTGCAAACATTTAGTATTCCACTCTCCACCTCTTTATTCCCCTTCCTTTGATCTAGAAGCACACGCCAATAGGGAGGTCCAAGGTGGAGTCTCACAGAGAGAAAGTTTTTTTCTGTAGAATCCTGTACACCACAATGAACTGTGCATAAACAAGAGATAAACCTTTCTCATGTTAAGCCACTGTGATACTGGACATGTCTCTTACTAGAGCATAATACAGGCTGTCCTGATGGACATTGAAAATTCTTGCTCGTAACCTCCAAGAGAAAATGACTCACAAAACTATGGCCTATCTGTGTGCTTTGGTTTCTTTTGGAATAATTAAGTACCTCAAGGACAAATGGTATTTCCAGTTTGGACCATCCCCAAAACACACAAGTACCATGCACCTACCAAAATACATCCAATAAACCCTAAGAACAGCCAGTTCATAGCCAGAGAAGAATCGAATGAGGCCAGTGATTCACCTATTTCCCTTGTGATATCCCAAAGGGCATTTGAAGTCCTGGCACCAAATTTGCTGACCAAGTAGAATCAGCTGTTAATTATGATTGAAGAGTGCTCACTTTGGCAGCGCATATACTAAAATTGGAACAATACAGAGAAGATTAGCATGGTCCCTGCACAAGGATGACATACAAATTATGATTAAAGAGTGATCAGGGGTAGTATAAGCAGATGGTTTACAGGACAACACACACAAGTAAATTCTAGCACGGAGAATTAAATACAACATCACATTAAAAGCTCTCACAATGACTCTCGAGGTTTTCTGGACTCTTAGAAAACTGGGATCATGACGTATTTAACCCTGAGTTAGTTTCAGTGCCTTGTAATAGACAATCAAATGTTTGTAAGATAACATACTACTGTTATCTATATCTTGGTATTCTTTTAGGTTGGAATTGTCCAATTTACTTTCTTGGGGAAGAAAATAGCACTTTGTCAGCTTTACTTTTCTAAAGAAAAGAGAAAAGGAAACTAGTGTTCTTTATTTTTATTTATTGAGTTTAGAGAGAGGAATGGAGAGAGAGACACACTGATTTGTTGTTTCGCTTAGTTATGCCTTCATTGGTTGATTCTTGCATGTGTCCTGACCAGGGATCAAACCTTCATCCTGATATATCAGGAACGATGCTCTAATCCACTGAGCTACATGGCCAGGGCAGAAACTAATGTTCTTGATGAAGTGCTGCTGCTATGAGCTTGGTGCTCTCCCACAGGTGATCTAATCTCATCTTCCCCAGTCTCATGAGACAGGTATTGTTAACTGTCTCATAAATAAGCAATCAAAGCAGAACCACAATTTTTAAAGTCATAGAGCTCATGGAGCAAGCACTGGAATCCAGGTCTGTCTTATTTTAAAGTCCATACCACAAAGGTCAAAAAGAAGCCACCCTAAAATGGTAGCTTTTATATTTGCTCATTCTTCTAAATCTTTGATTGAAGAAATTAATATAAAACAATGGTAACTAAATGAGCATTCTCAATTAAAAAAAATAGAAACCCACACAGAAGCTGCACATGTGAAAAGCCTATATTTACACACAGCCATCACGTGATGGGTAATTAGCCAGGTAACTATAGGTTTTTCTCTGCTAGAAAAGTATACGTTTCATCATGCTTTGAAATCTGCCTTATTATCAGGCATGGCTATGAAAACAATGATTTATTTCTTATTGAGTGAACAGGCCAGGCAGGAAGCATTGTTTTTGTAGAGCCTAATAGAACACTTTCTTTGTGAACCAAAGAAGTAGAATGGGTAGCTGGAAGGTGGAGAATACCCTCCACTGTCCTAGCAAGTAACCATTTTAAGGGAGGTGAGTATTAAAACAGTGCAAATGCCTAGGGAAAGAAGTACTAGATATCTTGCTAAAACCATCTCCTTAATAACCTGTCACCTACACACACAAAAAAAGACAGATTGCAGACAATCCGATGATGAAAAAGATAAGGCAGAGCAAGTCCAGTCTGGAGTGGTTTATTTCCCTGTACATTTTTGTCACTGCTATAATCCTGAAATATAAAAATGTTCCCTTGAGGAAGAGAGGAATTTAAAAAGTGCCTGTTTTAATATGTAAAAGGTCCACACACAACAACCCCTTACACCAACCTCAAAAGTCCACAGGCTATCAGGCTAGCCTCAAGCATGTTCAAAATCTCTTTCGATAAATTGCCAAGAATGAGTCTATAGATGGTTGATTATGAATTAAACCAAGAATAGTTAGAAAACAAAAAACACAATTATGTTGCTTTTCCTCCCAGGTGCCAATGAGACAGCCCCTCCACTGGAAAGGCGTCGTAGGAACTCCTGGCAAAAGAAGCCAAGTCAACCACTAAATATGCACACAGGTGTTCCCAGTAGACAGAGAAGTGCAGAGATATCTGTGGAGGTTGACCATAAAAGTCGTGTGTTTACTTAACCTATTAAGTATAGCTTTGAAGTTAAGAGTGCCTACACCATAGAGTTAAGACTGTTACTGGGAAGATAAGACAAACACGGAAAGAAAGATGCCGCATTATATTGCTTATTATGGAGGAAGGTGCTCAATTAGGTGGTAGAGACACAGTGTGATAAGAGCAGGGAAACTCTTATGAGCCGAATGGCTAACAAGTGCTTCAGGGACTTCAACTGAGTCTTAAACAAAAGAGAGAATTTCTATAGGCAAGAATCCTGAAAGGGGCATTCCAAGAATGACTCAAGGTATGAGCCACTCAAAACATACCAGAGAGGATAGGGGCAGGTATGTGGTTAAAGAGAAAGAAGATCAGGCAGTTAGACTAGTTAGGCTAGAGCAGAAGGTGATAAGAGATAAGGGAGAAAGACAGGTTGATTTAACACTCTCCGTGCACTTTGAGCTGGCAAGTCCACCTCCATAATGTACAGTATGAGGAAATAGACATGGACATGGGCAGAGCTACAAGGGTTTCAGAGAGTTTGTAGGAAAACAGAAGCAACGGAAATGTCCAACAATAGAAGAAACAGCTCTATAATGAAACATTATGCAGACAAAACAAAACAGTGTAGAATGTCTTAAACATGGAGGCATTGTCACATACATTTATATGAATGTAAATTGGGGGTTAAAACATCAGGTTTCATTTTTATGGGGCAAAACAGTATGCATGTGAATTGTTGCCTCTACACACATTCATATACATTGGCACACAGATAAAAATACTAACAGCAATTAATTCTGGGTGGGAGAAAATAAGCCACTTATATTTTTCTGCTTTTTGTTTGTCTGCATTGCCTACAAAGTACTACGAACATGGATCATGTTGGGAGGACAAAATGTACCACAGCAGTGAAAATTATTTAATAGAAAAGGAAAGAAATGGAAGCTGGGACTGAACAGCTCACTGGATGTTTGCTTACATTTGTGTTATATTTTTTCCAGCAGGCATGAGGTTATCAAAGACAGGGATGAGGGCTGGGGGTTACGGGCTGAAAGTCAATATTTAAAGAAAGTCAGAAGTATATAAGATGCTGGAAATGATTACAAATTGAAAAAGCGAGTGGAGAGGTCCAAAGAAAGAGAGTTCAAAACAAGGCATGGCTCTGGAATTCTAGGGAGAAAGAAGCTACACCACCTCATCCCGGCTCTGAAAACATACAGGGCGGGGCAGCTAGAAACACCCCAAATCAGCAGCACTATTTGCTCAGCCCCTACCGTGCATGAAACACTTCCCGTCTGTCCTAAATAAATATATTTATTAAAATTGGGTAAAGGTCCAAACCTCAGCTGTTCTCTGTAGTGACCTGTACAAACTACAGAGTTAAATACATAATATTAGAAGAGAGAGAAGGAGAGTAAACCTTTGACATTAAGGAAAATTAATGTTTTGCAATAAAACCTCACATTTAAAGTACTCTAAAAAGACAAATGAGCTGTGTAGAAGAATCAGCATCAATACTAAAGAGAGCTAAGCTTAAATGTCCAAATCAAATAACTGCTCCCAAAACCCTTTGGAAAAGCCAAATCGATTCACATGTAGGACATGTGTGCTCTGTGATCCAAGGTAATGCTATCGTGATAACAGATGTAGAAATTGCCTACTGTCAGTAATCATGCAGTGGCTCAAGAGATGAAAAGTGGAAGCAAACAAAAACATTTTGGAATTGTAATAAAAAGAGAAACACATTATGCACCTCCAACTGGAAGGAGAACTGTTAAATCCAACCTCATTTTTAAAGCAATTTGAGGCACAATGTTGTACTTTTCAAGAGATGTTTAATAGACCATTGTGAACTGATAGAGTTTGTTCCTCACAGTAGGCTTTCTCCTATCACCAAAGGCAAATAGAGCTATTACTCCAAGTTTGTCAATCTATCTATGATAACAGAAATTTATGACCTTGTGAGAAGCCAAGGCCGCTTAAAAGACTTTTTCCAGTAGACCCCAAGCATGTAACCAGAAACTGAAGGTAACATCAGAGATAGCGTAGGACCTCAGCCCACAGGCTGAAGTTTTTCCATTTTTGGTTACCTTCCTATCAGATGGCGATCACCACAGACAGTTCATTGTGAAATTAGCATTTCTTATTAATAAAGCTAAAACCAAAGTATGGGTTGGTTGCCTTCTTCATCATGGCCATGTGATTAAGATAAAACACCAGAAAAAAACAACAAAAATAGCAAAAATAGCTGGATTCTTGAAGGATGATAGTAAATTATACTAACACATATAATTTAGGGAAGACTTGATGGTTTTTATCTTATTTGACTGGAGCGCCAGGCTGGTAATCAGCTGTGGACCTTTACTGAGGCAAAAACCAATTTGGACAATTTCTACCTTAAATGCTATAGTACATGAATACAGGAATTACAGAAATTCAAAAGGCCCAGCATTGATATTGAGCCACAGTGGCTCTGACCATATTAAGTGACAATGATATTCATTAAATAGCATTCTACATTTAATACTACTGTTTAAAAAAGCCAATCAACAGGGCCTGGCCTGGTAGCTCAGTTGGTTAGAGCAACAACCTGATACATCAGAGTGGAGGGTTGGGTTCCGTCAGGGCACATACAGGAATCAACCAATGAATGCATAAATAAATGGAATAACAAATTGATGTCTCTCTCTCTCTCTAATCAATAAATAATAATATAAAAAAAAACCCACAAGCAAACAGATAACCAAAATTCAGGAGATACAGTGGCTGAATAACTTTTTGCTTTGAGGAATAGAAGAGTCAAAATGATAAAGCTCTAAGAAATAGAGTCTAATAGTTTTGCCAGTGTCATGTCCTGCCTGGAGATAGGACAAGCCTGACAGATGTACCATGGCCTCTCCACTGAATGACACTCCTAGTCTGGTTCTAGAATTCTTAGCAAAGAAGAACTTGTAGCATGTATTGTAAATGGGTAAAATGGCGTAAGAACACCCAAAGTGAATGTCCTGAGATGAATAACCAGGCGGGTGAAGGATTTTAAAACCACATCCTGGGGAAGAATTTAAAAATTGGGGTTGTTTAGCCAAGCAATACAAGAATCAAGTACTATTTTAAAGAAGCGGGGAGGGGGAACATCAACTTTACCAATGTCCAGGCTGACGATTCTATGAAGAGCTCCAGACAGCATGAGTTTCTTACTGTGTTTGTACATTGCATCTAAGAGATATGAGGGGGGACACAAGAAATGCTGGAATTATCTTCTGGAGGGCAGGCCATTTGTACAGGCTTCTCCAGCTAGGTAGTGTTCTAGGAACCCATCTGTATCAGTGCACTGGCTGGCGTTGTTGTGAGAGGCTGTGTTTGGTTTCAGCGAAATTTTTTTGAAGACTCAATGCGTTTGCCCATTTCATGATGGGTGATTTACAAGTGTACCTGCCCACTCTGTGCTCAGTGTTCAGTGATTTTTGACCAAAACCAGCATGACCCCCATGCCCCACTCTCCCTATTCACCTGATCTCACCAGAGCAATTTTTTTTTGTTTCCCAGAATGAAAAATGTCCTCAAAGGGAAACAATTTGCTGATGTGGAAGAGGTAAAACAACAACAAAAAAATGGCAGAAGCACTAAAAGGCATCAAAATTTATGAGTTCAAAAACTGTTTTGAGCAGTGGAAAAAACATCTCAACAGCTGTACTGTATCAAATGGAGAGTACTTTGAAGGTAATTGAAATTTAAACAAGTAAGAATAAATAAACAATTTTTATAAATAAGTTCTGGGGTTTTTTGGGTTCCCCCTCATAAATACTGATCATCTGAATAATCAAAATAGCATTGGAAATTCCTTATTTCACTTTTTCCACTTCTGTCTTGATACCTCCAATTCTAAAAGTAAGAATAAATGCTTAAATTCTACAAAATTCTCCACAGTTGACTACCCATAACCAAAAGAACATATCAATCTACAGTTCTCAAAAACATCCCTTCCTTTAAAAAACACTAGAAGACCCACAAGTCAACAGAAATTCCAAATGAGGGTCTTAACTTAGAACAAGCCCTTCATTGGAGAGGGCAGTATGGATATCTAGATGGCACTACTGACGACCAGCTGTTCAATGGCTCACACAGCGTTCGATTTCCCAGAGGCTTCCTACAGTACTAGCCAACATGGCTGAGTGCAGACAACTCACGTGGTTGTTATTTTTTAAAGATACTTTTTACACATTCTACCACTATTGCATGACAATGTTCAGCTATTTGATTAGATGGCCAAGCTGAATTTTAACTCTGAAATGAGTTAAAAGGGAATAACCTCCCTATGTGTTCCCAGGTTCTTAGAAAATATCCTGTCATTAAGTGGTTCCAAGTGGATAACTTAGAGGCAGACGCCTGGAAGTGTGAACTTGCTCCTGACCAATGTCCTTTGGGCCATCACTTTACAATGGCACAAACAACCACTTCGAGAAAGTGCCATGTCGGCATTTGAACAGCATGCTGTTCAATGTAAATGGTGCTATGATTATATTCTTTAAAGAGGCATGGTTTACACAACAATATTGTCAGAGAACCTTGTGAGAAAATCCTTTGGAAAGTATCTTTACAAATTTCTGGTAAGCCCCATATGTCACTGATTTCTATTTTGAACTCAAGGATACTATAAAGGCCAAATTTGTTTCAGTAAAGAGGCCCTTCTGTAGGGGTGCCTCATGATATTCATGAATAGAATAATTCAGCAATTTTATCTTGTAAGAAACCTCCCTAGTCTCTATCTTCAGGCAAATAGTATAGCTAGTTCAGTAGTGGAAGTTAAAATATAAGCAACAAATACTCTCACAAGACTGTTTAATATACATACAAAATTTACATGTAGGAAGGAAGGAAAGAAAAAAGAAAAGGAAGGCCCTGCCCAGGTAGCTCAGTTGGTTAGAACATCCTCCCAATACACCAAGGTTGTGAATTCAATTCCCAGTCAGGGCACATGCAAGCATCAACCCATGAATGCTTAAATAAGTAGAATAACAAATTGACATTTCTCTCTCTCTAAAAATCAATTAATAAATAAAAAATTTTAAAAAGAAAAAAGAAAGAAAAGGATTGTCCCAGTAAAAATCCTAAGAAGTTCATTAGCTATCTTACGTGAAAAATCCTTATTATAACAAACTACCTTATAACAAACTTAGGCTGCTTCTTATTAGAGACATCAATATTGTTTTCTTCAACACAGAGTGAGAATCTTTCCCATAGCCACATTCCAAGAAGCAGGTTGACTTATCTCAGACTCAAAAGTAATCTGAAATAACTATTTGAATACAAGACCTCCAGAATTACCAAGCAGAGACTATAGTCAATTTCTAACTATAAGCACCTGAGAATTTGCTTATACTACTGGCCACTTATGGCCCAGATTATTTTGACAGAATTTTTGAGAGGAAAAATGTTATTTAATACAAAATGTAAATATATATCTGTATGTAAAGAAATATAAAAAAATTTATCTATAATACATTTTATGTATAACATATATTATATATTACAAAAATATATGTAAATAAAATTAGGATCTGAAGGATTTTAATAACAATCTTCTATTGAGGCAGACAGTAATGAGAGTAAACCTTGCCCTAAATCACTAGGGAAACTGAAAAGGGACAGAAGAGCTGACACTGTACTGTGTAATAATAATATAATAACAGCATCTTAGATTTCAGTACTAAATGCTCCCATATATATTAATTTTTCCTCAGTTGATTTTCTCAGGTATTTGAGAAAATAAGAAAAACCCAGGTACACACTATTCCCCATTTTACGCACAAGGAACTCGAATGTGTAAACATGCAGTGACTTCTCCAGTGAGTGACAGATCTACAGGTAGAGCTGAGATTCTCCTGACATCCCATCCAGTTAGTTCTCTTTCAACATCACCATGCTGTTTATTCCCCAAAGAACAGTTAAAGTCTTAGCAACAGAAGGGACAGGGGAAGCCACTCTTTCTCAATATGATGGGACTTCAGAAACAGAAATTGAACTGAGGGAACCCCCCTCATTAAATTCAGCCATAGCACACTCACATCTTTTGGTCTCTTTTTTCGATTTCATCTGAGAACACTCTATCTGTTCTTTCTTTTTCTAAAGACACATTTGGAGATAAAGCCATTCATAACTGCCTGTCCACAGACAGTTTGTGGCAGCATAATTGACAATGAGTCTGCTGCAAAAAAATGAAAATGCTGTTTTAATAACCTTGGCCTAAAATACATTCTGTTGTATGCCTCAAAGGGTTTCAATAAAAAGTCAACCTGTAGAGACATATTTTCTTGGCTTAAACAACAATCCAAAGCATATAAATGTAGTCCAACTATAATGACATATTTATAGGCCAATAAAGCTTGCACTGCAGCTTTCATACTTCACTTAAAGGAACTCTGTAAGAAGCAGTGTTATATAAAATAATTTGACTTTTTTCAAACTACTGCCCAAGGAATAAAAGAAAATGCAAGTTTGCTATGTTTAACTGATAGTGCTTATATTCCTTAGATGCTAAAAAATTTTATAAAATGAAATAATTCTTCATTTGGTTACTTCTAACTGCCATACCAAATATGGGTATCGAGTCCACTTTATTACAAAAGCTAAGTACTGTGATTCTAAAGACAAAAATAAATAATGAGAGGCTTGTGTAGTGAATGATTTAATCAACCCGATTCTTCTGGAAAAACAGGTTCCTGTGTTCGTTATGCTTATGAATAATACATTCCTTAACCCTTCTATTGTAAGATGGTTTTTTTTCTATAAACTTCGGTATGAAACTACTGTGAAAGAAGGCAAAACATCTCACTGAGTAAAGTCACAATTTGAATTGGTTTTATGTTCAACTTTCTTTCTTTGAAAAGCACAAAGAGGAGGAAGGGGACAAAGTATTCTTACGCATCTCAGAAGTGTTGTTTAAAAGTACTAGTTTTCCCATGGTCTATCTGCAATTTTAGTCACCAGTCATTTAGAATCTTAAAATGAAAACTCCAGAGAGTTTTAAAAAGCAAATATGACATCTGCAAATATTGTCCTTGAAGAGGAAAAGGGGATAAAAAAATGAAAGAATTGTGATTTGAATCAGAGCAGTTATTGGAAGCTGCCATTTGGGGCAGAGTTTCTCTTTGTGGAGTATTAATTTGTTGGCAGACACACATTTATGAGAACATTCTTGGTTGTTTTTTTTTTTACTATTCAGAGAGAGACAGGAAGTGACACAAACTGAGATTAAAGGGAATTTATTCTACCTAAACATTGAGCAAGAACAGTTCTTTAATTACTTTTTATATGGTAAAAGCCCTTCTTTTAAGAGGTAACCTAATTATTTTGTTTTTATTGATGTTTTAACATGATGAAATAACTCAGTTAAAAAAAATAACATTGCAGTTTTACTTTATCTACAGAAAGGTGAGATCTTTCCATTCTTTGCTTACTTCCACCAGAAAAAGAAAGGGGGGGTCTTAAGTAATCTCAGAGTTCATCTTCTTTCTTTGGTAAGAACAATGAGGAATTGGAAGAGTTCTACAGAAGGAAAAACCTAATAAGTGTGTGAACTTCCATTAACAATGTGGTATTGGAAGTGGTTTTAGTGTGGCCAAGAGAAAGGGAGATAAGAAAACCACTGTGTAAGAAAGAAAAGTACAGACAACAAATATTTTGATGTTGCAGACAGAGAAAGGAAGAGGTTGAAGAGAAAGTTGCGGGGACAGGAATGCAAACAGCAAATGACACCCCCTGTCTCCCCAAAATAAATCCTAACAATGTAGACTTGTAAACCTTAGATCAAGCAGATAATGGAAACTCATTACATTAAGAAAAGTTTTTGTTTCTCTTTCCACATTATTACAACACAGTGTGCATTCCAATTACAAAAGCTATTTGTCTCAAATTCCCCACAGTTCATACCAACTGAGTAGAATTTCAAGGTCCCAAATTCTATCCTTAAAGGGGTATTTTACATTAAAAAAAGAAAAAGAAAAAGGACATGGTGTTTCTTGTTGAGCAGAGAAGAGAGTCTCCCAATCAAATACCCTGATGATTTTTTCTCTTCCTCAGCACTAATAGTAGAGCTGTTTCCCAAATGAGACATCACTACCCCGGAAAAAAAAAAAAAGAATTACCTAGAATGCCTTTTATAAGCAAACATTCCTCAGCCTTGCTTTGGTCCTACTGAAAGAAGAATCTGGGGAAGCAGACTCAGCAATCCGTCTTATTTTTTTTTAAATTCCCCTAGTGTGTCTAATGAACAACTAGATTTAAAAACCACTAAGTACTTTGAATATTCACTGTAAACCAATTTCTTCTGGAATCAATTATTCAAAATGTATATTATGGACATTTTTAGAATTCAAAAAGATCAAAACCTCTAAATCTTTTGTTAGAATTAAGAGATTAGGTTTCTTTTCATGTTCATTAATAAACTATCAATTT
Organism: Phyllostomus discolor; assembly: GCF_004126475.2. Classification (NCBI taxonomy): domain Eukaryota; kingdom Metazoa; phylum Chordata; class Mammalia; order Chiroptera; family Phyllostomidae; genus Phyllostomus; species Phyllostomus discolor. The sequence continues at coordinate 133,101,199 of NC_040907.2, forward strand.
TAAACCCAAAACAACCCTGCTATAAATACTCTTGTTTATTTGTGTGACATCAAGCTTAACCATCTACACATCCTTTTGTCCCCTGTGGGTTTCCTGTTTAGTTTTTTATTAGTAACAGTATATTCCATAACTAAAAAAAAATTTCAAACAAAAGAAAGGCTTTAATGCTAAGGAAAACAAGACAATAATGATACAACTTAGATCATACACTAGGAAAGTAACAAAACAAATGTATTATTCAACACTATCGCACCTCAGAAGACTAGTCTGAGTGTTCACAGATTGAAGGGTGTAACAGCATACACAGAAAGATTCGTTAAAAAAAAAGTTCGTTTGGCTTTAAAAGGAAAACCACTAGATTAATAATTTTCTCTAACTGTGCACATGACAATCAGGCTGCCGTGCCCAAAATATTACTGTCTGACATGTACCAAAGACGCCAGGAAACTGTTGATCATTAAACTCAAATTACAAGATAATATTAATGCTATTCCCAAAACACAGTACAGCTCATCACAAACCAGAATCACATTAAAGATAGTCAGTTACTGGTTTTATTCAGTCTCTTTATGCCAGTTAAGATAAACAGTCTATGTTTGTTATAATAGTTAAATTCGAGGTAAAAAAAAAACAGGAAGTTGTCACATTAAGGCATAAAATAGGGCTACGAAAATCAGCATTGTGTTAGAATGAAAGAAAAAGATGCCTTAATATGTTAAAAGTAAAGTTCCTCTTTGCCTAAAGAGGAAATAACTAGTCTAAATTAGAGGTCAACTCCGGTCTTGAGCAATGCTAGAAGAGTAAGTCAGTGAGTGCTGCAGGGAGATAAAAACAAAAGTAAGAAAAACAGGGAAAGGACACAAAGAGCAAGAAAAAGTCACTAGAGCAGAAAGGTGTTAAGAAAAAGCAACAGAATTACTTATGGAGCCCCGTGTACACCAATCACTGTACTTGACCCTTTATATCTTACATCTCACAGTGACCCTGTCAGGTCGCTCCATTTTTCAGATGGAAAAACTGAGGCTTGGAGGTTAAATTATTTGCCCAAGGCCATACAACTAAATAAGCAGCACAGTAGGATGCAAACACTAATTAAAGTAATTACTCCAAATCGCAAGGTCTTTAAGCTTACAGTGGAAGATGGAAAGGAAGGAAAGAAAAAAAATATGTAGTTGATGGTGATGACTAAATGCTGAAAGCTCAGGAAAACCTATGCCGACCAGTGGTCCCCTACTTTGGCATGGCTCTCCTGCTCCACGCTGTCACTCATCTCTCTTCCTCATTTCACTTTCCACCTAACGTTTCTGGCACAGGGATCCACAGAAGGAAGGTCCCGTGTTCTAATGGGTAAAATTTATCCCTTACATACCCATTCATCTGTCCACCTGTATTGCCAGGCCCCTTTGAAGTTAAAGAAATAATATATATAATCAGGATATAATCAGAGTGTACACACACACACACACACACACACACACATCAGTATATGTGTATATATACATACCAGAGTTTCCAGAAAAACCTACAACCAAAAAAGTAGGTTACTATATATCCTCAGACATTAGATTCAGAAGTGCAGATTATATTTACCAAGGTCAGCCTTTTCCTTGAGAACGTCTTTGAAGTTGAGCCCACTGTTCAGGGTTGACTGCCTGTACTTGAGCAGAGCTTCCTTCTGTCCATTCCTTGCCAAGGCCTCTGTCTTCAGGGACCCAGCCTGGAGGCCACATCTCCACTTGGAGAAATCAGAATGTACCCACTTGACCAGGTCTTCGAGCTTCACAATCACCTTTTCGGAAACAGCAATGACTTCATCCTACAACAGGTGGTTGAGGAAGAACAAAAAACATTATTTGTCATTCTGAAGTAAATGATAGATTTTCAGTAAAGCCCATCTGCCCATTTCAGCGGTTTAACCTTATACAAGCAGACAATGTGCTTTTTAGGGACAGAGAATTGTCAATAACTCGGTTCATTTCAATGACTGTTTCACTGCTAGTTGTCTAGTTGAGGAATAATATGATGTATTTGTTATATGATTATTTATATGATATATTTGTTATATGATTAGAAAGTACAAAACTTGGGCAGTAGCTCTAATAGCTATTTTTAATGTGAGCTGCCAAAGCCTACTCTGCCTATCTGACCGCTTGGGTGAGAGTTAATTTTTAAGTACAATTAATTGCAAAAGTAAAAAGTGAGAACTAGATGACTAATGGTTAGCCTGTCTCTATATAAATGGTCTAAGTAAATCTGGGATTCTTGGAACTCTGACTCACCCCAAAATTCCTATGTTTATGGTACATTTTCCCTTGGCTTATACACAAATATTGAATTTAACTTTTGTCCTAAAAATTAAATAAAACTGTGATGTAATCCCAAAAGAAATACTTCATAAATGTTATGTGCTTCCCACTGAAAGAAACTTACACATTCTCATGTTTCTTAAAAACTTTGTAAGTTGAGAAATGTTCTGATTTTTTTTCTTTTAATACATATGGGGTAAGAGGCGAGAGGGCGAGTGAGGAGAAAGGCTTTGAATCTAAGAAAAGCAGTTGAAACTTAAGTTTCTCCTATGGATCATAAATTTGAATTTTAAGCATCTGTAATTGCTTCCAGGAAACAACTAACTTTTCTGACTCAGAATTAATTCACCAAGATATTTAATAGATGTCCATACACGGAGAAAAGGGGGGCCTCTCTTACCAGAAGATTCTTTGGACAAGGCTTAATATCATCTCACTGGGTTTTAAGTTAAATTATTTGAAACATTTGGCATTTCAACTTGAACTGACTTCTTTCATTTCTTTTACTTCACATTTCTGAAGAAAGCTTAGCTTCTGAAAACCCCTAAGCTTACAAAATCTGAGAAATATTTTTGACAAACAACAACAGGAAGATGTCTCTAGGCTATTAAACAAAAGGAATTCACAAGTGATTTTGACTAATTTTACTGTTAAACATGACTCTTTCCTCCTTCTCCCCCACTCACGCACACACAGCATTGCACACGCTACTCCAAAGCAAACAAAAAAGGGTTTATTAAGATAAGCTTCACGCAATAAAAAAACCCTGGGGTTAGTTTTTAAAAATGTTTTAAGGTAGGATCTAAAATTACACTTTTCTTCCTCCAGTTCCAAGCTGCTTCTGAGAAGAAAGTTTGTAAGGCAGCAGCAAAATAACAAATACCCCATCAAAAATGAAAAATAAAACTTTTGTAATGGAATATTTCCTCTTATCATGATCAAATATGAATTTCCACTAAATGGGAGACAAAGTGGAAACTCTTTTTATCCTCTGCTCAAGAAAAAAAATATTGCAATACTTTATGTAAACAATGGGGCATATTACAAAGTACCATTTCAATGGATGATTTCACTCAGATTCACTACACTATCCTCTTGAAATAAAAGATCTGTAGTTGTCACGCATTTTATAGCTATTACATGGTGATTATTAAATGTCAGAATAAAAATTCAGCCTGGGTATTGTTTCAAAGGATATGGGAACAACCTCTGGACAGGGTATACCAGAAATCAAGTTTAGAATACACTGGAAAATATTTATCATGGTATATAATTCTCAACATTAGCAAAGATGAATTTTGACAACAGTTTTACCAAATATGGTTTCATAGAAGAGACAAGTTTGGAGATGAGTGTTATTTTCAAATAGCTCTCACTCTGATCAAATGATTATCATTTCAATTACCAGTAGCTTCAGATCATTTCCAAGAAATGGCATGACTAGCTCTGGCTGGCTTACAACACCTGCCAAACAGTTTATTAACCAAGAGAAAATACAATCCTAATGATGTCATTGATGAATAAACCCATCTTTCAAGATTCAGACTATGGATTCTGCCCTCCCTCCTTTTCTCTCTGGAACAGGCCTTCTGAATATGTACACAATACATAAAGACAAATGCAGGAATTCACATAAACCTGCATAAACCATAAACCCAAATTTGGATTAATTGTGAAACCTCCAGTATGTTTTACTGTGGATTCACAGAGAAACTGGCCCTGCAACATTGTCAAATGCCAGGATTTAGAAGGAAATCTGATAAGCAGAGGAGGGAGAAACAACAAACCAACCCCCAAAACAAAACAGCCAACATATATATAGAAAATGTCTCAGGAAACATTACTTTGTACACACAATGGCATAAATCACATGCTTGTATTTACTATTCTGAGCAACTGCTGACTAAAATTTCTAACACTGACCATCCCTGGGCAAGTCTCTATGTCTAAGAAAAGAATTTCAATAAGCCATCTCGTGGTTACATTAGCTCTCTGCAAACTGAAAATATTGGATAAATATTGCTGATAAATATTGCTCTGGATAAACTTTGCTGATTTGCTCTAACCCAACACCAAAGGGATACAAAGAAATATACTTTGCTATTCTGTTAATGTACCTGGGCTTTTCAATTACCCTGGCTCCCAATCAGTATTCATGTAGGCTGTGTTGAGATACCTTCTAAGTCCATAACCCCCTTTCATGACTGTTTTAAACTGCCTGTTTCTGTAATTTGGGTATCGTTTCTACCACTGTATAAAAACATCTTATTTGATCATGGAACCCTTTAAGCCAGAGGAGATCATCCAGTCAAGAGGTCATAAATCAGCCAGCCTGTGTGTATGGCTGGCCTCTCCGAGTGCTCCAGGCACTGGTAAATTGTACACAAAGTATCCAGACTTCCACCTTCTTTTATAGAATAAAATAAAAGTATACTTGTCAAAAACAAAACCAACAAACCCCCACCACCACCAAGAAACAGTTGTAACTGAGTAGCAGTTGCCTTTATTAAACAAGATGCAAGGTCCCTAGTTTACCACTGTCCCCACTACTCCTTATTGCCTTACATTCAGTCCACATTCCCCCTTATCTGCCTGGTCCCTTGGGTGGGCACCCAGTGTTTGAACTTGAATACCCTGATTTAGTACTCTGCCCTCATTTTATTGATGAGGATAATGAGGTTCAGGGACATGTTCTAGCAGCAAGTTTTGATAGAACTTGGACAATAATCCAGGTTTCATATCTGCCAACACAGCTTGCATCCTTTAGATATTTAAAATAGTTAAAAAGGGATAATACTACCTAGCTCTCATGATAACTGTGAGGATTAAATGGGTTAACATAAGTGAAATATATGTCAGAGGTAGCTACCTTTATCATTGTCTTTACTCCTCTGTGTTGGCATTTTTCCAAAGCATGACATTCAGAGATCAGTTCAGATGGTTCATGGGTAAACTTCTTTTGTAAAAAATATAAGTTACTAATTGCTTATTTATTTTTGTAGCTACTTCCCATTTATGGGAAAGTGGGATGGGTAGTTCATTTATAGGAGATATAGAAAGTTTCCTCTTTAAATAAACATGATAAAAATGGACCAATGTAAACAAAAACATTAAGTAAACATGTATGGGGGGAAAAGCCATGATGCTATAAAAATGACTGAAATCTGGAAGTGTATTGTATCAGTGGTTCTCAATGTGTGGTCCAGGAACCCTGGGGAATCCCTGAGACTATTTCAGGTGGTCCATAGAGTCCAAACAATGATCTTAATAAAGTAAGGCATTATTTGCTTTTTTCACTCTTAATCTCTTTCAGGGGTATGTGGGGTTTTCCAGAGACTATGTGACATTAAGAAGGCAGAAGCAGATAGGAGAATCCAGCTATCTCTATTAAGCTACATAGTAAAGAAATTTATAAAAATGTAAAATTATGCCACTGTTTTTACTAATTTTTTGTTCTTGAAAATATGGTTTAATTTCATAAAATGTGCTACATTTACATCATGGGTTTATATTGCTATTTTTACTTTATTTAAAAAAATTAACTTAAAATAAAATATCACTCCCCTTTTTAATTTATTTTTCCAGTTTACAGGTCTTTGAGTTTTAACACATTGTGAGCAATTGTCTATTCTTGCCATTGTTGTCTCTTTTCCAAAATCACAGAAATTGAATCCTACAGCATGAAATCTTTTGAGACTGCTCCTTTCACTCAGCAGAATGCCTTTGAGATCAATCCATGTCGCTGCACATATCAATAGCTTGTTACTTTTCATTGTTGAGTAGTATACCACTGTGTCTCAAAGTTTATCCACCCGTCCAGTGAGGGACACTGAGCTGTTTTCAGCTTTGGTGATTAGAAATGGAGCTTCTATCAACATTGATGCACAGGTTTTCGTGTGAATATGCATTTTCAATTCTCCACAGTAAATACCTAGGGGAGGAATTGCTGACTCGTATGGTAAGTGTGTACTTAATTGTGTAAAAACTGTCCAACTGTTTTCCAGAGTGGCTGTACCATTTCACAGCCCCACCAGCAATTGATGAGAGTTCTAGTTGCTTCTCATCTTTGTCAAGACTTGGTAATTAATTTGTTATTGCCCTTCTAATATGTATTTAGTGGTTTCTCAGTATGTTTTAAATTTTCATTTCCTTAATGACTAATGATGCTGAACATCTTTTCAGGTGCTCATTTACCATCTGTATATCCTTTTTTCTCAAGTGTGTGTTTAAGCCTTTGCCTATTTTTTAAATTAGATTGTTTTCTTACCATTGAGTTTTGAGTATTCTTGTGCTTTCTGGATACAAGTCTTTCATCAGATACGTGGTTTGAAAATAGCTGTTTCCATTCTGTAGCTTGCCTTTTTACTCTTTTAACAGTGTCTTTCACAAAGAAAAAGTTTTAAATTTTGATGAAGTCCATTGGTCAGTTTTTTCTTTTATGGACTGTGGTTTTGCTTTACATCTATAATCTCTTTGCCTAATCTCAGATCATAAGGAATTTCTCCTGTGTTTTCTTCTAAAAGTTTCATAGTTTCACATTCAGAAGCATGATTTATTTTGATTTAATTTTGTATAAGGTGTGAGGGTCAGCTTGACATACTTTTTTTTCCATGTGAATGTTATATTATTTTTATTTTAAAATAAATTATAAGTATGTTATTTCTCAGTTTTAATTTCTAACACATTAAGTATCAATAGCAATAACCCACATAAAGAAGAGCTCTTTGAGACCCTTAGTAATTTGAGTATGAGCCCCAAAACTTTGAGAACCACTGTACTGTATCATTAAACCAAGGCCTTTTCTTATTCTTCATTTTCCTTGACTTAGTAGCATTCAGTAATGAACAGCCCTACCTTTGTATTAAAAGTCCCTCTCTTACTAAAAACTGTGAAAAGTCTGAGATTTTACGCTACTGTCAAACTTACAGGTTAGCCTGACATATTTGCATGGAGCTGGCAAAGGACATTAGACTCTTGGTCACAGAAAAAGGATGGTTTACAGCAGTAGCTGTAGTCAAAGTATCAGCCTTTGTGTTGGTTCTTTAATTCCCATTTGCCAAAAGGAAATGGAAAGAGGGCTAGATAATACCTAGACATAGAGTAGGGTGCCTCACAAGGAGAAGGACCCTGAATGTAGGGGACCCAAATCTTTCACACTCATCAGTAAGCATGGCTGCCCTTCGTTCTGGAGGAAGACACTAGCTCTGTCTTCCAAGGCTGTTTGTTCACTACGTAAACATCCTCCAAAAGAGAGTCCATAACAAAGGCAGTCAGTGGCTCTGCCCAAAAGATGTGCAGGTATTGAAGAGACCCTCGGAGAATACCTACCCAACACCTACCACCTCCCTACTGGAAAAATGTAGGAAACATATACACTTAGATGCAGTCTAGGTCCAGGTCTTCTTTCTCTGCAAAACGCCCCTTGAAAAAATCATTCTCCATGGGAATTCTAATGTTCACCTGTTAGAATATGACTGCATTCTATAGTTTGATTCCAAAAAATTCCTCCAGACTCTAGTCCCCTGTTGCCAATTTAGATGTCTCTGAGTCAACTCAAGCTCAGTGGAACTAACTGCACAGCCCATTTGGCTTATATGTAATAAAACATCTCAGTTGACACAAGGGGAATTTAACATTTCCCAAATGTGGCTAACTTTTCCCTGAAATCTATTCTTCCTTTCTTCTTTATAATACACTGCTAAATTGGTGGGTATGGAATAAAAAGCACCATTTCCCTTCTTTCCCTATAGCTGGGGGCAGCCATATACCAAGTTTGAACCAGTGGGATGTGAGTGTTAGTGATAAGTATGACTTCTGGGCCATGCCCTCAAAGGTATGCCTTTGGGCCATACAAATAAAGGCAAATCTCCCAAGAGAAAAAAAAAAACCAGGAGGAGCCTGGTCCCTATACTGCATAGAGCAGAGCTACTTTACCAGCTCTGAAACACCTACCTCTAGGCAGTGGTAAGAGATGTTGAACTCCTAACTTATTTAAGCAACTTTAATTCTGGGTCTCTGTTACACATAGTTGAACCTATGTCCATACTAATACACTAAATCCTCACTTAATGTTGTCAATGGTCTTAGAACTGTGATGAAACAATGCACAGTGTAATGAAACCAATTTACATACACTAGTAGATATAAACAAGAGTTAAATTCCAATGGTGTGTCATCAACTTTATAATGAAATGATGTTGAACAAAACAATACTATTCAAGGACCCACAATATATCATTCCTCAGTAGAGAGAACATGAATGGAACCTTCCCTATACCCCATGCAGTACCCAATAACAGATCACGGCTGAAGAGAGCTGTATTCAGCTATGTTCATAGAGTCCGAAAGCAAATAAACACGTAAGAGTAATGCTAGAGGGGTTAACAAGGAGGGGTGGGCTGAGAACAGGAAAACACAGCATATTTACCTCAATTTCCCCTGAACATACTGGATTTTAACTGTTCTTTGTGGCAGTTGAAATGTGATTAAGTGTTGGGAACACAAAACACATCAATAGGTGATGTTAGTATATAAATTTTAAAGTCAAAGTAATGGTCCAGTTGGTTTCACAAGAATAGGAAGTTTCATTAAGATAGAAACTATAGATAAAACCTGTTAAGTGTCAACTGTTAAAAAGAACAGTGGCAACCATATCAGCTTGTGCCCTAACCACTCTGGCGAGGAATTTGTGCCTATGGTGTGGTCCAAAGAACCGAGGCAAGGGCAAGGAACTGCCACCATCGGGCCTGGCTAATTTGGCCACCCGCTTGCTTTCAAGTCTCCCTCAGATACGTGTTATTCAAGATACCTACTCCTATGGCCTATCACTATCCCTGTTACACATTAGTGTGTTCTGCTAACAGGATAGCTACACAGTGAGCAAAAAGGTTTCACTGTATAGGCACGTAGTTGCCTATCAGAGGTTCAAGAAAGCCAGGCAAAACAGAATGGTAATACAGGTAAAGAAGATGAAGCTTTAACTGGTCAGCAGTGACATGAGAAAAAGCTAGACAATGCAGTAAACATTTCATGAAGCTAATATTGCTAGGTTTTACAGACTATCCTTGTATCAGTCAGGATCCAAATAGGACATAGACAGAAGACTTGAGTAATGATAATCCAAGGAGGGTTTACAAAGAGACTAATGACAAAGGTGTTGGTGGGATGCAGAAAGCCCTAAGAGAAAGAGAGTATAGCAACCTGAGCTAAGAGCAGGTAGTGACCAGGGTTGGAGCAGATCCTTCTCCTAGTAGCAGTGATTCTTCCTTGGAGGGACACTATCAGCCAGGAGGAACCTCACAGGAAAGATCAGGGAACAAATACCTGCCTTCATCCTCCCCCCTCTCTCCCTTTTCTGCCAGGGCGTCTCTCTGGCTGAATCCCACTGGAGACCACAGGGTCCAGGAGTTCCATTAAGGGAAACCATACAGGTCAGCCTCCCAGCCCAGAGCAGAGAAAAGGGAGCCCCGTTGATCTGGAGCAGTCCTCTGCACACTTTCCCTTTAAGGCTTTATCCTTCTTCCTTTTGTCTGGTGTTATCCATTTTTTCCCCTCTGAAATGAGGATGGCAATAGATATTAGTAGTTGTTTTTTAAATATCCTTACTAGACAAAATAAAGTGATATCAACACCAAGTTGGTCCCTGAACTGGGAATTACTGTTCCTATTGCCTGTGACATAACATTAAATCTTTGTTAGGCATCAGTGTTGATGCTGAATTGCACAATTTCTGCTTTCCACAGTAAACACCTGAACTGCAGAGACTTTTCAGAGGCAAGTACCTTTGTCTAACTTCGACTTCTCTGGTACTTCTCAAAGAGCCATGCACAATGCTGGGCCTAAAGCATGCAACAAATACTTGATTTAATTGTATACCATCTCTGGACATCCATGTTGGGAGAAGATAAGGGATACTGAGAAAGCATTGGCTTATGGGTCTGGTGAACCCAGGCTCAAATGCAGCTCTACTGTGTTTAATGTCCATGTTTATCTTGGGATGTAACACCATCTCACCAAAGTATCATCTTTAAAAAAGATGGGGAAATAGTACAAAAGAACCCATCTCATAGGAGATTTAGGATGTTGAAGTTGTCATAGTACATGTCAACACAGGGTAGGCATTTAAAAAATGATGGCTATTGCTATTATTATATTATATCACTTGAACTGAAAATAAAGGAATGAGTGAATGGTATTCAGATGTCACCTGTGAGTAACTGTGTGTGTTCCTACCTCTTCTTAATTGTTTGAGAACAATAATATCCCTGTAGCTCCTGCTGGGTACCTCCAAGGGAAAGTTGTGCCAGAAAGCAATTAAGAATGTCTGGACTTCTAAGTCATTCTTAGCTCTCAAGGATACAGCAGTGGAAACTCTGTGATGCTTTAATTTACTCAGACACTAATCTACGAATTTAACAGACATTATTTTACCTAATCCCTACAAGGACTCTCTGAGTGTTCTTAGGCCCATTGTAGAGAGGAGAAAACTAAAGTGGAACCAGAAGCCAGCTTTAGTTGCACCATCGTCTTTCTGGGAAATTGGTCTCTTGAGCCATTTCAGTAGTAACACTGGACCTAACACCCACCCAGGGACACAGAACATTCCCCTAGTTCCCAGTTTCCTGGGGTGCATGAAATTTAAAGTCATTTTGCAACAAAAAGGTTTTAATTTTTAGCTTGCATTATATGTTTGTCCTCAAAGTAAGACCACAGAAATCACCATTCATGAGTTAGTTAAAAACATGAAGAATTTTCTGCTGTCTGAGTGATGAAGATAACCTCTCAAATATGCACTAAGATTTCATTTGACTCCCTTAACATGATGAAATGGATTTGCCATGGAGGCTCACTGGTGTATTGGGTTCCAATTTCCCAAGCCAGCCCAGCCCCTTTTCTTCCAACATTTTCCTCACCCCCACCAGCTACTGGGTGAAGCCTGTGACTCAGTGAATTTTGGAAATCCATCCCAACACAATTAGAGGAAGTAAGCAAACAGAAGACGGCTCTGAGCTGCGATTTGTCAAATGTAATGCAACCATCCTTCATGGTATCGCCAGAGGCATTTGCGTATCAAACAAGTAATTCAAAAACCCTAAATATTTTATGTTCCTAAATACATTTTTAATACATGTTAATCTAAAACCTGTTAGTCTGCAGCCTGCTCCCCTGGCCGGAAGGCTGTCTCTAAAGAAAGCCCCAGAAACAGCTTCACATTCACTCCCAGTTGCATTTCTTTCCTTTTGCATTTACCATCACATGCCCCTTTTCTCCTCCCTAAAATTAAAAACAATTTACATAGAATGCAAGAAAATACATCCCAGGATCCTACATATTTCCTCTCTAGAACAGGCAAGCATTTGGTATGTATAGAGATGCCTTAAATCAATGGTTGAGCCTACTCACCCTTCCTTTGGCCAAATTAATAGGGTGTTAATTCCACAATGCCTTTCTTAACTACTTTCAGGTTGCCATAATAAAAACCCATACACTTAGCTCTGGCTATTAAAACATAAGCAAAGAAAGATTAATGAGTCCAATTCCAGTGTTTAAGCCTAGGTGAGTTATCAATAAGAACATTCTGTAAAAGCAAAAACAATAATACTAAAGCCCAAACTCAACCACTACCCAACCCAGATGTTCTAATATGCTGACTGACTCCCAACCATTACTTTTACATCTCCTAATCTTTTTAACCTAATTTTACAGGCACATGACAGTCTGCCCAGACGCGCAGTTCAGCAGGGGTCACATTCCACAAAGAACCTAAGAAGGAGAAGAAAACTTTTGCCCTGTTGGTATATGAAAATCATGGTGGAAGCCATTTGAATTCCTCAAGGTTACTGGTAATCTGACATGGGGTCTTGATTTACTGCTGTCATTAATGAGAACAACAGTCTTCACAAAGAATCACTGACAACCTCGTGCCTATTTAAAATGCTTTAAAGTAGAAAAAGCAATTGATGATGCAATGTGGTGGAGGAGTAAGTGGAAGCTACATTAACCTCCGCCCAGGACCAATCTGGAATTGCAACTAAATTGGAGAGCAATCATCCAGAATAACCAACTAACACTAGCTGGAGAGAAGTCTTATAACCACACAGACAGAAGAAGCCACTTCACCACAATGTAACTCGCAGGAAGTGGGGAGAAGGCACAGTAGGACTGGCTGGGGTTGCATGGGCAGCAGCTGCATTTCCAGAGAGATATTTCAGTGGCCAGAGGGTTCCCCCTGAGAAATGTGGGGTCTAAACTCCAAGATGGGCTCTCTAGCTTACAGCACCAGAAAAGAACCCAGATAACATCCTGGTGAAAAGCACCAGGGTTTTTTGTCAGCTAGGGAGAGATAGCTGGAGATGTAGAAAGCCTCTTGAAGGGCCAATGCACACAATCTCATTTGAGTCACTTACCCTGGGCAAAGGGAGGGCAGGGTGGACTAGAGATGCTTGAGGAGAGTCTGGGGTTGATGGCTCTGGAGAGAGAACTGAAGAAACAGCCACCAGGATCCCTGTGCTGAGTCATTCCCCATATTGCAAGAGCCATTACTCTCAGGCAGATCACCCCTCTTCAAATGCCATCAGTTTGAGGAGAAGCAAGACCCCCCCCCCCGACAACCACCGCAAGAATTACTTTGCCCCACTCTGAAGTCCTTAAGCCTGCCTGCTGATTGCAGTTTGACTAGATTAACAACTGAGTGGTTTAACAATTGATTAGTTTAACAACTATGGCAGAAAATACAAAGACGTAGCCAAAACGGGAAGACAAAGAAACAGACCCCAAATGAAAGAACAAGAAAATTTTCTGGAAGCACTAGATGAAATGAAGGCAAGCAAATTATCAGAGAGAGCGTTTAGAGTAATGATTATAAAGATCCTCAACAGCATGAAAAAAGACATAGAAACCATACAAAAGGACCAGTCAAAAATAAAGAATGCAATATCTGAAAGAAATAATATACTAGAAGGATTAAGCAGTAGGTTAGATGAAGCAGAGGATAAAATCAGTATTTTGGAAAACAAGGTAGAAGGAAACACCCAGGCAGAGCAGCAAAAGGGAAAACATGTTAATGAATGAGGAGAGCTTAAGAAACATTTTGGACAACATGAAACGTAACAACATCTGCATTGTGGGAATACCAGAAGGAAAGAGAGCGAGCAGGGAATCGAGAACCTATTTGAAGAATTAATGACCAAAAACTTCCCTAATCTGGGGTGGGGGGGAAGTAACACAAGTCCAGGAAGCTCAGAGAGTCCCAAACAAGTTGGGCCGAAAGAGACCTACACTGAGACACATCATAATTAAAATGACAAGGCTTAAAGACAAGGAGAGAATCCTAAAAGCCACAAGAGAAAAGCAGGTAGTTACCTACAAGGCAGCACCAATTAGACTGGCATCTAATTACTGAAAAGAAACATTTCAAGCCAGAAGGAAGTGACATGAAATATTCACGGTGATGAAAAGCAAGGACCTACAACCAAGGCTACTTTACCCAGCAAGGCTATCATTTAAAATTGAAGGAGAAATGAGGAACTTCCAGACAAGAAAAAGCTAAAGGAATTTTTAAACACCAAACCAGTACTGCATAAATATGAAAGGGCTTGCTTTAAGAAGAAGGAGAAAAACAGAAAGGAAAAAAAAAAGAGGAAAACAGCCTAACAATAAAATGGCACTACATACATACGTATCCATCAATAATCACCTTAAATGTAAATGGCTTAAATGCTCCAACCAAAAGACAGAGGGTAGCTGAATGGATAAGAAAACAAGATCCATATATATGCTGCCTCCAAGACGCCCATCTCAGATTGAAAGATACACACAGTCTAAAAATAAATGGTTGGAAAAAGATATTTTATGCAAATGGTAAAGAAAAAAAAGCTGGGGTAGCAGTACTTATATCTGAAAAAAAATAGACTTCAAAACCAAGGCTATAGTAAGAGACAAAAAAGGACACTATATATTGATAAAGGGAACAATCCAACAAGAGGATATAACCCAAGTAAAACATTTATACACCCAACATAGAAGCACCTAAATATGTGAAAGAAGTCTTGATGGATATAAAGGGAGGGAATCACAGAACTACAGTCATCGTTGGGGATTTTAACACAACATTGACTTTAATGGACAGACTTTTCAGGCAGAAAATCAACAAGGAGCCATAGACATTAAACAACACATGAGATCAAATGAATTTAATTAATATCTTCAGAGCATTTTAGCCCAAAGCATCAGAATATACGTACTTTTGAAGTGCACATGGAATATTTTCTAGGATAGAACACATGCTAGGACACAAAATAAGTCTCAGTAAGTTTAAGAAGACTGAAATCATATCAGGCATCTTCTCTGACCACAATGCCATGAAACTACAAATCAATCACAAGAAGAACAATGAAAAACATGCAAAGACATAGAAGCCAAATAACATGTTATTAAACAATGGGTCAACAATGAGATCAAGGAAGAAGTCAAAAGATCCCTTCAAACTAATGAAAATGAGGACACAACCATCCAAAATCTGTGGGACACTGGGAACGCAATCCCAAGAGGGAAATTCATAGCATTACAGCCCTATCTCAAAAAAACAACAATAAGCTCAAATAAATGATCTAACTTCACACTTAAAGGAACCTGAAAAAGAATAACAAACAAAGCCCAAAGTAAGTAGAAAGAAAGGAATAATAAAGATCAGAGCAGAAATAAATGAAATAGAGTCCCCCAAAATGATACAAAAGATCGATGAATCCAAGAGCTGTTTTTTTGAAAAATTAGTAAGACTGACAAACCTTTAAGAAGACTCATCAAGAAAAAAAAGAGAAAGGACCCAAACAGATAAAATCAGAAATGAAAGAGGAGAAGTAACAACTGACATCAGAGAAATACAAAAGATATTCCAAAAAATATTATGAACAATTATATGGCAACAAACTAGACAACCTGGATGAAATGGTAAATTCCTAGAAATATACAACCTTCCAAAAACAAATCAGGAAGAATCAGAGAATCTGAATAGACAGATTACACCTAATGAAATTGAGGCAATAATAAAAAAAAAAACTCCCAACAAACAAAAACCCTGGACCAAATGGCTTCACAGGTGAATTTTACTAAACCTTACAGAAAGAACTAACACTTTTCTTTCTCAAACTATTTCATAAAATCCAAGAGGAGGGAAAACTCCCAAACTCATTTTAGGAGGCCAGCATTATCCTAATTTCAAAACCAGATAAAGACACTAGAAAGAAAGAAAATTATAGTCTAATGCCCCTGATGAACATAAATGCTAAAATCCTCAACAAAACATTGGCAAACTAAACACAACAATGCATCAAAAAGATCATACACCATAATCAAGTGGGCTTTATTCTGGGAATGCAAGGTTGGTGCAACATTTACAAATCAGTAAATGTAATTCACCACATAAAATGAAGGATAAAAACCACATAATCATATTGATAGATGCAGAAAAAGCCTTTGATAAAATCCAGCACCAAGTTATGATCAAAACTCTCAGCAAAGTAGAAATAGAGGGAACATATCTAAACATAATGAGGCCATATATGACAAACCCACTGCCAGCATCATACTCAATAGGCAAAAACTACAAGCATTCCCCTTAAAATAGGGAACAAGACAGAGATGCCTGCTTTCACTTCTCTTATTTGACATAGTACTGGAAGTCCTAGCCACAGCAATCAGACAAGAAGAAATAAAAGGCATGCAAATCAGAAAGGAAGAAGTAAAACTGCCTTTATTTGCAGATGGCATGATACTGTACATAGAGAACCCCAAAGATTCAATCGAGAAACTACTAGAACTGATAAAGGAATTCAGCAAAGTAGCAGGTCACAAAATTAATATCCAGTAATCAACTGCAATTTTATATGCCAATAATGAAGTAACAGAAAAGGAAATTAAGAAAACAGTCCCATTCAAAATTGCTTCAAAAAGAATAAAATACCTAGGAATAAACCTAAGCAAGGATGTAAAAAATTCATACATAGAAAATTATAAGACACTGAAGAAAGAAATTGAAGAAGACACAAATAAGTGGAAGCACATACCATGTTCATGGATAGGAAGAATTAACATCATTAAAATGTCCGTACTACCCAAAGCAATCTATAGATTCAATGCAATTCCTATCAAGACTCCAATGACACATTTCACAGAAGTAGAACAAATATTTCAAAAATGGAACCACAGAAGGCCTTACACAGCAACAGCAATCTTGAGAAAGAAGAACAAAGTTGGAGGAATCATGCTACCTAATATCAAACTATAATACAAGGCCACAGTAATCAAAACAACCTGGTACTGAAATAAAAACAGACACATAGATCAATGGAACAGAATAGAGAGCCCAGAAATAAACCCACACCTTTATAGTCAATTAATATTCAACAGAAGAAGTAAGCACATACAATGGGCTAATGATAGTTTATTCAATAAATGGTGTTGGAAAACTGGACAGATACATGCAGAAAAATGAAACTAGACCACCTTCTTACACCAGAAGAATAAATTCAAAATGGATCAAAGACTTAAATGTTATACCTGGAATCACAAAAATCCTAGAAGGAAACATAGGCAGCAAAATCTCAGACATTGCTCATAGCAATTTTTTTTATCAGATATATCTCCTCAGGCAAGGGAAACAAAGGAAAACAAATGAAATTATTTCAAACTAAAAAGTTTTTGTATAGCCAAGGAAATCATCAACAAAACAAAAAGACAATGCATAAAATGGGAGAACATATTTCAGTTGGTACAACTGAAAAGGAGTTAATATTCAAAACTTACAAAGTACTTACAAAACTCAACACCAAAAAACAAACAACCCAATTAAAAAATGGGCAAAGGCCCTGAATAGACACTTCTCCAAAGAGGACATACAAATGGCCAATAAACAAATAAAAAGATGCTCGACATCACTGATCATCAAAAAAACACAAATTAAAACCACAATGAGATACCATCTCACACCTGCCAGTATGGTTATCATTAATAAATCAACAAACAAGTGCTGACGAGGATGTGAAGAAAGGGGAACTCTTTTGCACTGTTGGTGGGAATGCAGGCTGGTACAGCCACTGTGAAAAGCAGTATAGAGATACCTAAAAACTTTAAAAATAGATCTGCCTTTTGACCTAGCAATCCTACTTCTGGAAATATATCCAAAGGAACCCAAAACACAATTTAAAAGAATATAAGGACCCCTATGTTCATTGCAGCATTATAATCACCAAGGTATGGAAGCAGCCCAAGTGTCCATCAGTAGATGAGTGGATAAAACAACTATGGGACATTTACACAATGGAATTCTACTTGGCCATAAAAAAGAAGAAAATTTTACCCTTTGCAACAGTATGGATGGACCTGGAGAACATTATACTATGTGAAATGAGCCAGTCAGAGAAAGGCAAATGCCATATGATTTCACTCATATGCGGAATCTAATGAACAAACTGAACTAACAAGCAAAACAGAGACAGACTCGTAGATGGAGAGCAGATGACAGCTAGTGGGTGGGGGGAGGTTAGGGAGCAGAGGGATTGAGCAAAAAGGAAAAAGGACTCATAAAAAATAAATAAAATAAATAAAATGCTTTAAAGTAGAAACCAAGCAAATCTTCCAGTTTTGTATAGCCTTTATTTAAACATAAACATATGATTTAGACATGCTCCCTCTTGTTAAACATTTTTTTTGCTCCGTTCACTTAGCACAGTTCGCATTATTATCCTCACATGTACAATGGCAGAGGAATAATTTGAGACACACAGCTTTATTTAATAATGTAATTATCCTATATTGGATTACTTAAAGGGGCTTTGTATTTTTAAGTTCTAGTTTTCCTACACTGGTAATATGCTCTGTCGCGGTAAATGATTCAGGCTTCAATCAAAAGCCCTAAACTCATTTTAGAAAAATATTGAGTATTTATGAATAAGTCAGGATTAATGCAAGAGCCAATTTGCAACCACAGTTGGTGACCTTCTACTCCATTTAAAGACTGTGGTGTGGAGGCCAACTGAGAGGACAGACCCAAGATTCCAACTCTTGTGCCACCTCACAGAGATTGTATAAACCCAAGAATAAAGACTAAGTTTCCCTCGAGGTAAGCCTTCTGAAGGCAGGGCTGAAACTTGCATGTCCTCCATGCCTTCCACACATTCTTAGGTGGAGCTTAAAGAACAAAAGAACGAATGAACGAACAAATGAATGAATGAATGGCTGAGCAAATGCTACTGTGCATTTTGAAAAAAAAAAGTGTAGGAGGAAATCTAAAAAGAGCCATCCCTGCCACCTGTAAGGGAGTGTTCACAAGCTGAGCTTCAGCTGTGGTTATCAAAGGGGGTTTCATCCTAACTTTTCTCTAACTCAACTCCATCTGATCCAATTAATTGACTCTGCTCTGTGCCAGGATCAGCCAAGGAGAACATAAAGGTAAGATACTGATGTTGCCCTTCAGAAACACACTTGGCCCAGGGTCTCCTGTTCCTTGCCTAGGACCTGAAGGTTACTTTCTTTCTAGGCCTTTGTCAGAAAATCCATTCACTTTTTCTTTCTCAATGTTCTCAGCATCTAGAATGAGCTGGGCCAGCCATGAAGAAGAGCTGAGGAAGAAGCCCCTGACTCATGGGCACCAGTCTAGCGGGGGAAGACAGGCAGTAAATAATAGCTCTCAGCTAAATGTGGTTTATATAATCAGGAATAAGTTTCATAAGTGATTTCATTCATTCAAAATATTTATTGAGCACTAACTATATATCACACATTGGGGTTATAGTCAGGAATAAAACAGATAAATTCCTACTTTCCTGGGACCTACAGGTGTGTGTGTGTGTGTGTGTGTGTGTGTGGAGAGAGGCAGGAGAATCAGACAACAAAATCTTAAGAAAAGAATTAGAAGAGGCAATAATAGGAGGCAAAGGGTGATTCTGGGGATTGTTTTAAATCAACTGATCAGGGAAGGTCTCTCTGCTGAGGCCTTAAGGGAGAGCAGGAGGTAGCAAGGTTAAAGTAGAGAGAAGTGGGGGAAGAACACAGGACATCGCATGGAAAGGGAATGGAGAAATCAAAGGCACTGAGAGGAAAATAGTGTATTGTCAAATTCAAGGTTAAAAATAAAGAAAACAACACACAACCTGCCCTATGTGAATGTCCTATAGTTGATGTGTGCTTCTAAATTTTAATCCAAGCTCTTGTTCTCCAAGTTTGCACTAGGTTTAGCATAGAAATTACCCCATAAATCAAGTTCCATTATTAATAATTGACCAGAATCTACTCAATGCCACCTTCTTCTCAAACCTTTAATGTCTACATGTGAATGTCTTGAGCTCTCTGTTGAAAACCAAGTAGCCTCCTCCCTGAAAGAGAAGTAGAAGAGTTTTCCCATGAAATGGCTAATTTCCACCCAACTTAAAAAAAGATGGAAGGCCAATTGCTCCCTGAAATATGCACAAGGTTGAAGTGTGGCTAGATTTTCATTTCCTGTGGACACACTCACTATAAACACAAACTGGGACACCAATCCCTTTCATTTGGATGTTTAGGTCTTCTTTACTTGGATATATGGAAACTTGATTTAATGCCTCTCCTCAGCTTCTGTGCATGAAACATACCTATTTTCTTATGCATGCACTGAGAAGCCTGTTTCATTATACCTGCTCCAGGGTCCTCCTTCCCCTTCTCTCTGAAGACTCACCGTCACACAATGTCCTTTCCATAAAACTCTCCTAATTCACTGATCAAGACATTAGGCTTAAAAAAGACTCAATATAGCTTGTTGACATTCTCTAAGACTAACAAATCTTTAAAAGATTAAAGCAATCTGCTGGCTACTGCATATGTCATCTATAATTATATGCCCAGAAGAATAGGGAGGTGTTTGAAAGGAATCACTGAAGGAGAATGCATAACAACAATAAAAGGGAAAAGAAAAAAACAAGCAAGACAGGGTAAGAAGAATATCTTTCAACCCTCATCAGACTGGCTTCATACTAAAGGGACTGGTTCCATTGCTGATGGTAGTAGGCACCTGCTAATACAGCCCCAGTGAGCCCCACCTCCTTGTACCCATGCCCTGGTGTCGTAATGTCTCACTTCTGACAAAAAGAACTAGGCAAAAGTGATGGGATATCATTTCCTTGATTAGGTTATAAAAGGATTGTGGCTTCTGTTTCCACATTCTGAGGGAAGTCAGCTGCCATGGTGGAAGCTGGTCTTCAGAGAAGCCCACGTGACACTATAAGAGACTGAGGGCAGCCTAGACCAACCGCCAGTGAGGAATGAGGCCCTCAGTCCAACAGCCTTCCAGGACCTTTGTGCTGTCCACGGGCAAATGAACAAGCTTGGAAGTGAATTCCCCCCAAGAGAGCTTTGAGAGACCTGGAATCAGAGACACCCAGCTAAGCCTTACCCAGGGTCTTGAGCCACACAAAATGTAAATAATCAATATTGTTTTAAGACACAGAATATGGGGTCATTTGTTACACAACAATAGGTCACTAACACACCCATCTTTAACATGGGCTAGATTTACACATTTATGTGTGACAAAGAAATAGTCTGTGAAACAAGATGCTAAATATCAGTTTCAACTATGCCTGGAAATTAATTTCTGCTAAGAGGTTCACAGGCCGATGGAAAAATGCTGTACACAACTACCTAAGTCCTTAAACATTTGCCTATCCAAATGATCTCTTCTTTTGAGGGGATCCATAGACATTTCCAAGAATACTATTTAATAAAATGAGTATACCTTTGCAGATGGAAGAGGTAAAGTAGAATCTTACCAAGTAAGGCTAAGCAACTAGAGGGAGAGGAGCTAAACTCATTCATCTCTTTATCACTCCCATTGTACCTTGTCTGTACTAATAAATAATGGTGAATTGAACTGAATCAACATTTATATAATAAACAAGGCCTATATTTAGAAATAGAAAGGTTATGAGTTTCGAGACCAATATTATATTATATTCTTAGCTACTAGAGAAGAATCCCAAGCCTCATCTCTCTTTTCCTACTCCCACCTTTTCAAGATCAATCTTTGAAAGGCCCTTGAAATAGTCAACCACTAAGAACTCTGTTGTCTATGAGCATAATCGGCAGATCCTATAGACATGCACTCCTCCAATCCTCGTGGCCAAGGTACAGGTAAGCTTCTCTTTGCTTAAAAAGCAAAAACAAAACAAAACAAAACAAAACAAAACAAAGCCTTTAAAAATTAAGACACCTCCCCACACAAAAATGAGGCAACTAAAATACCTCAATATTCTGACTTGCTGAGAATGTTTTCATTCCCTTGCTTTGAGGGGTCATTTTAGGAATTCTGGGGATCAGGAGTGATTTGAACACCTGCTTAACTGTCTGTTGAGTTACTGATCTGGTAACATCAAAAATGTGAGAGTGAGAAATAGGACCTATACTGTAAAAAAAAGAAAAGAAAAGAAAACGAAGCCTGTTGATAATTTTAAAAGATACTACCATTTATGTGACTCCTATAATTTGCATTAGGAAAAACATCTTTAGCCTTTTTACTAGAATCTTCTTTTTGCCTGCCCAGATAGTTAGGGTGCATATTACAACCCATTGCATTGTTGCTAAATACATACTCAGCACCCAGAATCACACAACACAATTAGACTATTATGGAGAATATTTACAAGAAACAGAATAGAACAAATAGGTTATTTCACTTAAGATACACAGAATTTAATTATTTTCTATATTTATAACCCATGTACACTAGAATGGAGAATATTTTGGTGAAGCGACAGAGTACTACAGCAGTGTTTTCATCTCAATTCTAGTAATCTGATACACACTGTGGGATTAACCCAAAGCAAAAGGATTTAATGGCCCAGCGGGTAGTCTATTTTGAGATCCTTCTTCTAAGATCCCCCAGTCATTTTGGCTGGGACCCTTCCCTTTACATCCTTTTGCTGGTGGTTTTTGCTTTGTAAAAGAATCCTGTGTTATACATCTTCAAGAGGCTGGTCCAGAACACATTCCCTGTTGACCACCACCACCAACAGAAGAGCAAGAGAAGGAGATGACAAGGGGGCGAAACAAATTCTGAAATTAGGGTGTTTGGAAGAAGAGGAAATAGGAGAGGCTTCTAAAAATGAATGGAAAATGAGGGTGTTTAAAACAAAGTCAATGTTGTGTGCATCCAGCAGCTCAACACCAGGTTTCCTGGAGGCTGCATCGGGAGACGGGGGAAGGAAGCGCCAGGCTGAACTTTCTCTGGCGTACTGAGACCAAACATCTGAAATTCAGGTGGGTCTTCTGACTCCATCCTTCTCCCGTCTCATTCTATTTTGTGGTTGATAGAAGAGATGCTCCCTGAAGCTCCTTTAAGACTTAAATGCAACAGAACACAGTGGGTTTGAGGGTGTCCCATTCACAGTGACTGGAAAACTCAAACATGGATGAAAACCTCTGAACGTGAAGAAACAGCTGAAACTGGGAATGAGGGATCAGTAATGGGAAGAATGGAGCAGATAACTGTTATTTTTTCCTGATGAACCCTGTAGAACAATTTGATTTTTTAAAACTATGAATATGGGTAACTGGTTTAAAAATATTTTTAATTAAAGAAAAAAACAAAACAAAAAAGGCTGAACATAAACACGAGAAGTCTCTTGGAACAGATGGAGACCCAGGAAGCTTAACTTTACTTAAATTGATAATTTGGTTAGATTTTTTCTAATAATAGAATATAATAGAAATAATACTTATTAAGCACTATTAACAGTCTATGACCATGGCAGGCTTCATGAGCCAATAAAGTAAGAATGAGGATCAATAATCAGCACCAGCTAAAGGCCTGGGTAAACCAGGCCATGGTTTGGTGCTCTATGCTCATATAAATCTCATTTGATATCCACAGTCCAGCAATTTTAACCCATTTCACAGATAAGGAAACTGAGACTCCAGAGAGATTAAGTTGACCAAGATGACATACAGCTACTAACTGGCAAAGTAAATATTCATGCTTGGTTCTACCAAGCTTCAAGACTAAGAGTTTGTATTCTAACGAGAAAGAGAAAAGACACATGAGAAATTACTAATCAGCACCACCTGCAGATTCAACTTCAGTCTTCTAAATTTGACCTGCTTATGCTCCCTAAGTCCTGGCCTCAGTCTCATTTTCTCTTGGACCCCTAATCTGTTGCTGAATGCAGACCACATCCAGTATTATGTCCTTCCTCCCTATTGACCTATGGCTTCTTCTGCCTAGGATTTCTCCCTCTCTCACCCTCATTCCTCAAAAATCTCCACCCAGGAAAAGTCCTTATTTTTATGGGCCCGCTCACAAGCTCCCCTTCCCCAGCACACCTCCAGCATGGCTGCAGGCCACATTCCCTCTCACATACTTCTCTTTCCAAGTCTCAATCCCTGTGCCTTCCTCCCTAGGGACAGAGTCCAAGGACAGAGCCCAGCTTTCCTGGGACATCCATTCCTGCTGTCCCTCCAACTCTGGAACTCAGATGAGACAGAATGGTGAGGGCTTCATCTCCCTGGCTGGCCCCACTCCTTTCTTTCCTACCTTTTCAGTACCAACAGGCTCCTGTTGCTTTATTTATGGAAAGTGGGTCAAATAATGAGAATGTCTTAAAATTGTAATAATCCAAGCTTTGCTCTAGAGACTCGAAGGTGGCCTGTGGGCCACATCTAGACTGAAGACATGTTTTGTTGGGCACACCAAGTGGTTTTTTAATTTTTATTTTTTAGCTGGATTGAATTGCCAGCTAAACTCACACCAAAAGTATAGATTTCTGGCAATTCTCTGCAAAAAAGGAAAGATCTGGCAATACCAGATAACATTCCTGCTCACCTATTCAGCAGGACGTGAAGAGCTGCAAAAGAAGAACACACGTGCTCCCCAGTTCCCCTAAATGTTATGTTGTCTCTCAGACTCACTCACTTCACTTCCTGTGCGTGGCCTGGGGGGTACTGACGCATGTGCCTGTGCCCCTCCCTGGTGCCTTTCTCCCCTGGAGGGGCAGAGGAAGACCTCACCGGGGCGGTTACTTTTGAACAGGGCCATGAAATATGCAAACAGCTGTTATGCAGTTTTATTTCCCAAAAGAAAAATGTTAATGAATTTTATACCTGTTTTCTGCTACCACCCCGTGTCCTCTACCTGTCAGTAGAACAGCATAATATTTGTGCCATCTATATTTGGGAATCAAGACAGCTTGAGTTCCCATTCAGTTTTTGTCATTTACCTGATGAATGAATTCGGAAACCTGGACAAGTTACCTAGTATCTCAGATTGTCCTTCTGCAAAATGGAAAGGACACTAGAATCTACCTCATAGTAATATTGTTGTGAGAAATAAATAAAAGGTTTCACATGAAGCTGTCAGCATCTAGTTTTACTGTTAACTTTATTAATATTATTTTAGACCAGGGGCTGGGCAAACATTTTCTGTGAAGGCCTAGGCATATTAGACTCTGCGCCTTGCGCAGTCTCTGTTGCCCTTATAGTGTGAAGGTGGCCAGAGATAGTTTGTGAACTGGGTGTGACTGTGTGCCACTAAAACTTTATTTACAAAACAGATAGCAGGCCAGATTTGGCCTAAAGGCCTTGCTGGCCTCCTTTTCTTGCATCTCCACAGCCAATGAAAATCAGCTCTGAATATGCTATCTAGATGTCTTGAAAACATCTACTAGAACAACAGGTGCATCCAATGAGCATCAGAGGCTTCTGTAACCTGTTTACTGGATTCACCAAGATGACGCTCGGCCCATAAATCATGCTGCGGGGATACTGCTCCTACCTCCACATCTTGTCAAGGGACCTCTTCCCAATCTTCACCAGAATGTCTTTAGACCTGAGTTCAAACATTACTTCTTGTAAAATGCCTCCACACACCTTCCCAACAAGGTCAGACACCCTGTCATAGGTCTCTGTATCTTCTCTTCATCACTCTGACCACATCACAAAAGTCACCCATTTATTTATGCTAGTTTGATTAATCACGTGCATACTTCCCACCCAAAGGTGAGCTCCATGAAGGCAGGATCTTCCTGCTTTCCCAGTCTGTCTCTCCAGGGCCAGCATGGGCCTGCACACAGGAGGTGCTCCGGAGGGACTGTGCTAGAGAATCTTCTCCTGTAAAATGTTCAAGAGGCACCGTGTGCCTGCTGTGGGGGTCCTGGAACTTAAAAAGCCTTTGTAAACATTTCATTACACAACTTTACAGAATTATTACTGAGTAGTCTGTTTATCAGTCAACAACCAATTTGACTGCAAGTTCCTAGAGAACAGGATAGACTCTTTCAAGAACCAGATGCTGAATAAATAAATGAAGAACAACAAGAAAGCTGGGTTCTATCTAGTTCTACTGATCACTCACAGACTTTAAGTACATGCTCGAGATTTAGTCTCCACATCTATCAAATAAAGGGGATGGGACCCATTCTCTTCCATCTCTCTGATCTGGTAAACCCCGTGAGTCTATTAAAATACCCATGGCAAATGAGACAACAGCATTTTTCTGAGATGACTGGCAGGTCTCCTTGATCATCTTTATCAATAGTCTCCGGCCAGTCATGCCTAAAACCAAATGTGCCTGTGCAGATGGCAGAGCTAGAGGGACCAACTGCACCTATGAATATGCCAACATTCAAGCTAGGAGGTCTCTGAGAATGTTACCAGAAACCATCCTTGCATTGGACCACTTTGGTGCATGTCAGTGGGCTTCATTCTACAATGCAAATTTCCAACCAGAATAGAGCCAGACAAAGTTGGGTAGTCAGAGAAGAAAAACAACTGCACTGGGCCTCTCACTGAGGAAAGCTTGAGGTCAAGATAATAATGACTGAGAAGACTTTTATCCTCTGGAACAAGATCTGGCTCATTTCCTTTTTTTCAATGGTACTCTGAGCTGAGCTCAAACTAGATGATGGCAAGCAAAGCTCAGACTCCAGGGAAACAGCATTCTGTCAAAATAATTTCCATCTCTGATATTCCATTGGGAGCTTGGAGCAGGTCTAGTGACAAGTAACTGGATGGTAACTTGGTTTTTTTATCTCTGTAGCATGTAAGGCTTCCCTTGTAAGAGTTAAAGAAAATAACCCATACATACATGTATGTATGCACACATACTTTTATGGTTATATAGATACTTATTTTAAAAACATATTCCTCTATTAAGAAGAATATACAGAATTAGCAAGTTTAAATTATCTGCACTTAGTTCTTTGTCTCCAGTTATACTGTGTTCTTTTGTACTGGTAAAACAATATGTGCTTTAATTAGCAAATATCTGTAAATAATTTACTTGCTTTTCAAATACAACAGAACAATGGAGTCAGTTTTCACATACATTTACCCAGCATGCATCCTGGGTCTTAAGCCAGACTATCCCATTGTTCAGTAACTATATCAAGCTGTCCAAGGGTCTTGCTGCCCTCCTTGGTAGAGTGGAGGGTGGGGGTAGGAGACTGGAAACCCAAGTTCCAGTAGCAACATCCCATTTTGCAAGACTCCAGAAGACAAGCTAAAACAAACTCGTACAATCTCTAACCGGGGAGTCTTCTGCAAGGAACATGGCAGCATGCCAAGAGCAAAGGGCATTGGAGTAATGGCTGCGGGATGCAGGCACAGGCACTCTGAGTCCCCCAGCTCCCCAACCCTGGGCAGTGTGAGCCCAAAAGCACAAGGTGTAATGTGTGAGGCCTGTGACTCACAGGAACTCATCTAGGCTTTGCAGGGTTAAAACTGGGCGCTGCGTGTGCAGTGCAAAGAAAGATGTTAAATCAAATGAGAATGACTGCTCCAGGACTGGAGGCACTATTATTTTGAATAAGATTGAAAAGGCCAGAAAAAGCAATTCAAAAACATTTCAATTATGTATTTCCCAGAACTACATCTTTGAGCAACTAATGCAAATGTTACCACCACAATAAAACTTCTTTCCACATAAAAGCATATAAAACAGGTTGAACAGCATATACTTTATATATCATATGCATATTTTTGACTATTAATAAAAAATTCAAAATCTATGTATGCCTTACTCTCCTAAGCAATACAATAATTATGATTAAGGGACAGGCAGCACAAAAAGAGCCAATTTATCTTACTCGTGCTCAGGAATACTATTGTGTAACTAAGCAACTAAAGACAAAATATGGTCTAATTAATTCACTCCTATGCTTATTTAAAAGACACAATTAGAACATTTTTATTTTCCAGCCTGCACAGTAGTTCAACATGCTTGAGGGTGTAGAAAGCAAAGCCTATTATTCTCAAAGACAAGAGTTTAATGTTTAGTGCCACTGATCAGGCTTGGAACTCAACTATGGGGAGGAGGGGGTGTGTTTCCCAGCTGGGCTCTACTTGGAGTCACGAGAGAGGGAAGGTAGGGGGGAAATGTTTATTGGGCCATTGATTGACTAGCAACATGTGGCCTCTACTCCATTTTTCTCACCGTAGCACAAGGGTGGAGATGGGACCATGAACTTGATTGTCACGTGGGCAAGGACACACACTGTTGTAGGTCTGTTTATATAGCCACAAAGATTCTACAGAAAATTCATGTAATTAAACCACCCATCCTCATCTGCGTGGTAAATGTCAAATATCCATCTTTAATGCTGCTAACAGCATCTGATTTTAAAAGCAGAATTAATCTACACAAGTGTGTGTGGAGATTGATGCCATTAGCATGATTCTAAAGAACCAATTCAATAATAATCATCATCTGCATGTTTGAAATGTGTTGTTAATATAGACAGCCACAGTCCAGGATGTGAAGCATGCTCTCTGAAAGCTAAGACCCAGGTTCTAATCTCCAGCAAGTCAGAGAACACAGTATGGCTGCAAAAAGCCATCCTTGGGCAAGGGAGTTATATACAAGAACAGATTTTTCAAGAAATGCAGGATCCATGACAATATTTGTGAGAGGAGAATGAATCCTTAAACCAACAATCGATAAATTTGTTTTAAATTTCCTTAAAAGCCAAGCCAACGGGTAATCATTAGCTGCAATATTATTCTGAGTAGAAGATGGCAAATATCCAACTACCCTGGCTATGAAAAAATATGACAAGCAAATGCATTTGATTTGAGCAATTATATTCTGGATATTGGTTAAAACTAGACTTTGATAAATGACTTGAGTCATGTATCACTAGATGCCACTTTGACAATAGCGTGCTTTAGTAATAATTAATACGGAAGTATTTACATGTATGGACTCATGTACTTCGTAAAAATAACATTTCCTTAGTATAGGCCAGCCATTCTAAATGTCAAGAGAGGTTTTAATTGCTTACAATTTTAACTCACTATCCAGCAGTTTCAGACCATCAGTCTGAAGAACATATGCTGGCTCCCTGGAACTGCCAACCAACATGCAGGTGAGAAGTGACTCTTCTTTTTTGAAGTCTAGTCTTTTTACAGATTGCCAGCTCAGAGCTCTGACTTGTTAATGGGTGGATGGCCAGGGAATGGAAAAACTCGCAAAGAGATAGAGAGGTTGGCTGTAGCCTGATCATTCAGTCCTAAATATTTACTAATTTTTCTGGTGTGCTCCTGAAAAAACAAAACCAAAACCAAACCCTTTTCACTTTTTTCACATCCTATGGTGCTAAATGACTACAGATTTAGAAGAGAAAGAAAAAGTGTAAGATGGGGCACTGGAGCTGACCCACACACGAATGGCTGGTCATAGGTCCTCTGCCAGAAAGAAACTGGACCAACCTTAAACAAAGTGGGGTGTGGGGGGAAAGGCACTTTAATTATTTTGTTAGTCATTCCATAAATACTTAGTGAGTAGCACTGAATACTGTGGAGGGACCAAGAAGAAAAAAGACACAACCCTCTGCTCCTGAGAACTGCACTATAGTAGAGAAGGCAAAGGGGAAGAACACAGACAGCCATCATATAAGGCAGAAAGCAAAGTACCGGGGAGGTTAAAATCAATCCAGGGACTGTCAACTCCCCCAGGGCATGGATTCCTGTCTGTCTTGATCATTGTTGTAGCCCAAGGGCCTGAACGGGCTCTCCCACAAAATAGGTGCTCTGTAAATATGCATGGAATGAATGAGACTTCAAAGATGAAGAGAATACTTCCTAGTTTCTGGAAAGATCTTGAAACTACAAATAGTGACCTTAGTTAATCTCCCACTATAGGAAACACAGACAGAAAGAGTCTGATAGCTTTTCTGTGATCTTTCCATGGGGCTAGACTATGAGCTCTTTGAGGGCTGGGGACATTCTCATTTATCTCTGCATCTCCTGTAGTCCAGGAGTTGAATAAATTCTTTTTCCAAAAACATGCAGATAGTAAGTCTTCCTCTGGACGCATACTGCATGTATTCTCAGCACAATTCACCAATGTGTTATATAGTGTCTTCTATTGTTTTTTAAAAATATATATGTGTTGGTCTTATTTCTCTATCAAGATTGATAAACTTCTTGATAAAAAGGGTCACACCATGAAAGGTTTGGCATCCATCTCTGCACCTAGCAGAGTGCTGAGCACATGGTTAGCACTCAACAAGTAGTTTTGATAAACTCAAGACAGATGATGCCAACATTGGCTGGACTTAGGATCTTTATCACACAAAATATAACTTTTTACATGGTGAACTAGTTCTCCAATTTTAACATTCTAGACTCAATGTTGAAATAAAGTTTTGTATTTCTAAATGTTTTTGACATAGTAATGATAAAGTATTCTTTAAATTACTGGATCTTGCTTCAAACCTAAGCAGGAAAGAGAAAAAGGCACACAATCATGTTCCTTATTTTGGATCAACCCCATAGGTCAGCAAACTTTTTTCTGTAAGGGGCCAAATGGTATTTTCCACTGCGTGGACCATATGGTCACTGTCACAACTATTCAACTCTGCCTCTGTAGTCTGAGTGCAGCTATAAGTAATATATAAACAAACAAGTCTGATTATGTTCCAATAAAACTTTATTTACAAAAACAGAGAGTGGACCAGATTTGATCTTCAAACCTTAGTCTCTAATGCTTATCACTGTCCAATAAATTCTCTCCAAATAACTCATTAGTTCTCATCCTGGTTCTAAAAGTCACATCTGTCAGAAAGTAAAGATATTCCTTCTCTTAGCTTAAGATCACTGCTAAAAATAAGTAATAACTATTGAAACTGCATCCATAATGTGCTGAGCTTTCCTGTATAAGTATGATGCTAGTTGCCAGGCCCTTTTCATTATTTCCAATTCTCTCAGCAAAGTAGAGCTCATTGAACTCATTTTACAAACAAAGGAACTGAGGCTCAGAAAAGTTATAGAAAATGTTCAAGGCTAGTGAGATTAATGAAGAGGCTAGGAAATTTCTAAAATCTCAGCACGCAGATACAGATCAGAGATTGAATGGCCATCCATAGATAGAGCAAGGGTAATCTAGCACCTCCTAGATTTCAGAATGTGTCTACCTAAACCCGATGTGATACAATCAAACAATCATTTCAAACATCCTGCTGATCCAGTTGACAGTATTTGTCAATAATAAAATGTAAAGAGCTTTTTATTTTGGTGACACAGCTAAACCTTCCATAATAGATAAAAGCCAGCCTGATTTAGGGGGAACCTGAACTGACTATATGTTCAACCTAGATGCTGCCATCTCCTAGAGAAAAGCTTTCTTTTAGGAGGGTCCATGGTAGTGATTTCAAACTTCAGTGCAAACAATAACAGTAATGATAATAAAAATGACTCAATCATTACGGAAGAATCTACTATGTGCCAACCTCCATTGTAAACACTGTACATGTATTAACTTGTTTAATCTTCAAAATAATCCTAGGCAGTGGATACTACATTCCCCCTTCACAAAAGGGAAAAGTGAGGCACAGAGAGTTTAAGATTTGCCCAAGATCACACAGCTAGAGTAAGACTGTTTAAAGTGCAGAATCCTGGATCCCAATTCCAGAGAATCTAATTTGTTCATTTCAACAGGGGCTCCTGAGTATGCATTTTTAACTATTTTTAACCCAGGGCGGACTGCTAGTCCAACCGCTTTTCGAAGTCTTGCCTGTGCGCTGGACTCTATAATGCCCAGATGTGCTTGATCTTGACTCCCTGACATCATTAGTTTACTCATCTACACTCCTGGTTGCAGATGACCAGCAAATATTCTTGTAGAATTCAGCCCAAGGCCTGTCAGGCTGAAATCCATGCTTGCACATCCACCTATTTTTAAGAGGGTATATTGCCAATAGATCAAGCACTTGGCAATTTGAAAATGAATGTAATCAGAAGTTACCCAGTAACAGAACCAATTACCCGCCTACTTTGCCATTTTCCTCCTCTGAAGAGCTACTGGCTGAATGTGGCAATTGTGGGTAATTACTGAAGACACTTAACTCTTTGAATATGGCCTTGCTAGTCACTTTCATGATAATTTAAAACAGTGGCATGATGAGGCCCAGGAACCTCCACACAGACATAAAAATTATTGTGTTTATGTTAATAAATTAAGAATATCTAGAATAAAGACTATCATAATCACAACTCTTCTCTATTAACTTAAGGACTTTACAGTGTATAAAGTACTTTTGCAAATACAATGCCTCTTCATATTCACAACAATCCACAGTCAACCTTATTACTGTTCCCATTTTGTTGCTGGTAAAAACTGAGGCTCAGAGTATTTATCATCATTCAAGGTCAAAGAAATAGTAAGCTGCCAAGTCAAGATGTGACTCTTTCTGGAGTCATACCAGTTGCCAGCACTGGAAGTAAATGAAGGCAGCCATGTGTATAAACATGTACATTATTATCGTAATTATTAAAGCTAATAATAAATTATTAATTATTATTAATAATGCTATTAAAATGTAACTGTTATTGTTATGTACCACTGGCTAGAGTCAGCTAAACTATATAGAATAAAAATGGTTCTGCTACCTAAGTATCTGCAGACCTTTGGCAAAGCTGATTGACTAGTCAACTGTCCACATTAGTGCACACTTCTAGAATATAATATGATATATTCAAACTCTGGTTTCAAGTGTAGGTTTCAGTGGAAAAATAAACCAACCCTGGAGCTTCAGAAGGCCTAGGTTCTAACCTGTCAACATTTGACAAACCATATAACCCCTGCAAGCCTCTGCTGCCATCTGTAAAATGGGTATACAAAGCCCTGCCTTATCCAGCCTCATACAATTATTACAAAGGTCAATAAGAATGTGGACCTGAAAGAAGCCCTCCACAGATCACAGCAAACCACACGGAGGTGCTATTTGTAATCTTGCACAATGATAATTGTCCTGCTTTCAGAAGCGACGTCTTTATACTTCAAAAAATCATAAAAAGACAGACTGGTTCTCTTAAGCCAAAAGAGCATACTGAGTCCTGGCTGTCCTTTTGAAATGGATGCTGATGTCAGCTCAATCAGGAAATTATTAACCTCCATTTGGTTACTTAAAATAAACTGTACTGGCTGATTAAATGTGCTGAACATTTTCTCCAAGTAAGAGAGCACATCACTTAGAAACCCTTCTCTTTCAGTTATACATTGTAAACAGCAAATGCATCATTCAAAAACTATTTAAAATCAATAATAAAAATCATTTCACTGTATATAAACAAGTTAATGGAGTAAGTGAAAACAAAGCAAATTTCTTAATGAGAGGGCCCTGTTGCCCCCTCTAGGTGCCAGCAGTAAGTGCTGGTTTCTGTAGGATCTCCAGAGGAGACTGCTGTTGCTATTCTGCTAATGAATGACTTACTTAGGCCAGGGGGAAAATGACATCACCAGGGTGGAAAACTGATCTGCATTGGGAAACTTTTTACCTGCTTTACATTTGTCATAATTATTTTGCACAATGCAGCCTGTATTTGCATAATTTTGAGGCGTGTCATTATCTCAATTGAAAATTGTTTTAATATGGCTGAATAATTCACAATGACATCAGCCAAAGTCCTAATGAAATATACAAGTATAATCATACAGCTAATTACCAGCCGTGTTAGCATTAAAAAACAAATCATGCATAATATTAGACGATGTATATGCAGCTGAGGATTATAAATAGAGCCATCTCCCTCCCCAAATCCCCTGGAGTTTACTTTTAAATGGCAAGATTAATTTTCTCAGGTATGGCTCATATAGCAGCACAAAATGCACAAATCATTACAATGGTTTGCTTTCATTTCTCCATAATGAAGAATTTTTTTAAATCATGTATTTAAAAATACATCTATTCAATATCAGCAGTTCTAACAGATGCAACCTTCCGCTAATATTAGCTTTTATTCTTAGATCGGAATTCACTGTTTAATTACAAGAACAGAAATTAAAACTGTACCTAATGGGGTCTTTAAAAAATATTCCAATTTCAATTCAAAAATTAAAAAGAGAGAGAGAGTGACCACAAAATATCCCATAAAACACTGAATAATTTCCTTCTGGGTTTAGTCAGAAGTCTATTAGGCACCAGCTCTTTTCTGGATATTTAATCCTTCCCTTTTCCAGATCACAGGCCATGTTGAAGTAATAAATTTGAAAAGCAAATAAGAAATCAGGAGGGGGAGGAGGAGGAAGACAGCTGCGCAGGAAAGTTGGGTCGGGGGAGGGGGCCGAGCTAGACCTTGGGAGGGGGAAAGAGCTCAACCTGTTGGTAGGTTGCAGGATTTTTCACAGTATTTCCAAACAACACTTTTGTAAAATTGCAGGCAGACGTCGGGAAACATGAACATTTAAAAGCCAAAGCTGGCCAGGGACGGCGGTGGGGGTGGGGGTGGGGTGGGGAGGGAAGGCTTTCTGAGAGGAGGGCGGGGCTTATTTCCGAAGAGGCCGATCCGAAGGCGAACGTTTTGACGAACTCCTGTAATTAACCGGCAAAGACCACTGATGGGTAATTCGATCCTGGCGAGAGGGAGTGAACTGATGATGCCAAAAGTACAATCAACTCCATCAGACCAAGGAATTATGGAAGGACTGGCAGACAGCTCGAAGCTCCGGGATGGGTTAAACGGAGAACCATTCATTTAACAAAAAGATCCTTACACCTACCTCGAAAGCTCGAGAGCCTGGCACAGGGCTATCTGCCCTCAAAAGTCTCTGTTTGATTACCCTGCTCTCGCTTGGGCAACACAAAGCCTTGCCAGGAAACGGTGCGCCCTCCCTCCCCGCGGCGCATTGGACACAGACTCCCCAAAATAGTCCCCCTGGTAGGTAGCACGGGCGCTGAGGTCGGTCTGCTGACACCCGGAGCCCGCAGAACTGCGGTCACACAAGAAAATGACAGAGCCGAAGGGAGGCGGCTGCCCGGCGCCGGGTGACAGCGGGCTCACCTCGGGCGTCCTCCAGGGAGTGCGGCGAGCGCCCCGCGGCCTCCCAGAAACGTGCCGAGGAGTCTCGGTCCCTCCCCACACTCCCCGAGAGCGCGGTCTGGGCACGGAGAACGCGGAACCCACAGGGTCAGTGGGCGAGCACACACCCCTCTGCCCTTCCCTTCCCGGTCCCCGTCCCACACATCCCCACAGATCGCGCTGGAGGACGTCCACTTGGCGTGGAGTAACTGAAAACTAGAACATCAAATGGCTTGTCCGAGGGGGAGGAGGTGGGGGCGAGAGATAGTTGTTAATGCTTAACGTGTTTGTGCCGGTTACACGACCGCTTTGAAATCCGCCCGGGCAGATCTGCAAGTTATTTGAATGTATTATTCCAGTACCTGTCATTTATCACTTTATTCAACACGTCTTTGCCAACTCAATAGCTTTTGATCTCACTCTGCCTCCATTTCGTAATTTCCGCCCTCTTAAACATATCAAATACTTACTTAAAAAAAAAAAAAACCAAAAACGTGAACAATATCGAAACCTACCGAAAGAAATCCACCCAGCCAAGACCGAGCCAGACGCGAAGGTAAATTTTCAAAAGGCAAAAAATATAAAAAGCATGTGATGTTCAAGGGGCAGTAGCAGGAAAGCAAGGGAACACGCGCGCGCGCGCACACACACACACACACACACATTCTTGAACAAAACCCTTCTCGAACAAGTTATTTGATCTTGACTAAAATCAGCAGTTGGATCCTCTTTGTAAAGCTGACAGCCAAACTCTGACAATGGCAAAATACTAGAGCCCCAGCTAGTGGCGCTACCCCTTTAAAAAAGGAGTCGATCCTGCTCGCCTGCAGAAGTGAATACAGTATTTTCAAGCTTGCCCTGTAATAAGCATTACTAGGGAAAAAATAATAAAGAAAGAAGAGAGGGAGATATAAGTTTACCACCTCGCCATGGTCGCTATTTCTGCCCTGGGGAGTATCTTCTGGGAGGAAATAAAGTTTAGAGCTGGATAAAAGTTGCCGGCTGGTCCTCTCTTCCCACAACAGCTGGAGCTCCGCTATGCAAATCGGATCCTTTGGCGTACATCTTACAAAGAAAAAGTCGCCAAGGGACAAAATTCTTGGTTTGCCTTCAAGGTGGAATTGAAAAGCCTTGTAGAAAATGTAAGGTCCGTGCAAGCCACACGGTGAGCCGACCCACTGCAGGGGGGGAAAAAAAAGCACCAAATAAATAACGTAGCCATCAGAGGACAAACATCTATTTCCAGACACATTTACACACAGACATCCACACTCTTAATACAGAAGATCCAACAGATATAAAGCTGGGTGTAAAAATAATAGAGCCCACAAATTTTTTGCCTCCCTTAAAAAAAAAAAAAAAAACCTCCGCCCCCCTCCCCCCACCGCCACCTCTCCCTACCTCTCCATCTGAGGCGGTAAAATTACATTATGTATGTATGATCAGTATAGGGATTTTTTTAAAAAACAATAAAAATGATTTGGGGAGATGCAGAGGGTAAAAGTTTGGTGAAAAGTTTGTGGGGGGTGTGGGTGGGTGTAGAGGTGTGGGTGAGCTGGGGGGCTGGAGGGTGCCGGGGGGTGCCGGGATCGGAGGAGCGGAGGAGAGCGAAATACCTGGAGTGAGTTGGGCTCCATCTCGACGTTCTGAATTGATTGAACTCAACATTCTCTCCAAACTTGTTGGCTTGAATGGATTGCATCAGGTCCTGGCAGGGAAAAACATTCTCTGTCTTCAGCCGGCGTAATGTCTCAATATAAAACTGAGTTCTTCCCCCGCCTTCGGCACAAAAATGATTGAAAATATGTCCTAATATTTCTCTGACGACTCAATTTTCAGCTCCTGTCAAAACTGTACAGATTTCCCTCCAAATGTGTGTTGATCAAATTCATAACCGGGAGAAAGGCTCCTTCCGATCTCGGCGGGAAGCGGATGGATCAAGGCAAAAAACATATAGGAACGTTTGTAAAAATAAAATCCACCCTAAAACTGTATGAAGATGAGATCTCCCTCTTCCCAATCTCTGTTGTCTATGGGTGTCGTATGATGAGATTTTTGGAGGAGACGAGAGTTGGCGAGCTTCGCTGTGCATCTGACAGGACCTGCTTGTATATGTCTAATATAAAGAACATTTCCTGCAGAGATTCCGGGGCGCTGCTCCTCTTTCTAATGCTCCTTAGCAGATTTGCTGTTATTAGACATGTAGATTTGTTTGATAGTTAAATTACGCTTCCTCACTGCCATGTTTTCGAGAACTAATCTGTTAAATTATCTTTTGATGCCTATTTACATGGAAGGGAAAAGTGGGTTATCGATTATATAAACATATAAATATTAATGCATTTGTTCGCTTCGCAAAAAATACTCAGCAATAAATAAATAAATAAATAAATAAACGAACAGAAAGACTAGTGAGCAGTGCACACACATCTCAGGATTTTGCAAACAATATTGAACGGACACCGACTGCATTTAGGGACTGGAACAATAAACGATGCATGATAAATCAATAAATGCAAGCAGCGAGTCTGCTCGGAATATGAATTCAGGCTCCCAGTTCTGCGTGTGCATTCTTTAATTTTGAAGTATATACACTAGTACGTGTTTACAATGCTGATGGACGCCAAGGGCGCTCTCAAATGATAATGTGTTTATATAACCCAGCGCTACAGGAATAATATACCGACTCCTACCCCACCCCCACTCCCTCCCCCGCCAAAAAAGGGAGGGGAGCTTCCTCAATAATAGTTTGAAACTGAAAAATCCATTTGCAAACTAGTTAAATACAACCAGAAATTAAGCTGTTGAAAACCGGGGGCATGAACCGTAAGACAATAAAGGCTTTAAATGTGTATATTTATTGTTCTGGAGCTCTAGAGAATTGTGAGGTTTGCATGCACGGCTATTATGCAAACACAGAGAAACTTAAGAGCGACAGAACAAGGAACAGGCAGAGACTGCAAAGCCCTCGCTCGCTCCGACCCAGCTGCCGGTCCTCCGCCAGGCTAGATTGCATTTTCGCAGTGTTGATGTAAAATGGTGTACTCGCTTCCCCCACGCTCCCCCCACCCCCTTCCGCGCTCTCCTCCCACTCCTTCCAGCACCCCCACCCCCGATGATTTTATTATATTGGCACCAATCTTTCCAAAGTGGGTCTGGCATGGTAAAAAAGTAAACATGTGCTATATGGGGAATAAGGTCTGTATAGTATGACAGTTGAAACTTGATCTGTGATAAAATTACAGGATGTTGAAATTACTAGTAAGCTATTTTTAACGCTTTCGCAACGTTTCACCTCTAGTCACAGCATCTAGTTGAAACAGGATTACTTTAATGAAAATTATATTCACATGGCTGAAGTTAATGCACCCGGCAGAGCACAAATGCCTCATATTCACTGACTTGAGGTGGAAAGACCCTCTGTGTGTATTTTTATGCCTTTTCATAATGTCTGCGTCCACTGCAGTAAGAATTAGGGCACTTAACATTATCTAAACCACATTTTTGATTCAGAACATGGGGAAGTAATAAAAGGCAAGATCTATCTCTTTTCTATACACACAGAGATAAACGAAAGAAAATGGCAGATCCTCCAATTACAATAAGTAATAAAACCCATGCCAAACAGCCGGTATTTTGAAAGATGTCGAAAACTATTTTAATAATTTAAAGTAATATCACAACTCTGCATCACGAAGGAGAACAATATAACAATTCACAGTCTCCCAGCTTTTGCATTAGCCAAATTATGACTTGCACATCACTCTTTAATTATCTTCCTTGAAATTTCATCTGATCTTTCTATTTTATAAACATGGGTTACAAAGAGAAATTACAGCTCTCCTGCTCTCTCTTTTTCAACTTTAGGCTGCATACTGCAGACATTTGATTAGAATAACCTATTTTGTTCATTTTTTAACATATGAATGGACTTGACCGAAGGGCATTTTACATATTTTTTAAATACATGAGAGATGCCTAAGGCTTCAGTAAGTCTGCCCCGTTAGCATAAATATATATATTCAGTTCAAGTAATCCTATATTAAAAAAACTTGAGTTGCAGTATTTTGACAAGATTACATATAAGATCGCCTCTGAGTCAGTTTCCTGTATGACCAATGCAGCATCATTTATGCACGAAACCTCAACAGAATGCCTGAGGGTATCCCTCAATTGTATGTTAAATTTCTCAAAAAATGCACACTTTTTACAGCATCTAAGCAACTTCTGCTGTTTTTGGTGCTATAAGTCTTTAAGTATCTGTAAGGGACTTCATCTAATTAGAAACCCTGTTTCTATGTCTCTTCAAGGTAGGTGCTGAACTAGGCTGCATGCTGAGTAATCTCTCTTCTCACAAACTCCCGATAAGGTTTTTGTGATGTTAACAATCTAGGTCTGAATATTTTTGAATATCTGCAGTCTTGTAATCAGATGAATGTTAAATTTCAAAACTGAATCACAGGGGTGTCTCCCCTCCCTTTTTACAGCACCACCACCACCATCCCCATGAACATAATAAAATGCAATAAATCAAACCTTGGGTCCAATACTGTGAATGGCTTTAAAAATCATAGATCACAATGGTGTGTGTTTATAAAACAAAACACAACAAAAAAACTCCACCCTCTATTTTGTCTCTTTAATATGATGCTTGATAGGCACCTGTAAATTATCTGTGTAGCAAATATCCATACAAAGAAAGTTTCAATTAAGATAAGGAGTTTGAATTGAAACAGTTCTTTGAAGTAATGTAGTTAATAGCTTGTTTGATTTCTGCTTGTGAGAGAGTAATAACGTGGATTCAAGGCTCCATCAATCACAGAGCAGATGTAAGACTTGAGACACCGACACCCAGGGGAATAGAGGCAAACTCCTGCCGTGCAGGGTCCCTGGGCTAATGTAAAGTAAATACTCATAAACAGATTGAATGTTGTAAGAAGACAATTCATTCAGGACAGTTATAATCATGAAAGCAACTGCTGCATTTATCTATTTTAAAAAAGCTTGTATTGGGACTTACTGTATTTAAAAGAGGAGTGGAGAAAAAAGCAGTGTATGTTTATATGACTCACTATTTCTGGGCTCTTATATTGGAATATAGGAGCCTATACCCACATATATATTCCTGCTGCTTTGCTTTAAGCTATGTGGCTTATTTAAAAGGTAAAAAATTAAAAATCAGCCTCACCTCTCAAGGGGGTAAGGGAGCAGTGGACACATTATTCAATGTCTATGAATCGTTTCATAAAGGATCAGGAGGATTAAGTTAGCTGCAAAAACCAGCAGTGACATAATTAGGCAGATTGGACTATAATAAACAGGATCATAAAAAAAGTACAGTTTGAAGAAAGAAGGCGACCATTTCGAAAATTTAAACCTCTCTGCGCAACTCTGGGCCTCACACTCCCCCAAATTGCAAAAAACAACTGAAGCATTTTTGACCTTGGCTACAATAATACTTCATGTTTTAGCACTTTAGTCAGCATTTTATCTACTAATTGCTACACACTACCGCATGTGGCTCGAATCTGCCACTGCAGCTTTCTCTCATTGGTGAGCGAATTGCTTGATAAAGACTGGGAATTCAACCTGGCTGTTTCCTTTCTTGCTCCCCCTCGACTGGCCCCCGCCCGCTCTTTTTTTCTTTCTTTTTCCAGCTAGAAGCCGCTAATTTTTCCAGAAAATACCGCATAGATCAGAACAGGGCTGGTGAATGATTCCCTCATGCCCTTCCACCGGTTTAACTCGGATCACTTTGGCGATCCCGAGGCAGAGGGAGGGGGTGAAGGGTGGGGGGCGGGGGGAAGGAGTGGGGCGAAGCGCGGGGCGGGTGAATGCTGTTGGTGGATTTGATGCTAGGTGATTCTGCACATTGGTCCTTCGGCTAGTCCATCGTCGTGAGTTCGTTGGACTCCTTAATGCCCACCGGGGGACCTCGAGTTAGGGGCTTTCTCCCGTCCTGCTCGGTCAAGAAGTGGGGTTCAAGGGGATAGCTCCAGAGTGAATTGAAAAGCTAGCACTGTCTGAGGGTCAGCGATAGCCTAGTCCCCTCCCCCTGGCAAGACTGGCGCCATAGTGAGCAGTGGGGGTGGGTGGCGTTATTAATAAGGAGGCCTCCAGCAGAGCAGGCTCGCCAAGTCTTAGTGCAACAAGTCTGTCGGTTTGAAGGAGGATAAACCGGGTTACACGGGTCATTGCTTTTCAGGAGACCTCTAGTGGCCAGAGGTTGAGCTACAACTTAAATTTGAGGCTCCTCCTATTTGTCGCCTCTCCTGGACTATAATGGGGGTAACATCTCCAAGTCGGGTCCAGGCAGTAATGGCCCGTAGCCTGGGACATAATTTCTCATGAACTTAAGGCTACAACCAGGAAATAAGCAGAGAACTCCGAGAAATGCACCCTGGGGGAGGGGGGTCACGTGATACCCTTTGTGGGCATTGGAGGCCCCAAGTTCCTCTACCCTTAGAGGTGGAGACTTCCTATCTTATCTTGATTTTCCTCCTAGGTCTGAGATTAATAAAATATTCTCAGGGAATTTGGATTAAATTTGTCCAAGCCATTTCCAGTTACAATAGCAATGCTGAGTCTGTTTTTTCTAATTTGTTTGTAAATTAAACCCAAGACCCACTCCCTCACCCTGATCACAAACATACCCAAACACTCTTTAATTTTAACAATTCCTTGCCTTCAAGTGCCCTTGACATTTATGAGTTATTTAGTTTGGGAATAACTAATCTTTTTTTTTCCTTTAAAAAAAATTGCATGCACTGCAGTGGTGTAGATACGACTTTTGACTAAATTGTGGCCTTGTCCTTATGTCCAGAATGCCATACCATTCCATCTCAGGTGGTGAGATGCCGGCAGGAAGGCTGGTGGTGACCTATGGGCTTCTTGTTCTTCAGATTTACTTGTGATCCACATATTAATAATGAATTTGATCAATTGACCCCTAGCTGGATATTAAAGGGATTGCTGGGAACAGCTATCTTAGATCATTGAAAAAACTGAGGTCCCAGCCATCTGAGATTATTAAAACATCTTTCCATACCTGACTTTTAGAAAAGAAGACAAGAAATGTACAGACATAAAGACTTGGCTCCACTGGGGGACGCATGTACTGCCTACTAAAAATTTTTCTGTGCAGTTTCAAATGGACATTAATGATGCCTGGTACTTGGTGATTTATACCTTAAATTACTTGACAAGCATTAAGTAACTCATTACTTAGAAGCAGACTGGGTATGGTAGGTAAATCACTGGACTGAAAGTCAAGGGGACCATTCTTCACTGATTTTCCATGTCTCCTTGTCCATGGCTATAATTATCTACAGGACTCAAACCCTAATTCTGGCTTTGCTGAAATTTCTCAGATAATTGTGGCAGAATTATCCAGACTGGTCATCTGGGTAGTGGCAGCCCCCCGTGCTAGGTCGTCAACCAAACCCACGGAAGCGCCAACAAGTCCCTTGGCTGCTTCCACCTACATTTTGTCATGCCACAGACTGATAATTTTATGACTTGTTATTACAGGTTGAAATATGTAAATGTAGTAATTCACTAAGGGTATAAAGAGAGCTGAGTACTTTAGAGGAAATATAATACCAAGAAGAATAGTGAGATTGTTTCTGTTCTCATCAATAAGCTTTAGCCAAAATGAAATTGGCCAGGCTTTTCACAAAGAAGGTAGGGGTCAGATGAGCCTCACTCAGGGCTTACACATGTAAGTCCTGATTCTCAGACTGTGCTAGAACCAGCTCTCATAGGCTCACTAGAGCTGATAGTTACATTTGCAGAAATTTTGCAAGGCGGCTATTAAACACATCTATTATTAAACATTAAATTATAAAAAATGCAATTAAATTACTTAAAAACAAGGATAATGCATATTCAAAACATCACTTTCTAGGTATTTTACTATTATCTATATTCTTGAGATTATTTTTACCTTTTGTATTTTTATGGTTGCAGTGCAATATAACGGTGTGCTACTGCACATCTCTTCCCAACTTGTCTGTTGTCATTACATTGGTAGCTTGAAATTAGCTGTGGTGGGAGTATTTAGACCAGGGATGTCAAACTCATTTTCACCAGGGGCCACGTCAGCCTCACAGTTGCCTTCAAAGGGCCAAATGTAATTTTAGGACTGTATAAATATAACTACTCCTTAACTGTTAAGGAGCTGAAATTACATTTGGCCCTTTGAAGGCAACCGCGAGGCTGATGTGTTCCCCAGTGAAAATGAGTTTGACACCTCTGCTTTAGACCATGGAACTCAGTAAACATTATAAATCAGTGCTTGATTTATTGTGTTGTTGATTGCTTAGACTTAAGAAAGTGATGGAGAAGATGTTAATATTGTAGATCATGATGGTTAATTTTATGTGTCACCTTGCCTAGCCATGGGATGCCCAGGTATTTGGTCAAATTCTAGATATGCCTGTGAGGATGTTTTTGGATGATATTAACATTTGGACCAGTAGATTGAGTAGAGCAAGTTGGCTGCCCACTGCCCTGCCACGTGGATGGGCCTCAT
The DNA here is from genome assembly GCF_004126475.2 of Phyllostomus discolor. Taxonomy (NCBI): domain Eukaryota; kingdom Metazoa; phylum Chordata; class Mammalia; order Chiroptera; family Phyllostomidae; genus Phyllostomus; species Phyllostomus discolor. The sequence goes on from NC_040907.2 coordinate 133,144,351, forward strand.
CCAATCAGTTGAAGGCCTGAGTAGAACAAAAAGTCTGAGTAAGAGGAAATTCTTGGCTGACTACTTGATCTGGAACATGCTTCCCCCCACCCCCAACCTTTGGGATCAAACTGAAGCATTGGCTCTTCATTGGTTTCAAGCCTGCCAACTTTTGGACTAGAACTTAACAACATAGGCTCCCCTGCTTCTCAGGCCTTCGGGCTCAGACTGGAAATACACATCAGCTCTGCTGGGTCTCCTGGGAACCAGCTACAGAACTTGGGACTCCTTAGCCTTCATAAACCATGGCAGCCCAATATTTAGTTATATGTATATATAAACAAACTATATTTATATATAAATAAATATATTCATTTAGATTTATATATAAATGAATATATGAATGTGTTTATTTATTAAATGATTATATATTTATATTATAATGAATATATATTTGTCTATATTATAAATGAATATATATTTATAGTATAAGTGAATGTATATTTATTTATACTATAAATGAATATATATATGCACATATATATATCCCCTATTGGTTCTGTTTCTTTGGAGAACCCTGACTAATACCCAAATATAACCTAAATGTGTGTCAAGTCTGTAGTCATATTATAAATGATATAAAAATTGAGGAAATATTTGAAAACTATTCTCTGATTAAACAAAGAGGTTGTTCATATCATTGACAAAAGAGGGAAAGTTCTGGGATACATCTTTGTTTTTACCACTTTTGTTTTACTTCTTAATATAAATGAAAATGTCAACCAACATTCAAGTTGGAATGGTACTCGTTTGTTAGCCGCAGTCACAGGTGAGCTATAGATACAGGAGTTCAGCAAGTAGTTAACGAAAGCACTCAGTGAGAACAGATTGGCTATATGGAATTCTCAGTGAAGAACATTGTATATTTTATTATTGTTTGTACATTTATGTGCACTTCTTGTGTATTAGCAAAATGTACAATGAACTCATATACCACACATATATGTACACATATAGATCTATATAAACAAACAATTACGTACATTTGGGGGGTGGGGAGCTAGTTAAATATTTAGAAGCATACCTCTGTCTAAAGGCCGCTTGAGCCTGACATGCAGCCCAAACTTCTGGAGCAGAGGTGGCATACTGTATAGCCTGCTACCCATTTGCATATAGCCCATGAGTTCAGAATGGGTTTTATGTTTTAAATGGCGGAATACAGTCACTAGAAGAATAATATTTCATGATATATAAAAATTATATGAAATTCAAATTTCACTGTCCATAAATACATTTTATTGGCACTCACCCAGGCTCATTCATTTATGTATTGTCTATGGCTAAAATGGCAGAGCTTGGTAGTTACGACAGAGACCATGTGGCCCTCAAAGCCTAAAATATTTACTATTTTGCCTTTTGTAGTGGAAGTTTGGGGTAGAAGTTGCCTGTTCTTGAATATGTAGGCGCATTCCTTGGTTGGGAGTAGGAGACACAACCAAATGACCTTTGAAGTCTTTTCTTGTCTTTGGCCCTAGAAATAGTTCCTCAGTAAACAGATATGGAAAATGGGATACCCAGAGTTGTCAGGGATTCAACTCATTGACTCAAAGTCAGGAGAGAGACGATGTTATCATACAAGTAAGAATGAAGTGTGGGATTTCTCGATCCTTGGTTTGTGTTCTGATCACTGGATAACAGTGCCTTTTTTTCCTTACTGCTTGTCTTAAAGCACTGTATAATTTTGTTGGGTGATGTTAAATATTTATTGAGTTTTCTCATTCAAGGTGGTTCAGTTACAGTGTCTATGTGTGTGATGGGAGTCTTCAGGATTAAAGGTGCTATATAATAGAGGATTATTTTATGACTTGTTATTGCAGGCTGAAATATGTAAATGTGGTAATTCACTAATGTTCTATCAGTGCATATATCTTGTAAATAAGAACGTATTGTTCTTCCATTTAGGTCTAACATCATTTATATCCTTTAAAAAATATACACAATCAATTTTTTTTAAATGAGGAAATGCAGCAGAAGAAAAAAAATCCTTTAATGCAATACTTCAGCTGAAAGTTTAATGACACAAAAGGCAGGCAATTCAAAGTTACAGTTCCCACAGCAACTGTAACTCTGCTATATAGCACATTTAGGCATAGATTTCACAGCATGTACTGCAATACAAAATACTCCACACTGGGCATGCAAGGGGGCAGAGTTATGGTTGCTATGGGTACCATGACTTTGAATTTCCAGATTTTTTGAGAGTTTAAATTCTCAACCAGAACATCACATTAATAGTTCATTTTTTTTGCATTGAAAATAATAAAGGTTGTATCACTGTTTCCACTGTCAAACCCATCTCCAGCTCAGTCCACTGCTCAGTACAAATGCCTACCCAAACACACTCACCCTACTTGCTAAAATTAAACACATGACCTCAGCCTGGGGAGTATTTTAGTTTGCAAATTTATATGCGATGACTTTTGCTGGATAAACTAAATTTACTCCCTCCTCCTTTCCAAAAATTACCAATAAATTCAGATTAACCCTTTCAGCACTCTGGTGTATTTTATGTGTTATTCATGGGCTGAGAGAATATAATAATCATATTCATTGTATATGAATGTATGATGTATATATTTATAATTTATACTCTGTCTACTTCCAAAAAGAACTGGAGGAGGCAAACTGCATGTATTCATTTATTCATTTATTCCTTGAACACACCATGCAATTTAATGTTAGTGATCTCAAAACAACTTTAACTTTAAAAAAAATTTAAGGACCTCAAAGAGCTTTTGTTTATGTGGTTTTATATATTAACAATATGTATATAATTTATATCTTGGTATAGATCTTAATATTCATTAACTTATTTAATAATAATAATAAACCATTACATGTTGACATACCATATTTTTTATCAAGAAACTATTTTTTTTAAACAAAGAAACAGTGAAAAGAGAGGCATTGTTTTACATTTTTATACATATCTTTAATGGATGACAGCTGGATTCTCATAGCTGCTTCTACATTTAATATGTTGAATATCCCAAGTCACATATCTTCTGGAAAATGCTACTATACTTTGTGAAAGAATACAAGGGAAAAAAGCTGATAGTATCTTACTATTAGTAGAGTCATTACTTTTACCCAGTGGACCAACTAAAATGGTTTCAGGGATTCCCTGGTCCCAAGACTCCACTTTGAGAACCAGTGCTCATTGCATTTGTTTATGCTGTTCTCCCAAGCATATGCCTCTTCGTCGTCTACACAAAAACTCCTATTGATGCTTCAAGCACTAGGAAAAATCAATCACTCCTTTAACTATATTCTCATAGGACTGTATACATATGTCAGTCTGAGCATTTACTGTCTGTCCTTATGATTGAATCTTTGAATGCCTGGGTAATGGTGTCGTCGTTAGACTATGAGCTCCTTAAAGGGGGGCTATGTCTTATACATAGTTGTTTCCTTGTTTCCTAGCATGGTGCCTGCATTACGTATGTATGGGATATAGGAATTAAATCCAACAAGCAAGCAAAAACATAAATTCCATTCACTGACTCCATAATACATATTAAGGACTAGGTATGATGAGTTATCTCATATTTAATTCTCGTAATAATGCTATGAATTTGGTACTGTTATTATTAATGTTTTTTGAATAGGAAACTAAGACTTGGCCAAAGTTGAACAGACATGGATCATATACCATGCCAAGAAATATGAGGAACAGAAAAAAGTAGAAAACAATCACTGCCTTAAAGGCATTTAAAACCTACTTTGGGGGGCTACACATAATGCACAAATGAAAGACAAATAACAATATAGAAGTTAGCTAAGAGCAAAGACTATAATTAAAGAAATGCCTAGTTAGTAGAAGTTAAATTAAATTTGATTATGATTAAAGAAATGCCTACTAGGCCTACCTAGTAGTCAGTAGGAATGGCTACTGACCCAATAAATTATTTAGATTCAAACTTCGGAAGATATACTTCTATCAGAAAACACTTGTTTTAGAATGCACACCAGATAAATGTGTATTTGTTCATAAATTATATATTTTTGCACTAATTTGTTAGTACTAATGTACTAATGTACTAAATGTACTAATATATATTAATATGCTCAAGATATAAATGATAAAGAATTTAAAAAGAGTGAGATAAAAATATAAAATTAGATTCTAATTTTTTTAGCATGCTGATGAATTATGCACCCCACTTTGGAGTCAATTCATGTAGACCAGTGGCAATCAACTTTGGCTTCACACTGTGCTCATCTGGGGGAGTATTTAGGATATTAACCTTGGTTCTCACCTCAAGGTCAATTAAATTAGAATCTCTGAGGATGGGTATATAGGCCATGGGATTTTTTCCTCCCTTTTCCCCCAAGTAGAGAATTCTAATGAGCAACCATAGGTGAAAAATCACAGGTCTGGCCACTAAGGACTGTGGGACCATGGGGAACGATCAGGGACTGCAGCAGATTGGGAAGACATCACAGAGAAGATGATATTAAAAGTAGCTTTGAAAGTTTTACTCACAAGTATTGAAAAGTTTTGTTTGTAAAATTACATAAGCTCATCTTTTAAATCTCTTCTTATCTGAGTTAGTACCTGTTTTTATTTTTTGAAGCTAGTACCTATTCTGAATGTACCTGGCTTGTCAAGGTCTGGGAGTGAGGAGCCTGGAGTTGTATCCTGTGTCTGGCTAAGAATTTGTGCTGACCTCTTGGGCTATTTTTCAATAACAGTGATTATGGGGGTGGTGATTTTGTATAGTTACAAAATACTTTGTCTCAGGAAAGTATGCTCTTTGCATCAATATATAGTCCTGTAAATAGAATCACAAAATGTTTGTTCTGGAAAATGTGTTTGAAATGGCACTTTTGTTTTACATATGAAAAAACAGACCCAGAGATGACAAGTGGTGTTAGGTGACCTAGGTAAAGCAAAGCTCTGGGAGGACAGGTTCAGCATATTGGTTGGGGGAGGAAGAGGTGGTTGATTGTCAGTAGACAAATGGTTCTCAAATATATGCTGTGGAATTCCACCTTCCTAAAATGCCTCAACCCATTCTTGGACACCATGCCTGGGCCAAGTGGAGTAGAGTACTTGTGGCTCCTCCATCTTTTGCTGATCCATCGACACTGGGGTTGAGTTTGAACATTTTAAAACAAATTACAAGGAGCACTTCTAAACTCTCAAAGTTAGAAGGCCTCTCTGTGAGTGAAGAGGTTGAACTAGATGAACTCTGAGGTTCCCTGTGACCCTCCATGAAATTCCTAGTGCTGTGTTTACTTCTGATGCAATACACCTATTGAGACTTTTACCCACTGCTCAAAACATTTGTGGAACTCATTGACTCTGATGCTTTTGGGTACTTTTGCTGGTTTTTGTTTCACCCCTTCCTCATCACTCATTAGCAAAATGTTTCCTTTTGAGGACTTTTTTCATCTGGAGAAACAAAAAAAATTCTGTAGGGGGGAGATCAGGTGAATAGGGAAGGTGAGGCATAGGGGTCATGCCGTTTTTGGTCAAAAACTAATGAACGCTTAGCATGATGTAGGCAGGTGCACTTGTAAATCACCCATAATAAAAGGGTCAACTGCATTGAGCTTTCAAAAAAATTTACAGAAGCTAAACACAGCCTCTTACAACAACACCAGCTAGTGCACTGATACAGATGGGTTCCTAGACCACTCACCTAGTAGGGGAAGCCTACTAGAAGGAACCCGCCCTCCAGAAGATAATGCCAGTATTTTTTGGGTTCCCCTGATACATCACCTATAACATCTCATTATAGGTAAAAGACATCACAACCTGGGAGCTGCTAGACCCAGAAAGACAGTGTCACACAGACACCAAGAAAACTTCATGTCGATGACTTGTCAATGTTGATGACTTATTAAGACTCTTTTTTTCCCACTGGGTTTAAATGGATTTCATGATATATCAATAGAAAACAACACACAAGATCGTTGTTCTTTGTTCTATAAAACACATGAAAATATTGGAAAGATTCAAGTGTAGGAGATAGCATGACACCTGATATTCCTTTATGCCTTTGTTTATACTGTTACTTTATCTTGATGGCTCTTAACTTGCCTTCTTCACCACATCTACCTAAAGAAGTCTCATACCAGTTGAAAAGTGGGCAAACAATAACAGTAGTTCCTTGTCCTAAATGCTAGCCTGTACTTAACTTTATGAGGTAAGCACTGTCCACATTTTAGATGGAGACTTTGAGGCATAGAGAAGAAAAGTAACTTGCCTAAGGTCACACAACTGGAAAGAGATAGAAGATGGACTCAAACTCAGGTCATCTGTCCAGCCTGTGCTCTTAAGAGCACATTTTACCATCTCCTTGACAGTGTCAGGGATGTCACGCAAGAACGAGTGCAAAGGTTTGATCAATGTATTGAACAGTTTCCTCATCACTTTTGATACATGCAAATGTGTGATGAATGTATTTAACAGTTTCCTTATCACTTTTGATAATTTTTTAAATTTTATTTTGTATTTGCAGTTTATATTCAGTATTATTTTGTATTAGTTTCAGGTGTATAACATAATGATTAGACAATCATATACTATACAAAGTGGTCCCCCAGATGTTTCAAGTACTCACCTAGTACCATACATGGTTATTACAGTATTATTGGCTATATTCCCTATGCTGTACTTTACATTCCTAGAACTATTTTGTGACTAAATTTTAAATTACAAAATGAGATTAGATCTACGACCTCTCAACTTGGCAAATATTTTAAATAGTAGTCCTTACTGGGTCAGAAGTGGGAGAATGGAGTTTGCCCCACTAGGGGAAGTGCCAATTTATACAGTCCTTATGAAAGACATTTGGCAGTGTATACTAAGTCCTTTAGATACAGCATACCCTCAGACTCAGAAATTTCACTTCTATGAGTTTATGCTGGGGAAAATTTTGGACAAGTTTACAAAAAGGAATATAAAAGTTCATACTAGAAAATTGTTTAACAAAAAGTTGGAAGCAACATAAGTAATTGAAATAGAGGATTGGCTAAATAAATCTTGGTGAAACCCTAATAAGGGAAAATATGCACATATTAAGAATGTAATAGAAACATGTTTATTGACATGGAAAGATAGTCACAATGCTATTGTTTAAAAAATATTTTTAATTTAAAACATCCAAGTTCATGTCAATAGTAGAATTAAGTCAATGACGTTTCTTTGTGCTTGATGGTAGTTTCAGAATTGTCTATAGTGTATTACTCACGATCCATCAGACACATCTGGGGCTGGGAGGACTCTCCCTGCAGACAACTGCTGCCTTGGCCCCAGTTCTGTGCTCACCCACCAGTGTTCTGATTACTCATCCCGCTTCCAGGAACTGTGATAATGCACACCCTAAATCATGGGCAGCAGCATCCTGTGCTCAGAAACAAAAATGCTGTGAATTAAAACTATCAATTTTTCTAATGAATGACTACTTATAAAATTAATACATATTCACTTAAAATTTCAAGTGGAAGAAATATAGAATAATAATCATATGTTCTCTTTTCACCTATCCCCATGCCACTCACTGATGCATAGTATAGATAGATACACTGCATTAAAAAACTAAACATTACATCATATCCCATAATTATTTAACCATTTTTCTATTGCTGGACAGTTAGATAGCTTCCAGTTTCCCATCATTACAGTAAGTGTTGCAGTAAACTTGGACATGTATTTTTTGTGCATTTTCTGTGAGATAGATACACAGAAGTAGAATTGCCATGACAAAGTATAAATAAATTTTCAATATGGCTACACTGGCCCATAAAAAAGTTGATACCAATTTATATTTCCACAAGAAGCATATGAGAGTTGCTTACGAGCTTGATCCAGTTGAGTTAGGTGCTTGGGAGAGATTGTGCCTGCAGCAAGGATAAAATGGATTCTCTGGACTTCGAAGTGTCTGGAACTTGGTGATAAAAGAGCTGCCCCAGTGGAGGGTCTAGTCTAGGTGGTCAGCAGAGCACCCTGAACAACATTGACTTTATGTCTCTCTTTAACTTAAATTTGGGCACCTCATGGGCCCTGAAGCATATTAGATTACACATTAATTTCCTGTGAACACCCTAATCAATTGTTATTTGTGGGGATCTTGAAAGATCCAGTAAATATTACCCTTTTTTTGGGGCCCAAGTTCTGACAACTAAAACTGGGCAAAAAGAGAAAGACAGAAAGAGTCAAAACATCACCTTGTTATTATTACAGTTGATATGGAAGAATTGTGAGTTATATCTATTATGCAAGTGGGTTTCTCATTCTTACCTCTGGCAATAAAGAAACAACACCCACCCTTAGGCAGTACTGAGTCATCTCAAGTCTCTCCTACAGGCCAAAGGCTTTCGTTGATATATTTATTAGCTGGTAGAGAAGAATCAGAGGCACATGATCTCTGGGTGTGTGGGCTTGGCAACCATGGCTGGTATTCTTTCAAAGCTCACTGATCAGATATCTCTTTTCCTTCCCCGGGAAAGCAGAAGTGAGGAAATAGAGTGAAACCAGAAGTGTGACACTAATGGTGCTCTCTTCACAAGAAAGAAACACTAGGAATAGGGGAGATTCTTGCCCTTTATGAACCTCCTTCCCAGCCCCGTGACAACAGTAAAGAGTGCAATGGTTGATTAGTATGTCTGCTATGATATGAATAGTGGGTTTATAGCACATTTGTTGTATGTTTTTAATTCAGCAATAATTACGCAATGAGTAAGATGTGGTTAGTATAAAAGTTAGATACAATGAGTCTTCTAAATTCTAAAAGGATTTCAATACAGTTTAACTACCCCTACAGAAGTTCTGCCTCTATTCTCCACATCTTCTGAGTGTCTGTTCGATAGACGGGTGGAGGGGTGGTCTGATCCCAATAATTTGTAACAGTCTAGGTCTTGATACCTTTTGGTGCTACTCCTAACACAGAGTTGATATTTTTATTGTAATGGTTCATAATTCAAGATCCACATATCCAAAGCTCCAGCTTCTGCACTGGGATAACAGAAGCAAAAAAGAAAAAAAAAGTCAGTTTTTGCCAAGTGGCCAAGGATAAAATTGGTAGTGGAAAAAATTAGATTTTCAAGCTATTAAGTGCTTATTACAAACAACGGAGCATTCAAATAAAATGAAACTGATGTTGTCTTTCTAAATGCTTGGTGTTTTCTGCTTTGTGCTCTTGTTGATGTTCTTTCTTATGGAAGGAATTTTTATTTATCTATGTTATTTTTGTATGCAGATACGTTCTACTTGCTGTACTGAGGAGAAAAGAAAATTTGTACTTGAGACGAGTGACTTCAGTGTAGAAGAGAGGAGCAAGATATGTCAGCAACCAATTAAGCTGAATTTAAAAATGTAGGAGCTTCCGAATAGAAACATAATAGGCTCTGGTGGGGTGGAGTAGGGGCAGGATGGAGGTGGATTGAGGAAGAACACTGAGAATACAAAAAGAGATCTCTTCTTTGATTAACATCTTTCCTTATTGACACAATTATTTCAGGCCTTTTTCCATATTCGGTCAATAAGATGGCTGCTCTCTGGGGAGGGTTTTCCACTTGTAGGTACAATGGGCTCCTCTCGAGAGCCTTGACCACACACTTCCACCTTCAGGCTAGTGTTTCCCCAACTTTGGACATTAGTTTTCTTCCTGATTTTTGTCTTGTCAATTTGTCACCTGAATGCTTTCTCCCTATACATTTATTTATTTTGACTCATTTTAAACATCTTTTATGACTAAAAGAAAAACCACGTCACTTGGTATAAGCAGAAGATAGCCATGAAAGTAAGTACAATGGAAACAAAAATATTGTTAGAATATTTAAAAAAAATAAAACTCAACAATCAAGAATAATTATGATGAACCAGAGAGTTACAAATGTCTACACCTAAAATAAATTTCTTGATGAGAAGTATGTATATATTTACTTAGTAATAGTAATGGAGTGATATTTAATTCATTAATGTAATTCAACTCATGTAGTTGTCTTCAGTTTGGGAAACAGGCTTTTCTAGGAGGCCATGAGGTATGGTGGGAAAGGCTTGAGATTTCTAATCGGACCACACTGAGTTAGTTTCAGCTGTTATTGGTCTCTCACAGTAAAAGCAGGGTGATAATATCTACTTCACAGGGAGGGCACCTATGAGGCCAGAATACTGTTGTATTGAAAAGCATTTAGAGAATATTTAGGCAATTTCGTTTGTATTCTTTTCTACCAATGTGATATTGATAAACTATCTCCAGTTCTGGGTGAAGAAAGGCATAACCCCCCCTCCCCCAGAATCACAGAATTTGAGAAATGGAAGGGTTTACTCAGAAAAAAGAAACTAAATTTATGGACCATATTTATTTTCCATTCAAAATAAAAATAGCTTGATTGAGTCTCATTGGAAAAATGTACTGTTTTACAACTTATAGTGTTTATTTACTTCATTGACTATAAGAATGTCAATGTGAAAATTATTACAATTAATCGTCATTCAAAGTTAGTATCTGGGCATATTTGAGAAGCAGCAGCTCAGGTAGCATTCTAAGCCTTTAGCTTTACAAATTCATGGTGAGGTCAGTGGGTTGCATGGGACCTCTGGGCCTCATAGCCCCTTGCTTAGCAGGTCACTCCCCTCATTACTGATGAAGAAACTGAGACTCAAAACACCAAATGTACCCACAATCTTTTAAAAAAATATTTTATTTATTCATTTTCAGAGAGAGGGGAAGGGAGGGAGAAAGAGAGGGAGAGAAACTTTCGATGTGTGAAACAAACATCAATTGGTTGTCTCTCTCATGCCTCCAACTGGGGACCTGGCCAGCAACCCAGACATGTGCCCTGACAAGGAATCAAACCGGTGAACTTTCGGTTTGCAGACCAGTGCTCAACCCAATGAGCCACACCAGCCCGGGCTACCCATGACCTTAAAAAAATAAATAAATCATATATAGTGACAACACAGACTTACCCGATGTGGACCTCATTAAATGCTTATTAATAACCCAATACCAATGGGCAGTGTTTTGTGCAACTGTAGAATAAAAGATTGCTTGATATGGAAGAAATTTAAGAGCTCACCTAGGTCAGGGGTCAGATAGCTAACATAAGTAGTGATATGGATTTGGGGGCACTGGGAGAACTAGAGTGGTCAAACTATCTAGCAAGGGGATAGCTCCTGACTGGTTTTATGTGAAACTTTGGACCCAGTGTTGCTAGATCTGACTTCTGAAGAAAAGGCAGAAATTTGGATTTCTTGATTTTTATATGAAAATTTCTTTGTCTATTGGCAACTAAGCGACTGAACTCCCCTACCTTCTCTCACCTTTTGCCACATATACACTAACATGAAACCAAAAACCTCTGCGCAGATCAAATAAAAATGTGTCTATGGTTTCCATCAACTCTGAGTGTTGCCATATTGGTCCCTCTCATCTGGTCCAACTGTCTGTTTCAGAAATGAAAGCATGAAGGCCCAGAAAGGAGAAGTGACTTAGCTAAGGTCACCTCAAAAGTCCTTCTTCTAACAACTTCTATAAAAAGCTGACAGATCATTCATTTTAAAAAGTTTGATGGAATAAAGCTGGAATCTGATAATCTAGAGAGCAATAACTCTGAGCAATAAAGAGCTGGTAGGGGAGGGTTTGCAAATTAAGTGGAAATATTTGTTGGTGCATGATATTCCCAGGGATGAGTTCCTATTTCAAAATCTTGGACAAGCAGTTAAAGTAATACAGAAGTATGTTTACCCATGGCCTCGGAGAGAAAGTGGAGAGAGATAATGAGCATCATTTGCAATTCCATGGAAGAAAAACCCAGCCATGTTTTGTATTAGTCTTTGAAGATGTATAAATGGATGGATAACTTACTCATTAGTGTCACAAATAATGATTGACCTCTTACCATGAGCTAGTCATGGTCCAGGTACTGGGAATACAGCATGAACTAGAAAGAAAAATTTGTTGACCTAATATGACTTATATCCTAATGGGTAAATAAGCAGTTTAGGCAGTTCTTAATTGGCTAAATAATGGATCAGCTCTTCCGTTCTTTTAGTCATGCCGACAAGAACAAAAAAGTTGATGGTGGTGTCGGGAACAAGAGTTGGCTGTCTTGCTCCTAGGCCAATATTCTATTGCCATGGCAATGATGTGCTCACTGGTTTGAATTATGGCATAGACTTTTATATTTTGAATTAAAGCTCTAAAAATACCAGGAGGCAAAAGATGCTATTAATGGGACAAGGCAGGGGAACTGATACCAATTTATTTCTTTGTTGCCCATGCTTCACTTAAAAAAAAATCTGAAACCCTGCACAAACAGGGTGTGCACCTAAATTAAGCCTGTGGTTAGCTTTGCTGGGGAGAGAGGACACATTTTTGTAAGTGATTCATCTTCACCCCTGTTGGTTCTGGCAGATTTATAGGGGTTATATTTTCACACGCAAGTTGTCTTTGAACAATTTCTCCACTACCTGGAGCACTGCTCCTTCTTCCCGGCCCCTGTCAGATGTGCCCATCTGTTGTCTCCCTCCCAGATCTCTTTTTTAATAACAAAGTAATTGTTGACATTGTAAGAAATATCCAATTCTTGGTTTAAGTGTTCATTCCAGAGGGTCTCTTGTTGGGGAAAAATCAGTTGCAGATAGAATTGCACATTCCTGACATTGGGGCCAGCTCCCTGTAAAACCTGCATTACTGCGAAAAACTGCACTGCCCTTACCAGCTGGTTCTCTTTCCTTTTGTAGGAGGGATCAGAAAAGACGAATGACTGTTGTCCTTCACCCTCCCTCCCTCTCAGTGCCAGGGCAGCTGTGTGGAGCAATGTCAGTAGAGGGTCAAGGGGAAGATGGTAGGTGAGCAAATAGACCCTGCATTGAACTTCCATGCCCACTTTTCATTCTCGAGGTTGTTTTGTGATCTCACACAAGTCATTTCTTAGACTTATCAGTTCTCTGCCAATTAGAGAAGCTTGGAAGTCATCATAAATATCCAGCCTTCCGTGGCATCCACAGGTGATGACACCCAGCCAGGCAGAACGGACTCCATAAAGATTTGGTCAAAGGTGGCTACTGTCTTCTGGGAACATGTCAGCTGATGGTGTGGAGACTGATGCTTTTAGCACATTTCATAGCAGCAAAGACCCTACAAATCTGGCCTATCATAGACCAAATCTTAAAGCTTATCTTAATTAAGAGACAGAATAGAAAAATGGTTAGGAGAAGGGGCTATAGAATCAGGTAATCTTTGGTTTGTATCCCTGCTCTGTCACTTTCCACCTTCATGACTCTGGACAAGTTGCTTAAACTCTCTGAGCCTGGCTTTCCTATTGGGAAAAAAAGTCACTTCTACAATATGTCATGGGATTGTCATGCTGTCATAAAGGTTAAGTGAAATGGTATGTGTGTGAAAACATTTAAACAGTGGCCTAACATCAATGAGTACTCAGAAATGAATAAGAGGTAATTTTTATTCCTGGTGTAAAGTCTAAATTATAAATTTTTTGGCAAATATTATTTTAATTAAGAAAACTCAGTTAACAAAAGATCTATGAGTAGGCCCTTATGGGAATTACCATAAAAGAGAGGTAAGAATATTTCAGAATTGCTGTATTACTTATTTATAGGAACAGGTTCTTTGAAAATACTTTTTAAAGTTCTAAGCAAAATGCTTTGAAGGTTAACTCAAGAGTAGGGTCAATACTCCCCTTGAAGCCTTGTTTAAACATAAAGCCTTTATTTCATAATTGGCAAAAAGGTATATTTTATTTGAGCTATATTCTGAATTTGCAAAGCCCATATTCCTAAGACTTTACTACTATCCAAGGCCTTAATTTCAAAGAGATCCTGCCTATTTTAAATCTGAAATAACGTAGTGTTACATCCAGTAGGGTCGACCTGGAATATGCCCTGTGACGACATGATGTTGAGGCATGGGTCTTGATGTAGGTCTTGATGTTAGTCTTTAGTAAGATAGTGATAAAGATAACAATGATAATGCCTCCCACCTTTGTGAAAATGATTTCATTTGTGCATTACAACAATACTGTGTGGCAAGAAAAAACATATTATTTCCTGTAGTTTACAGTTGAGGATTAGAGATTAAGTCACTTACCTTGTGAGACTTCAGTGGTTTACAGACTTTTATGTAGCTGTTTAGTAGAACTCTTTCAGAAATGGAAATCCTTTTTTCTCTGGAAGAGAAAAAAAAATGAACCAGAGAACAGTCTACCAGGCTTCACCTTCCTGTCCTGTCCTGACATTCAATGATCCCAAATCTGATGTAGGGGCAGCTTTCTTTGACAATGACCATGGTAACACTGGCATGTGATCATGAGAGAGTAAAGCCCTTTGGGGCCAGGTTTCTACAAGGCCTTGAAATCTAGTGAGGATTAGAGAGATGAGATCTGCCTACCTAATGCTGATGAAGTGCCTTGATAAGGAAATACATGGCACTGAAGACAGATGGGCTCTGATCCCTGCTCACCATTGGCTCAGATTCTTGCCCATTTAATGCACCTGGGGAATGGTGCAATATGGAAATGAGGAAGAGACCAGTTGGTGATGCTGGGGATGCTGGGACACATGAATGGAGTAGGGAATGAAACCTATGTTTCTGAGTTGAGGAAATAGCAAAGTGCTAGACTGATTTTTGAAGCTATACAATTTGGTTCCACATCATTCCACCTTTAGTTATGTGTGGTCATGGACAGGTTACCTAGCTTCTCTCTATCTCAGTGTTTTCTTCTACAAACAAAACATAGTCTCTAGGGTTGTCATCAATGTTAACTGAGATACTGTGTGTGAAGGGCTTAGAACAGTGATCAATACCTAGTAACATTAGATAATTGTTAGTATTTTGATATTGTTGACAAGTTCCTGAAATCCCTTCCCTTGCTTTGCATGGCAAGGCCCTCTCTCACATCTTCTTCTCCTTCTCAGTCTCTTTTGTAGGTTCTCATTCTACTGCTGACAACTGAGCTTGGAGTTCTAAGAATGTAACTTTTAAGGTCTTCACCTCTTTCCTTCTTCTTATTCCCTCGGAGATCTTATCCATTCATGTGGCTCCATCCACAATCTACATGCAGATGATGGTATAAGCATATCTTGGCATGGTTCTTGTCTCTGAAATCTAAGTTAGTGAAACCAGGTATCAAATAGGCACTTCTATTCAGAGATTTCACAGCCATTAATAACTCAACATGTTCAAAATGGAACCCATAATCTTTATCTTCATCACTTGCTCCCCTGTGTATACTTCTGAACTGGAGAAATAGCACCAGCAAGTGCTCTACTCTAACTAGAAACATGGGAATCCCTCTGGACTCCAGTCTTCCTACCATTCCCAATATTCATATTGTAACTGTGGAGGGTGGTATGATTACCTTTCCCCTAATATTTACTGTCCTCTTTATTGCTCCCATCTTTACAAGATGTCTTCCTTCATGGGGCCTCTTCCTCTGCAGGACCTCTCTCTCCATGGCAGGAATATACTCCAACTCCAGTGGCATCGATCAGGCTTTGCCATGTGGATTGCTCTGGCCAATAGGATGTGAGCAGAAATGTCTGTCACCCACTATGTCCAAGCAGAAGTTTAAGAACCATTGGTTTTTTCCCCTTTGTCAGTAAAATGAAATGTCCCTCCTAGGTGCTGATCCCTGGGCCTGGGTGCTAGAGTAAAAAAGACTTATGGAACAGACATGAGTCTTGCAGCTGACATGTAATATGACCGAGAAATAAGCCTTTATTGTCATAAGGCATTAAGATTGTATCATTGTTTCTTAGTGAAGCATAGCCAAACTATGTGCTATTTGGGGCTGGTTAATGGGAGCAATTAATTGTTATTGGAGAATGGAAAAATGGCATCCAATGTTATGCAGAGGTGAAATAACATAATATACAGAGGTAAAAAATGTCATCTATGATTACTTAGAAGTATGGAAACAAAATACTACTATGGCTTGGTTCTTTTGGCTGCACTTGACAAGAAAGAGCTTCAGAATGAACTGGCAGGTTGACAGGCAAAATCAAAAGGGCATATATAAGCTTCCAAATGGCAAGCCTCATGGGAATGGAAATATTTGTCATGTAAAACACAAAACTGAGAAGGCCTTTAGGTGACAAAGTCAGATTAGAAGTTGGTCACTTATACCAATTCAAGTGTTTGCAAAGCCAGTGAATGATTATTTTTGTAGTGATGCTTACTGGCAATTACTTTTAATTTTTTAAATTAAAAATTAAACAATTTTTAAATTGTTTAATTTTTAATTAATTTTTTAATTTAAAAAATTAAACAAAATTAGTTGAGGTATATTTGAAGGGCAATTGCTTTTGACCTACTAGTTGTCTTCGTTTTTAGTTCTTAATCAAGTGTTATTTGAAGATACAACTCTGTTCTTAGAGATTTTTGGTAACCTGCTTTATTCACAAATGGTAAGGACTCCAACATGACTTATTAGTATAATGAACAAATATTTATTAAGCACCTACTATGCTTATTAAGCACTTAGTACAATGAGACATTGCACTAGGTAATCAGTATGCATCAATGAACAACACACAACTATTTCTATCATAATAAAGCTTGCAATCCATTATAGGTGAAAGATTAACAAAGTTTAACAAGAAGAAAGTAGACTCTGGAAATGGTGGAAGAGTTGGAGGGGGTGATTAGATTGGAGGCGGTTAAAGAGATGGCATTTGTAGATACTTTTTAGGAATCAAAAATCAAGAGTAAAAAGGTTTTGTAAGTAATAAGGTGATAAAGATGTTGGGGTGTTGGTTCATTAGGGCTTTTTGTTTCTTTATTGCTTTGTTGGTTTGTTTTAAAGTTGGGGGATAATAAGACTTTTTTAGTGCTCAGGGGATAATATATAGAGAAGAAGAAATAAGAGATAAAAAAGAAAAGGGGTAATAAGGAAGCTTTGCTGCTTACTTCACAATATGCCTTTGGGAAAGTCATTTCAATTCTGGGTCTTGGTTTTTCTATTTCTACAATATGGAGGTGGGACTAGATAAGTGGTTTTCCAAACCATATTCAGGGGTCTTGCAACCATTTAATTTGAATTTTATTTCAGAGTGTATTTGTATTCAACTTTAAGAATTGTAACAACAAAAATCACATTCCCCAAACTTCTGTATATTAAAGTCTATCAATCTTTTATTTATGTGGCAGGTTGCCTTGTTTTTGTGAAGACCTTGGAATAGCATGTCATTTGACATTTGAAATTTTAGAATGAATTGTCCTGACTACAGTTTTAAAAAATATAAAACTGTTACTATTTTTCACTACTTATTTGTGTGAGAAATGGTGTTCTCGATAGCAATAAACTAGATGCTGAGGCAGATATAAGAGTGTTAACTATCATTCTTAATCCCAAATTTTAATATTTTGGTTTTATCAATCCAGTCTTATTCTTATTTGTTGACTTAATAAAAGTAAATGTTAAAATTAGGATTTTTTTCTTGCTTCCTTTTTACATTTATTCTAGTGAAATACTGTTAAAACCTAATTTATATGTTGGAGTTCTACATGATTTCATTAACAAAATATTTAAAGTTTGAAAGCTGTGGGAGAGGATAATCTCTAAAATTCCTTTAAGCTCCATCAAACCTACAATTCTGTTGACCTAACAACATAACCCGGATTTATAGGATAATTGCCAACTTCCCATTTCACTTTGTACTTGGAGCAAGCTTTTGAGCAAGAAGATGAAAAAAATGGCTGACTGTGGAGGAGAGAAAATTCAACTGAATTTACTCAGACCGACTCAACCCTTGCAGAAAATACACAAAAGAACCAAGTGGACAGCTTGGAAATACCTTTCCCATCGTAAATTAGGACATGGGTTTCCCTTATTGAGCCATATCTGTCTCTTGTAAATGACTCTAATTCAGTTGGTCACATGGAAATGAACGGCATCCAGGAGCAGTTCTGAGCTGCACCAGACTGAATTCTACTGTTATCTCATCCAATGTTAATTTTCTGTCAGTGTTGTATACTTGCATTTTGCTTTCTCTGCATTTGCATAACTCTAATTCTTTTTTTTCTCTTGATAATAGTGTTTGTGTTAGAAATCACACTTTCTTTTGATTTCTTGCATGCATATCAGCTTTCCTCCTGTTTGTGGACATAAGTGCTTTTATCTCACTCTGTAATCAGTCATAACCCAGGGTGGAGGCAGGGAATGTTTGGTACAATATTTCCTATATAAACAGTTTCACTGTAAAAGGAACAATATGGCTCTAATTTTGATGTATGATCAGTTTAGAATATGCAAACACATTAGAATATACATCCTGTACATGACAACAGCGATGTGAAATTGGATACACAAAAGGGTTTTATTATATTTTTGCTATAAGTGATTTCCTCAGTCCTCCCTTAACCAGATATCAGCTTTATTTCCAAGCTTTTAAGTGAAAATGCCTGCTTTGATAGCTTTCCCAAATTGATAAAAATATATGTAGTCAAGTAGAATATTTTTTAACGGTCACATTGTCTCCTGGCACACACACTCTGTCTTAGTCTGAATACAAATAAAAGCAGCCTCAGTTGAAGAGGGTTTAAAATTTTCCAATGCAGCTGTAAAGTAAAATTGGAAGTGGCAGTGGCAGTCACACAGCCCAGGGATATTTCAGAAGCATTTGTTCTGTGTGAGAAAAAAGCACTTGGATCATTAGGTCCTATTCAACTGTGCGAGGTGGGAGGTGAATCTTTGTCCCTGTGGTGTGGTCACAAGCTGCCCAGGTGTGGGCCAGCATTGATGGGGCAGCCTACTGGGGGTGATACCTTTGCTCTTCTGTCTCTTTCCCACAGGGCAACTTTGGGGTGAACAATGGAAACTCAAAGAATGTAGTTATGATTTGGCTACTCACAGTTTCTATTATGAACAAAGATCTCTTATTAAAAGATAAAAGTATCACCATAATCCTACCATCTTAATATCAGTACTATTGATTGAATTTACTAAACACCAGACTTTATTAATATTAGCTAAGCTACCTTAGGAGGTTGCTATTTTTATTAATATTCCAGGTTTTTTTAAAAGAAAACTGAGGCTCAGTGAGACTACATAATTTAGCTAAGATCATTTATTTAGGAAGTGGCCTAGCTGGGATTAAAGCCCAGTTTAAGAGCCAATGTTTTTAATTTCTACACCAAACTGTCAGTTTTAACACAGAAAAGTTTTATTTTTCCATGTTTCTGTCTGTCTTTGTCTGTAAGTGTGCATAGTTGTTTTATGTGAGATTAGAGTGACTACACATAAGAAATACACAGTGGCACACTGAAGTATATTAAAATTGAAATATTGGAATATTTGGACTATTTTTAAATTATCTTAAGGATTTTTAAATATTTCTTTGATAGTCTTCATTACTATGATTTTGTCACTTTTAATGGCTGCATAGTCCAAGTTAAAAATATATTTGCTGTGTGATTTCTAATTATGTACTAAGCATTACATTTTTACACACACTAGGCATATGGTCTTCCCCTTTCAAAAAAGAAATTGTTAGATGTACATATCATTATCTCCATTTTACAGATGTGGAAGTTGCGAGTCACTATATTTAAGTAACTTATCCATGATCAGACATCTGGCCAGTATCTGGGTAGAAATGCCAAGACAGACTTGACTCTATACCTTGTATCTTTCTATTATTCCTTCAAAAAATTAGCAAACCAAAACATTCAATACTTGGGGCATGGATACGTGTCAGATACTTCATGACCATTAAATTCACCCTGTTGATGGCAGCTGTATGTAACAATAAGCACTGCTTTTCTTCCCAGTGAAAGCTTATTGTATGGACTATAATGACAGGAAGTGTGCTGGGAGAGGTGCTCCAGTGATTATGATGAGTTTGGGGCAGATTTACCCAGGCCCACCAATCTGTTAAACAGAATGAGTTTGCAGGGTCTGGGCCTTCGGTCTCCTGGGGTGTCTGCTCTGGGGACAGAAGGCTAGAAGGACACCACATGAAGAAGGAGGCATCTTGAGCTTCCAACTTCAGTGCTTCATTTGCGGGGTGTGTATATGGATGGCAAGTTCTAGCTCCCTACCCAACACACACACCAGACACTATTTGGAAACTCTTTTTCTACAAATGCCAAGTCCTAAGTATCTTTTCTTCATCCCTTTCTCTTCCTAGTTTCTTCTATATCTTAAGGTAGCTACCTTCATCAGTTCAGGCTGTTGCAACCATAAACTAGGTGACTTATAAACAACAAATATTTATTTCTCACAGTTTGGAAGTCCTGAAAGCCCAAGATCCAGGCACTGGCAGATTCAGTATCTGGTGAGAACCTATTTCTTGTTCCACAGACAGCCATCTCTTCACCGTGCTCTTGCACGGTGGAGAGCAGGAGAAGAAAGCTCCTGTGTTTCTTCTTACAAGGGCACTTATCCCATTCATCAGGGTTCTACCCCCAAGACTTAATTATCTCCCAACGACTCCACCTCTTACCACCATCATATTGGGAGTTAGGATTTCAACCTATGAAAGTTGGGGGAGACAAACTTTCAGTCCATAACAGCAGGGTTCCTCAGGGTATGTTGTGGGGATGACTGGTGGTATACCTGAGAAAATGTTTATGGGCACCCCTATGAACATTGTTTTAATGCTTATGTCATTAGTTTAATGTGTTTTCAGGAAAAAATACCTAACAGCTCATTAAACAGTGACTTTCACCAATATTATCCCCTAAGATTGAGGCTAGATTAAAGTAAAACAGTAAATCATCTGAAGAAAAACATTTTAAAATAACAGTACAGGTGGTATTGGGGTGTGCAAAAATCCTAAAGGTAGCTTGTGAGTGAGGGAAGTTTGGGCAACATTGCTTAAAAGATGGTATGTCTTTCCCTTTCTTCTCATTTTGCACTGCCAGCCTGCTCTGCTGCTCCAGCATGATGCCTTCATAATATTTCTGGCTGGAACCTTGCTTCCCTTGCCCTTTGAATCCACCACTTCTCTGTCCCAGAGCTTGGAACCGTGCCCAGCACAGAGTAGGAAGTTCAGCCGGGGCCCTCAGTTTCCCTGCTTGTAGAACAACAAGCCGGCCAACCTGTGGCTGCCCCTGAGCGCTGCCTCCCAGCAGTAAACTCTGGGATCCAGAAGTCTGATTTTCTGCTAAGAGAAGGAAATAAGGGACAGAAATAGAACAAGAAATCTTGAACACAGATAAAAGGCTTTTTGATATTTGCATGAAATATGCTTCTTAAAGAGGAACTATTTTTATAGTATTATCTATAAGAGATTATAGGCAAAAATTAATTTTCTAAGTCTTTATAGTTAAAATATTCTGTGCACAGAAGGAATTTAAATTCCTCTTTTAATAAAAAACCGTGCATTGTCCTGCAGGCAAAAGGCTAGGGTTTTTTTTATGTGATTATTTTGTGATTTCTGAGGCCAAAAGAAATTTGTAAAAGTCTATAAAGACTGCTGTGCTTACCTCACTGCATTCCAGACTGTGTCTACGCTTCCTCATAAAGGATTATTTGGGGGAGGGGGAGGGCAGAAATATTACAATATAGCAATTCAATAAAGTTTTGTAAAACCATAAAATACAGCAAGGATAAGAACTAAAGCTTTCTAAGTGAAGGAATTAAGAGAGAGTTAAGGCAGGACTAACCGAAGGACCTAAATGAATGGGAGGCCAGTAACCGAGCTTAGAGCTAACTGAGGGTTGAACCAAAGGCATTTGAAGTGTTAATTTATTAAATAACCCTTTGCTTTCATGGCTTACAATAAAAAATATTTGTGGTCAGGAAAGTTAGGAGACAGGAAACTGAAGTCTTCTAAACCCATTTCTATGCTTGGAATGAAACCAAAACTTTATCCAATCATAAACCTTATGTGTTTATCTGCAAGGCAGTGAGTAGAGAGAGAAAGAAATGGTAGCAGCATTTGACTTTTATTTAAAGTACTCTTTTTGCCTTGGATTTTGGTCCTAAAGGGGGTGTCTTCATGCAGCTTAGGGCACACTGCCACCTCCCCTGTGTCTCTCTGAGCTGACATGCATTGGCTCAGTTTCCCTGCTTTGGTGAGAATTCACAGGGAAGTAGGGAAAGGTTTAATGATCAAAGCTGAACTTGATCTGTATCAAAAGGATCCTTTCCATCCTGGAAATCTGAACCACTTGAAAATAGTTTCGATCTGAGAGAGACTACGCAACTGTCCACACAGGCCAGCTTGAAAGGAGACGTGGGCAGATCACCAGCCAGGACCTGTCTTTAACACGATGGCCTGAGAGCAGTGTGCTGGAGGGCAGGCTACTGCCCGCAGGCTGCTTTCAGTGGGGCCTACGTGTGGTCTCAGTGAAAAGTCCCACGGGGAACACCCCTAAGGACCACGACAAAAATATGAATTTCTTATATGATTAGATATTTCTAATATCTTTATTTAGTGGATAAAGAAACTAAGACTTCCATGAAATGAAATGACTTGTCAGGGTGTGTGCCGATACTGTCTGAGTCCTTGTTCTTGGCAGAGTGATCTGGAACAAGTGACTTAACCTCTCTCAACCTCAGTGTCCCCATCCTTAAAATGGGGTAAGTGATAGTTTGCACTTCCATCTTTTTTTATAACTGTCTAATTTCTCAGTTCCCAGTCCAGGGATAAGTGTGGTACAAGTTTGCCTTCTTTTCTTCAACGCTGGGAGAAAGAATGTAGTTTGGTGTAATCTCACTCTTTACTCAGTGGCATTCTGGGACAAGACTGGCCAGAGGTGATATAAGAATTAAAAGGGCAGTTACCAGACCTAAATTTGCAAAGTGCTCACTAGGTATCAGGTACTTTACATACTTCGTCTCATTTAATTCCTGCAAAAAACAAAAAGAAAACTTAGGAGTTAGGGGTTAGTAGTCTCATTCTCAATTGGGGTTATTGGGCCCCAACAGCTTCAAAGATATAACGGAGCTGCCAGACCAGGTTCCGAACCCTGTTGCTGTCGTTCTTAGACTGTTCACAGTCAGACTGTAATGCACTGTTGCTTCGGGCCTGCAATGCATTACCTTCAGTGATAGAATGGTGGCGCTGGTGGTGGAGAGAGAGAAGACCGGACAAGGAAACTAGGTGTGATCACCTTGGGACACAAGGCACTGCTCAAGTGTCATTAGATTTCCTCCTGATTGGCCATGAAAAAAACATACATTGTGATCAGAGCTCCTGACTCACAAGGGCCATTCAGGTTGCACGTTCAGGTTCTGAAGGAGAAGCCTTGAAGATTGCAGGGACCGTTAGCACATATGGCGGCGATTTACTGAGTGCCACTTTACACACTTGGCTTAAGTGATTTATGGGAACGACTCTCATTTAATTCTCACATTAGCCCAATGCACTGGACATTTTGGTAAATTAAGACGTGTACACATTAAGTGGATTGTAGTGCAGAGATTCAAGGTGCAGAGATTCAATTTTTAGTTATTTCATTCCATTACCTTCAAGCAGTGTGAGGAAAGAGCCTGTGGTTGGAATGAGATAGTACAGCGCTCAGTAGGCCCCTGGCTCCTGTTTGATCTTTTGGGCTGGTTGGATTTGCCCAGAGGGGAACTTCTTTCAATGGTTATTGTTGTCCCCCCTCCCCTTTTGTGGAACACTGTATCAGCCATGGTCTGGGGGACATCTGAGAGACTGGGGAGATTTGGGCAGGACTTGGTGACAGTCACCACTGCTGTGTCGTGAGTGACCTTTGGAATCAGTCATTCCTGCCTTCAGTCTGGCTCTGCTCCCATCTAGTCCCTTACAAGGAGTGATTTACTGAACAGTTCTAAGCCAATTTCCTTTATGGTAAATGGTAATCATAAAAATATTTACTTCCCTCATGGGGTTGCTTTGAAGATTAGTGAGAATATGTTTGTAAAGAAGTAGCAAACTGGAGGAAGAATCCAGTTCATGGGTAGCATTAAAAGTGTTTTAAAATGTCTTAAGTAGTTGCCAACTTTGAAAAATTACAAGGTATCACCAAAATATGTATCTATTTATCATGTACTTATCTATATATCTACTATCTTTCTTCACCCTCACCTTCCCCAAATATGAAATCCATGATGCAACGATTTTCTTTAAAAATTCAATATATCTGGCAGCACAGAACTCTAGTTTCTCTGATGTAACAATC
Source organism: Phyllostomus discolor (assembly GCF_004126475.2). Classification (NCBI taxonomy): domain Eukaryota; kingdom Metazoa; phylum Chordata; class Mammalia; order Chiroptera; family Phyllostomidae; genus Phyllostomus; species Phyllostomus discolor. The sequence continues at coordinate 133,168,464 of NC_040907.2, forward strand.
AAATAAAGATAAACAGCAACAGCTACCTTAGAAAGAGCATGTACGTTCCAGTTTTCCTCAGTCCTGCACACTCCCTACTGCTGCTTTGTCTGTTTGGCCCCTGTAGACTTTGCAGTGTAGAGCCTGGCCTCTAGTAGCCTTAGTGTGCTTGGCATAGAGTAACATGCCAAAGTAGCAGAGTCAGGGTTTGAACCCTGTCAGTCTGAGCCCACGGCCAACAGGATTAGTCATGCTACTATCTGGCCTCACCACTCAAAGTGTGGTACACAGACCACCAGTCTTTGCATCACCTGGAGCTTGTTAGGCTGATTCTCAATCCTACTTTCAACCTACCGAATCAGAATCTGCATTTGCACAAGCTCTGTAAGTGATTCATATGCCCATTAAAGTTTGAGAAATACTGCTCTGTAACTCTTATGATTAAATGAATGTTTGGATCCTCAGCTTTACAGAAAAAGGCCAATGTAGTAAATGGAAGATGACCTGGGGATTGAGAATACAACTCAATCTTATTTGTGTTGTGACTTTGATCAAGTCTACTCTGGGCCTCATCATCTTTCTCTGTAAAATGAGAGGAACAAGCAATATTTGTACTTTGCATTTCACAGAAACACTTACTATGAGGGTATGGCCTCGAGGTAAGTGACTCCAGCATAATGCTGGGTGCCAAGACTACAAAGTCCAGTGAGGCATAGGCGGCTCATGCTGGTCCCTTGGGGCCTCCAGAGAGACACCAGAGAGACAAGTGAACAGTTGTGGCACTTACGACAAACACATGTATGCCCAGGTCCTACGTGCTAATACTCTGTGATCCCAAAAGAATATCCAAGATACACTAGATGGTCCCCCGCATTCCGACTCAGGTAAAAGAGCCCCCATAAGCACCTGAGCATCTCCCCAGCACAGAACACACTCTCGGTGAGGAAACAGACCTGCCATGTTGACAGCCAGACAGCTGGGTGCCAGCCAGGGGAAAAAGATGTTGGACCAACACCTGCTGAAGATATAGATCTCACAGACCTTTTATTTATTAACATTTATCCTGAGGGGAGAATGCTTTATAATTTCATTTGAAAAAATAAAAGGGCCTCTAAGCTAGCACTGAATTATAGATAGTGCTAATTTGGTTCAATTATTTTGCTCATTATGGGCAGAAACACAAGTGACATTACAGACCTAGGACTGAGAAATCAAGTCCCAGATTACTTGTGTGAAAACAAAAGGGGGATTAAAAATGTATCAAATAACTAGCTGTCACACCTGATTAATACCACTCGATCTAAGAGAAGCGGTTGTTCTGTCTTCTAAATGTCATTAAAGTATCAAAAATAAAGAGTTCATGTAATTAAAGAAACATTATTTTGTTCAAACAGCTTGAAAAAATGTGATTAGGCAGCAGTTCTGAAATGATGATATTCGATCAGGTAGGTGTTTGTACACCAGCTCGGAGCAGACACTGCTTGTTATGTAAAATGTTGTCTCGTTGTGTGTGGTGTTAGGACAGTCGCAAGGGAAAGACAGAGGTGGAACTGGGGTCACGTGGTTCATTTGCAAGAATGGAGGGTTTTTTTTTGTTTGTTTGTCTCAAAGCCAAAATAGCCTTGTTTTATCAAATAAGCTATCTGGGTTACATTTCCCGTCAGCAAAGCCACCAGGTCTACGTTGATGTTTAGGTTCCAAATAAGACTGATTTAGTTATTCTGTCACTAAACACAAGCTAAATTTCCATTCAACAAAAACAAGAATAATTGGTTTGGTTTTAGGAAGACAGTGTAGCCTTGGCTGGTGTGGCTCAGTGGACTGAGTGCCGGCCTGCGAACCAAAGGGTCGCCAGTTTGATTCCTAGGCAGAGCACATGCCTCAGTTTCCAGCCAGGTCCCCAGTGGGGGTTCACAAGAGACAACCACACATTGATGCTTCTCTCCTGATCTAAGAGAAGTGTTTTTCTCTCTTTCTCCTTCCCTTCCCCTCTCTCTAAAAATGAATAAATAAATAAATAAATAAAAATTTTTTTAAAATAAATAAAATCTTTAAAATAAAAAAGAATGACAATGTATCATTTTTGATTTGTGTATGTAGGAAAGGAAGCATGCTATTGGCTGCTAATATATGCTCACAGTCATGCCAGGGGATGGGCAGGCAATATACATTTTAGCAATCATTTTCTGTGAAATAATTTTCCTAAAGTCAGGGCTCTGTATATAGCTGCATCTTTTAAGCTGCATATATATGTTGGCTCAAGTCATTTGGCAAAAATTAATCTTATTTGTTGTGTCTTATTCAAGGTAGGCACTCAATATATGTTGGTAAAAATAATTTGCAGAAATATGAGTAGACATTGGTGTAAGGAAACAATATTCTTTTGTAGTTTGTGGGCTGCACAGTTTCGCCTTGGAAATAGAGGATGACAAGAATACTGATGCTCCATAAACGAAGGCCTGGTGGGAGTGTGCAGCCTGCCTTGTCCAGGTAATGTGTTTCTGGAGAGAATGCACCAGAGATTTTTCTTAGTCCTTGAGGCTTCTGGCATCGGTCAATAAACCAGCTATTCTTGGTGTGTGAGGTCTTCTGTGAGGAATATTCACTCAAGCAGTGTGTCTACCCAATGGCAAAAATAATGGTTAAAAAGTGAAAAATCAAACAACCAATATGACTGTGGTTGCCCTAATTTCAAGAGTGATTTTAGCTGACTGCAAATCTCAGACAGGACAAGTGATGTTGGCCAGGCAGAGACTGGTGGCTCCCCAAATGGGAATAAGAAATACTCAGCCCAGCTCTAGCCCCAGAGTATCGGTCAATCCTTGACCTTCCTTAACGGGAGCTGTAATTCAAGCTAGGTCAATGCATGGGCATTGAAAGTCCAGCCCACTAGACTGCTGGTCTCCAAAGTGGGGTATGGGAAGAAAATACTAGAATTTTACTAAGTTTTGGTCTCACCCTTTTTGCTTCTCTGTGTGTGTATTTTACACTACAAATATTTGAAAGTAGAGCAAGTATAAAATTTATAAACAAGTAAATATACATTTATCAGGGATGCATGCTCAAGAGTTTTTCTAATAAAGGAGTGAAACCACCAAAAAAGCTTAGCGATATTGTGCTTGGTCAAGCTCTGTGAGAGCAGCAATGGTGTCAGATTTATTGATCTCTTTATATCCAGTTCCTAGCACAGAACATAGAAGGTGCCTTTTATACTGTAAGCTTAATATTGTGTCCCAAGAACATAGAACAGTCCTCAGAATTTAGTAGGTGCTAAAAAAAAGAAACCCACAGTAAAAGGAAAAAATGAATGACTGCTAGATATGTCAATTGTTGTAACTGAAGATTTGCCAAGTTTTCCTGACCCAGTTGAGGATCTCTAACCTGTGAGATCTTTGGAAGCCTTTTGGACATTTTGAGTGGTTTATTTGTCCAAACATTTCAAACAGAGGGGAGGAAAGTGGTCTTTTGTACATGGCCTGCAAGCTGCCAAGGTTCCCGTTCTCTTTAAATTATAAACCAGACTTATTTATAGGAACTCCTGATTGATTAATACCCAGATATAAATTAGGAAATTAATTTGCTTTTCAAAATTAAGATTCTTCACCTTACAGAAGGATCACCATAAAATTCCTTTAAATAGAGACATCTCCACACAATAAAAATTGGCTAATAAAAATAGTGACTGCTCACATTTATAGGAATATATAATCATCTATATTGTGTGAGTCATACCCTCAGAGTTATCTAGCGTAATTGTATATTTTGATTGGACAGTGTGATGGATTGACCCATAGAGGTTATTTGAAAATCTCACGGTAAGGCATAGAGATGTGCGTGTGTTTGTGTTCCCTTATCCGCCCCACGTCAGGTGTTTTTACCGCATCACCAATAAAAAGTATGGAGTTAGGAAATCTCAAATTCAAATCTTAGCTGTATTGTTTATTAGTATCATTTGCCTAATGTGATGTCTTAGAGTTTTAATTTACAATAATTATTTTCAATACTTCTTTTACAGTCTTATAAACTAAGACTCTTGCTTTGCAAGTATAGAAAACCTAACCCTGACTGACTTAAGTAAATAGAGTTGATTTGCTCACATCAATGACAAGTCCAGCTCACAGGAGAGGCTCCAGCCTGGCTTATCCAGCACCATTGTGACTCATGTCTCCCCTCTTGGCTCTGCCTTCCTCGTAGTTGGTGTCATTCAGAGGCTCCGGTGGGGCAGGTTGGCTGTAGCAGTTCTGGCAGTACATTTTTGAGCGAAGAGGATCTAAGTCTATCTTGGCAGTTCAGCTGTAGTTTTGGGGGGGTCTCTCATTGGCTCATTTGGTCATGTGCCCATTCCTGAAACAATTATTTTGGCCCCAGAAATATGATATGATATTTGGCTTTAGTCTTCGTCCTATGCTGTTTGTACCCCTCACTCCACCCAAATCTCTTGGTCCTAGAGTATGAGATGAATGGTTCCACAGAGAAAAATTGGAGTAAGTTTGTGAGATGAAGGGAGAGTGAATGCTAACAGGAGACAAAATTACCAGCTGTCTACCACAGCCAGTCTGTGGGAAGGTTAAATGAAGTCATGGATGTGAAAATGCACAGCGTGTAGACAATCAGTAAACCATCAAAGTAGATGATCAGATTAAGGAGATCTCAAGAAATGAGACTGAAAGGTGGTGCAGAACAAGTTTTACATATAGCACACAAGGAAACTTCGTAAAAGTTAGTTGAGCTCACTAAACATTTCTTCAGCATCTGCAGTATGCCAAGTGTGGTGGCTAGGTCTCTGGGTCCTGAAATTTAAGAGAGCTGGTCCCTGCACTGGATTTTCTTATAATCTAGCAGGGAACATGAATGCGTCTGTCATCTTAACACAATGTGCCAAGTGTTTGATTGATGTACACTCAGGGGTCTGTGGGAGCACCACGGAGGGACTCCTGACACAGCTGCAGGGATAAGTGATGAGATGGGAGAGGCATCAAGGGAAGCTTTCTCCGAGGAAATTTTCCTGATCAGAGTTATGAACGATTAGTAAGAGCTATCATGGTGATAGGGTTTTTTTTCTGGGCAGCAGAAGGCATGGACAGAGGTGACCGAGCCAGAAAATGCACCACATGACTGCAGGAGTGGGGGCCGAAGGCCATATGCTATATCTGATGTGTAAAGTTGGAGGCTATCACGGCAGGAGATGAGACTGAAGACATGCTCACAGGGGCCATGTCATGAAGGCCCCCTCGTCCATGTCGTGGACACTGGGCATTATCCTTTGGTTATGGGAGGCCACTGGATGGCTTTAAAGCAGGGGAATGACATGGTCCGATGGGAGTTTTTGGAAGCTGATTGTGCCTAGGGGTGGTGAAAGGATAGAGGTGGGTCCAGGTGGGTCCAGATGGACTAGGGTGCCCTGGGAAGTCGCCAGTGCAATGGTCCCTAAAGGAGATGTGAGAGGGCCCGGGTTGCAACACTGCAGCAGGTGTGGAAGGGGATGAGATGGAGCAAGAAGGGAGGAGCGAAAACAGCAGGACTCAGTGATTGGTCAGATGTGTGAAATTAGGGGGAGGGAGGAGTCAAGCATAAGGCAAATATTGGGATGCATATGAATCTGTTTACTTTTTTATAATAAAAGGCAAAAAGGAAAACAAACAACTGAAATTGACAGGTCCATTAAAAAGGAACTGGCTGAATACATGATGATATTTCCATATGGCAGGCTAAACTTACTCTGCAGAAGTCAAAAATAATATTTTTATAGAATACTTAATGGTTGAGAATATGCTCATAATCTATAAAGTCAAAAAAGGGCCATAAAACAGAATAGTATTATGATCCCAATGTATGTAGAGTTAGTTATTGAAACATCTGCATTTTATAATTCCAGATGACTTATAGCACATTGTGAATAGCTTTTATCTTGGAAACGAGGCAGCATTTCTGTATTTTCCATTTTTAAAAACAATGAATTTGTAATACTTTTTAAAATTAGAAGAGAATAAATGGTACATTATAAAAGAAAACCAAAACAGCTATTTCTGAGAGATGTTGACTTTCTAGGAAAGAGGTTCCCGAGAAGATGGGCACTGGCTCTGGGGCTTACATCTGGAGCACAGGGTGCAGAGCCAGCCTTTGGCCTGTTGCACTGGAGGTGAGAGTGGCCATTCACACCACTGCTTTTGAAGGGGATACTGGGAAAGACTAAGGCCTGACATATCTACCCCACAGGAGCCTGAAGTCCACCATTTGCTATTCCTCAAGCAAGAGGCTCCCCCGTATCCAAAGATCCTGAAGTCAGGAAATGTGGAGGAAAGACTCCATCCTGTGGTTTACAAGCTGTGGGGTCATGTGCAAATCACTTGTGTTCCTTAAATCCGTTTTCTCATTTCTAGAATGGGAACATTCTACCTTTCCTGCTTAATGCACAAGTTTGCTGCAGGTTTCAAGAGATGGTATGAAAGAACTCCCTCAAGGGTAAAATGTTATACACCCCTGAGCTATTATTACCTTTGTCCTGTGATATTTTATACCTTGTACCATTTCCTTTTCCCAAGATGGCTTCCGACCCCATGGTGGGGTGCTTGTAGGCTTGTCAGTGGGAATAGATTTACACATAAATCTATGAGTGTGCTTACTGACATCCCTCCCTTACTCCCCATGCTAACAACTATAGAGGGAATTGCATTTTTCTTCTGAGAAGCATGAAGAAGTGTGTTTGCTTTCCCCCTTTCCCCTAGTGATATCTGCTGGCCTTCACCTTACATTTGGTTTCATGTACAAGAGATTGTAGAATTCAAAAGGTGACATGACGTCAAACAAAAGGGGACCTCTAAATAAGCTCTGGGTGAAAGACATTTTTTAGCTTATGAATACATGAGTAGTGGTATTTCATCTTTTAAAAAGTATTGAATTTATTGGGATGGCAATGGTTAATAAAATTCTATAGGTTTCAGGTATAAAATTTTATAACACATCATCTGTACACTGTACTGTGTGTTCACCACCCCAAGTCAAGCCTCCTATCACTATTTATTCCCCTTTACCCTTTTCTACCTGCCCCTCCCTTCCCTCTGGTAATCACCATACTGTTGTCTGCGTCTATGAGGTTTTTTTTGTTGTTTGTTTAATCCCTTCACCTTTTCACCCAGCCCCCAACCACCTCCCCTCTAACAGCTATCAGTCTGTTTTCTATATCTATGAGTCTGTTTCTATTTCATTTTTTGAAAGCATGCCCAAAAATGTGTGACTAAAGGCGGGTGTTTCAGGAACAGCAATCTGTGGGAAGAGGAGTTGCTCAGGGCTCTTCTGGCTGCACAGGAAACAGCCACCACCTATACCTACATGAGGTGCCCTTTCATTTCTTTTCAGAATTTTCCTAAGGAAGTGCCATTTTGGGGGGAAAGAAGAACACAGGCCACAGTGGGAAAGGTGCTCCCTAGAGCTGTGCCTGTACAACTATCTGCTGTGGCCCTGGAAGGGAAGCCACATCAACAGGGAGAAAAGTGCCCGCTCTTGGATTCCATGAAATGTTGTTTAGACTCCAGACCAAGTTCATTTGCTCAAACAGCTTCAGCTGCTTTACAAAGATGTGAGAATATAGTGTTTGTGATAATTTGGACCTCATGGGCATTTCTGAGTCCTGACAATCACAGCTCTCATAAATGGCAGTGGTGGTGTAACCTGGGTGACAGGCTGGAAATCGGGCATCTTCCAAGTATTTAGAAGTCAACTTAACTTGATGCAAGAATCACAGATTTTAAGAAAAGGGCTTAAAGAAAAACTGATTTTTTTAGCAGCCTAGGCATTTCTTGAATTTGAGATTATTAAGGTCTTCTGGAATGGTTTCAAATCTCTTGATGCAATTCAGGCAATGAGATTTTTTCACTGTATTACTTCCTATCTTTTCTAAACTCAAATCTGTTTCTTCTCAAGTTTCCCCCAACTTGGTAAATGTCGCTGGCACCCACTCATTTACTCAGAAACTTGGAGTCATTCATGTGTCCTCTCTTTCCCTCACACTCCACATCCAGCCCATCAGCACTGGCTGTCCACCTGGGGATCGGACTACTTTATCTCCTCTCCACTGGGTCTATCTTCGTTCAAGCCATTATCACCTCTTTCCTAGAAAACTGATTCTACTCTTAATCCCCAGCAGCTGGGTGATGTTTAGAAAAATATCCGGAGATGCTGTGTGTCTGGACCCCCCACAACTGTGTCTCAGGGTAAGCAAGAGTGGATGAGGAAAAGCTTTTCATAAAAGTATTTCTGCTAATAATCAAAGAAGCAATGATAGTATTAGAAAACTATCTTTTAAAGTCTCTTTAGTAAAAAAAAAATCTAGGTGATAATCACCATTGGCTGCTAATTAGATGAGAGAGAGAGAGAGAGAGAGAGAGAGAGAGAGAGAGAGAGAACCTGGCATGTGTGGATGTACCTACTACTACCTATAAAGTTTTCTTGCCCAAACATTAAACTCAAATCCAGTCTTGCTTTAAGATCTAACTGCCAATTGGTAGGAAGTACAAGGGATAGATGTATATAATAAATAATGCAATGAGGATGCATTTAGCAAAATCCAGACTGTGGGAAAAGTCACAGGACAAATGACTTGGCTACTTCAATAAATAAATAACAAGGGAAAAGGGGGACTGACTCGTACCTGTTTGCCAAGGATGTTCCTGGTTTTAGCACTGAAAGTCCAGCATCTTAGAATTGTCCCCCATCCCAGATGCACTGAGATGGTTGGTCACTTCTCAGTGATAGTGGAGGAGGAGAAAGACCCTATTGATTAAAAGAGGCTTAAGAGACAGACTTTAAGAGATATGGACTTTATTTGGGTATTACTGAAATAAATATTGTTGGGGGAAAACATGACTGAATGCTTGATGATATTAAGGAATTATTTTTATTTAGTTTTTAGGTAGATTATGATATTATGGTCATGCTTTTAAAAAAATCTTTGAGAAATATATGCTCAAATATTTATATTTAAAATAATATGAAGTCAAGATTTCTTTCTATATAATACCAGGGTGTGGGACACAGGTTTAAATGTAATTAGGCCATCTGAGTTGACAGTTGTAGCAGGTTGATGAAAATACAGGAATTTGTTCTACTATTTTATCCAGTTTTGTAAATATTTGAAATTTTCTATAACAGTAAGTTGCCATGAAGACAAACCAAAAATCACCCCCTCAGTGGCTTCCCTTTACACTCAGAAGACCGCTCAAACTCCTTGTCCTTGTGTACCACACCGCCCTCAGCTCCCTGTGCCTCCCGCCCCACCCCCGTCCTTTTCCCATTCGCCCCCTGGGTTGTTCTTCAAGCACAGGCTCTGGCATTTGGTCTTCTCTTTGTCTGAGGCTCCTCCCAAGACTTCCTCTTGGTTCGTTTCTTACTTCTTCCCTAACCAGTCTGCAAAGCACTGTCTTTCCCTAAATCTCAATTGTGTTAATCACGTGTTTTTTGATTTTCCATATTTTAAGAAACTTTGACATCTTGAAGTCCTGTTGACCCAGGGAAGGACTGCCCCTTCTGGGGCTGGCTAATTAGCAGAGATAGCAAACTCTTGTCTTCAGCACCAGCATGCAAAGCAACCAATCCTGAGTGGCATCCCCACTCCCTCCTTTTATCAAGGTCCTATTGTCCCATATAGCCCCCTGCCCTACATCACCCATGGCCAGGTACTTAGAGACCATCTGTACAGCTCAGAGCCCACCAAAATTATTCCAACTGTCTAATCCTAAACTTGCTCGGCTGTTTGCTGGCTTCACCCATTCTTTCCCACGAAAACCACACCGAAGGCTTTTGCCTACTTTTCCCCTTCCTCCTGCCTCCTGACTGACCCCAGGGCTCGCTGGGTGGCCCTGAGTGCTATGGTGTGCACTCTCCTCTTGGGAACTGTGAGTAACTGTCTTTCCGGTGGCAATGATCTCCTGATCTGTTGGCCTCATTGTACCTGAATCAAGACAAAATCCTTGGTACATTTTAGAACACTGATCCTTGTTCTCTGTCTTTTTACTTCCTTTATTTTTCTATGGAGCCCTTACCACTACCCTGAAGCATAGCTTTATGGTCATTTATTTATGTATCTCTGTAGGATCTGTTAACTCCTTGGTCTTCAGAATCTAGAAGGGTACCTGCTTCATAATATTCACTCAGCAAATATCTCTGAAGTGAATAAGCCCCATTTACTGCATGGGTAAAGAACAAATAGGTGAACTGTCTGATGCTCTCTTTGACTGATAGTGGCTTTCCGGAGATCAATGCTTGGAAGGATTGGAAAGCCTTCTCCAATAAGAAAGAAAGACAAGATGACTTAGTGATGTCTGATGGTATAAAAATTGGGCATTGGTGGGGGACGTGGAATTTCAGTGAGTGAAATATTTGTACAGTTCCCTCTTGGAATCCTTAAGAATGTTCCCATTCTCTCAAATCCTCCCTAATGCTTCTCATATCATAAGCCCTACACCTACTACTTATATAATATTTTTCCTGCTCTGTTGCTGACTGGTTGTTCTCACATCAATAATGCTCCTTTTCCTTGGAAATCAGGAACAAGTACTGAGTGGCTCTTAAAAAGCCCTTGCTTTTTAACCAATTTGCCAAATTCAACAATGACTTATTGAAAGCAAAATATGAATAAGGAAAGGCAGGTCTCATTTTTTGATGCTAAAAATTATGCTTTGAATAAGGAAACATGAAGCTCCAATCCACACTCAACTTCTAAAAATGCAGAAACCTTAAGGGTTTTTTGTTTGTCTGTCTTTGTTTGGTATGGGGGGCCAATAATTCTACTTGCCTTGTAGCCCCCAAGGGCTTCCATGTAGTATATCAGAGTATAGTAATTGATGTGCATAAGATTGCCTAACTCATCAGGAAAACAATACATTGTAACCATTGTATTCTGTTTAAGAAAGCAAGGAAGTCTGTCTATAGTGTTCTTTACAAAGGTTATTGACAATTAATTAAAATAGGAAATATTGCTGGAAAGAAAACAAAAAGATTTTATTATGTGAAACACCCCATTCTTTGATGGTATTGTATGATTACAAATGCTTTTAACCCCAACCATATTAGGTAACATGTAGCATTTTAAAGCAGAAACTATTCAGTGCTATAAAGAGATTGTAAGTGAAATAGATAAGAAATAAATATTGCAGGAAATGAAGAATTCATTAGGAGAGTTGGTAGCTATCCATTGGATTTTGCTTCTACAAGCATTTACCAACCACTGTTCATATCCCTGACACTGTACTGGGTCCCAGGGATACTAAATGAATGAGACATGATTACTTGCTCAGGGAGTTCACAATCTAGCAGAAGAGACCAACAGGCTAAAAACAACTATAGCACAAATGAAGGAAAACAATTCTGTCCAGGAGGGACAAAGGGCGTGACAGGGAAAGCAAAGAGCAGACAGAATACTTGGGTAGGGTATTGAAGGATAAGTAGGGAATTGCTCTTGTCCAGACAAGCAAAGGGAAAGGCATCTCAAGAAGTCCCAGTGTTTTCTGTTGTGTCACACTCCGCCATATCAGCATTTAAACAGAATCTAGAGCTCAAAAAATGTTTTCCTGTGGGAAAAAACGGATTTTTGAGAATTCCTGCAGAAAGGAAATACTGGAAGTAAGTCTGAGCCAAAAAAATGAAGAAAATGTGAAAATGGTTACTTGAAAGAAAAAAAAAGGTTGGAGAGGGAGTTAAATATACACAATGGAGTAAACTATGTGCTTAAACCAAGTCAGGAGAACAACATTTTAGTGGTTCTATGACTGCTATGATCTTATGACACATTGCAAATCATGTCACCTAATTACTTCCTCAGGTGTTTAATAATGGGGGACCCAGCTTGCAACTGAGTTTCCTTCTAGATCTAAAATGTCCCAGGGTTCTAGAAAACTAGGGAGCTGGGATGGAGACAGCACCTGGAACAGAGCAGGTGCTCCATAAATTCAAAGAAATTGACTCATTGCCTTTTCTTTAAGAGTTGGAAGCATCTTGTGGTGTCTTGTGAAAGGAATTGGAATGGCATAGGACCAAGTGCCTGATTTTGTAAGTGGCTGGTATTTTGTGAATGGAACTCAAAAAGAGGTGATCATCAGTAAGATGATATCACTAATGATTAAGCAAAAGAGAAACATCTGAGGACTTAATGACCTGGGGATGGCAAGAAGGGAGAGATCAAATATTGGTAGGATCAACATTTGGGAGCATGTTGTAGGAGTCAAAGAAATGACAATACAGTGCTTAGATCTCCATATTAAGATCGTGACCTTCAACCACGCCTTTGGGGCGTGTAGTTAGATTAACCTCATATTGATGATCAAAGGTTCTATAAACATTTTAAAGAGGATGATGAGCCACATGTTCACCTGGTCCTTTTGAAAATTTATGGAACTAAGAAGGGGAGCCATGACAGGCTATTATGCACCTAACGAAGAGCATTAAACTTAATGCCAGCCACTGGCCTTTCTAATGCTTTTGATTACATTTTATATTCTTCTTAACAATTTCTACAACACTTGGTAAAAACCTCATTTAACTAGTCCACGGGGATCAGTGACAGTGTGTCATGGGGAGAGTCCCAGGAAACCATTAGTGATTTACAGATTTACAGTTTAGCAACAGCATTCAGTATCCCACCCTCTGAAGCTTCCGCAGTTGTCAGAGGCAATGGTTTTGTTGTCAAGAGGTTCCCAGACATCTGCACAGAAAGAAGCAATAGCACAGAAAGGCACCTCAGTGAAAGGAAGGGGCATCTTGAGGAACATCTCATCTTACTATGATCTCAGAGGCTTTGAGGGCATAGAAGTTAAGTAATGGTGCAAATACCAAGTCTGAAGTGACTGGCAATTACTCTTGAGCATTGTGCTCTCCCATTATTACCTGAAATGAGTTTATGAAGAAGAAATTTGATTCATCCACATCAGGAGTTTTAACAAATGGTATTGTCTCAGCTGGTGGTAAGGTTGTAGGGTTTTGCGGAGGGGGGCGGGGAAGGCTGCTACATTGAAACCAAAAAAAAAAAAAAAAGAACTAAGACTACTCCTATTGTCACCATTTTTTATTAACAATAACATGAAATTAAGAATTGAAATGGGTACAACTGCAACTGAACAACAATAAAATTTTTTAATTAAAAAAATTTCAAATGATATTCCTAGTTCATTCCACCTACCACTCAATATTTACTCTACATCTTTTCTTAGTTATCTTTAAGCCTTTCTGTCTCTATCCCTTTATCTATCATATGTATGCATATATATATAAATGGGATCGTTCTACCAATATTAGTCTAAATGTTTATATATTGGTAGATATAAATTTATACTATTTTTAAAAATAGCTGCATAACATACTGTGTATCATAATTTCACCTAGTGCCCCACTAGTGGACATTTATGTGTTTTTTCTTCTATTTTATTGTAAACAACACTGCAACAAGACCCACTAATGTGATGTGCACTTTCATGCTGCAGTCTGGATTCCTAGACGTGGGATGATGAGGTCAAAGTTTGTACACATTAAAGATTTCAGTTTCCAAAAAAAGTTGGGTCCATTAACATTGCCAACATTGGTATGAGTGCCTATTTCTGTTACCTCTGGAACCACTTAAAGTGCGGCCCCCACATTTTTACATTTTTTACATTTTTGCCAAACTGAAGGCTGAACACTAGTACCTCATTAGTGACTTAGTTTGTAATTCTCTGACAGCCAGAAGGTTGAACACTTTTCTGTGTTTATTGTGCATCTATATTTTCTTTTCTCTTAATTCCCTATTTAGATATTTTGCCTATATTTCTATTCAGTTATTTGTATTTTAAATTAATTTTAGGAACTCCTTATATATTTTGTACTGATTCTTTGTAAATTTTTTTAAAAGATTTTATTTATTTATTTTCAGAGAGGGAAGAGAGGGAGATAGAGAGAGAGAGAGAAACATCAATGTGCAGTTGCTGGGGGTCATGGCCTGCAACCCAGGCATGTACCCTGACTGGGAATCGAACCTGCGACACTTTGGTTTGCAGCCTGCGCTCAATCCACTGAGCTATGCCAGCCAGGGCTGATTCTTTATTAACTTTTTCTTCCAAAGACAGGTGACATTCAAAGAAATGTTTAAGCAGCAAAACCTTTTATTCAATGGGGCTCTCATGCCAAAGTTCAATAAATACAATAGATATAAAGTGAGGCTGCAGACTGTGGTCTCTACATACCACTGCCTGCTAAGAATAAAGCAGGGCTCTTTGGAAAAATGGCTAATTCTAGGTCTGGGGCAGGAAAGGTACAATGAGCACCTAGAACATCTTGACATAGCAGAGAAAAAGTTATCAGAGACTGCAAGGCTCAAGCAGCAAGGACCTGGGAGCTAATCTGAGTCAGCTCCCACTGCACAGAGATGTGAGGATGTCAGAATCCAGAAGGACACTAACTATAATGAGTTAAAACACATCGCATTGTTTGAATCCATGGACTCATAATGATACTTAAAAAACAGGATTGATGCTAAGGAACCAAGTAATTTTGAAAACTGAAAAATAAAGAAATTAATAATTTTTTCTGCCTTTCCTATATTTCAGGGCATCCAAAAAGCTGATGAGGAGAAATATTCATCACAGAATTATTCAACTGATAAAGTTATTGACATTAGAATCTCACCAACTGAATAAAAGATCTAATGTGATGATTCTGACAAATTCTCTTAGTGGTCTGTGAATCTCTTCATGAGCCCCTCATGAAATAAGGGATGTAGGCAATGACCATATGTGGCTGCTAATGTTACAAAGAACACAATATCAACCAGCTATTAGAAGCTTCTCAATAGACCTTTGAAATACTCTTGCCAAAAAATCAAAACCAACTCTAAGCAGACCTTTGACTATAACTACTACATTACAGGAAATATACACAACTAAGCAAGAGCATGTTAAATGACACCATGGGGGATGCAATCAGCAAAATACAGACTACAGACTATACAGTATAAAGAACACGGTTACTCTAGCAAATTCTGAGAGAAAGAAAAAATATATATGTATATTTTCTGGAAAAAGTCCAGCCATGGTTAATATAACGAGAATGGTTTGAGTAACATTGATGTAACCTGGCAGCTAAGGAGAGTGGACTGGAATACACATGTATGAACAGTGATGATGACTTCACTGTACTAGTCAGTGGGGACAGTAGACACCACTGAGTGAGCATGTATACTCTGTGTTCATAGCTTTCAAAATGACTGAGTGAGAAGAGCAATGAATCTGTATCAAATTTTGTATTAAGCTTGAACATTCCTCCACGGAAACTATTCAGATGATTCAGAAGGCTGCAGCTATGTGCAACTGGTGATCGGCAGCTTCATCATGACAACATGCTCATTCATGCATCATGTCTTGTGTAGTTTTTTGGCAGAACATCAAATCACATAGGTGACTCAGCCCAGATTTTGCACCCTGCAACTTCTGGCTTTTCCCAAAACTAAAATTACTTTTGAAAGGGGAGAGATTTCAGACTGTCAAAGAGATTCAGGGAAAATTTGAGGGGGCAACTGATGGTGCTTGGGAGAACTGTGTGAGGTCTCAAGGTGCCTACTTTGAAGGGGACTGAGGCATCATTGTCCTATGTACAGTGTTCTTTGAATCTTTTATCTTCTTCAGTAAATGTCTCTGTTTTTCACAGTACATTGCTGTGTACTTTTTGGAAAGACCTTGTATTTCACAGCAAAGAGACTTAAGAGATACATGGACTAATTTCAGTGTATGGACCTTATCTTGATCCTTATTTGAATGCATACACTTATAGGAGACAATTGGAGGAATGTTAACACTGAATGCAAACCTGGTATTACAAAATCAATGTTAACTTCTTAGGTAGATTAGTGGTATGTTGTTATTTTTAAAATGTTTATGTCTTAGAGATACATGTTGACAATATTCACAGTTGAAATGGCATGTTGTCTCAATTCGCATCAAAAAAAATCTGGGCAATGAGGGTGAAAGTGAGTATGGAAGAAAAATAGCCATGAGTTGATGATAGCTGTTGAAACAAGGTAAAGAGATATGTGGGGGTTCATTATACCACTCCCTCTGCCTTTACATGTGCTCTACCATTTCCGTAATAACAGCATGGCTGTCTTGTTAAAATGGAGTTAGGAGTGTGTGAGCCTCCACTGGCTCAGTCCCTACTGATGCAGGCACTGGGAGCCTGGGGAAATCCTCTGGATACCACCACAACGAGGCTGCCTGAGAGCAGGGATTGTTGTTTCTTTTCATCCCTGAAGAACTCCTGGTGTTTAGAACAGAGCGTGGCACACAGTAGGTCCTCAGTTTTTTGTGGAATGAAGGAGTACTTCTCAACATGACTGTTACTGGGCTAGTGTCGTCAGACTCACTGGGGCATTGTGTCACGCCGCAGAGGCCTAGGCACCAGCCCTTGACACTTTGTGTCCCATGGACCTCTTCAATGTCTAGAGATCATTGGTGCAAACCAATAAGCTCATGGCTTGTTTGCAAAAAGAGAACATCAGAGATAAGTTTCACATTGCAAGCTAACAGCCTTGAGGCCCAATGTGGCAGGGCCGGTCCAGCCCACTAAGCCCATGGAAGTCTCCAAACAGAGGGTCTTCACATCAGCCATGAAGCAGAACCACCTAGGGTCAGTGGGGGGCGGGGGGAGTGGTTGCACTAAAAATACATATTCCTAGGCCTCCCCTCTAGAGATTCCTGTCTGTAGGCATGGGGCCCAGGCAAACCGCTGTGAAGCAAAACTCCACAGGTGATTCTGAGGGCTATAAGGATAGTAACCCAAATCATTGTCTCAGCTCAGTCCTGGTCCTGATTCACAGAGCAGTGGTTTAACAACATTTTCATAGGGTCTTCCTCTTTGCGGGAGGCTGAAGCACCTTCTCCCATAGGGCACTTGAGCAAGTTTACTGTGGACACACGGATGGAGTTGCCTGCCCTCATGTTCCTCCTCCTCCTCGCTCCTCAGCTGCCAGTATTGGTTTTCTGAAGTTGAAACATTATGTTTTTATGGGCTGAGGAGCCCTCTCTCCATATTCTCAGTAGGGCACCCTCCTGCCTTAGAGTTCAATAGTCCTGCTTCTTTGTTTTTAACTAGCATTTTTAACTAGTTTTGGGAGGTGGGGCTTCCTACTGCTGCAGTTACTCCCTCAGCTGGTGCTTCCCATTGATATTCTCCCTGCAAGTTACTCAGAGATAGGGCTCCTTCATAGCTTGAAGTCTAGCAGTTTCTTCCCCAGGCTTTGACTTACTTTTGCTTTCCTATTATATAACCTTATTGATTAATCAAAACTATTGCTCACAGCTCCTGGTTAATGGATGATGGCTCTGGAGTTTCCCTGAATACAATTATTTATTGCTTTATTGATGTGCTACTTATTACTCTGTTAAGTACCATAGGGTGTTTAATTATGTGAAAGGGAAGTGCAAAGGCAGCTGCTGAAAGCTGGAGTTAAAGGGGCCCACTACCTGAGTTCCTGACAATGTGTCATAAAACAGCTTTAAAACACATGCACACACAAAGGACAAACCCCATACCGTAGTTTAACGAGCTTGGAAACAGAACGGGTTTGGGGAACTGCCTTACCACCCCATGGCCTGATATTAGCCACAGCACAAGCAAAAAAAAAAAAATCTCAACGTTGTAAGTGAAAAGAAGACTTTTTTTTTCCTTTGGGCTTTCATGCATTTCCTACTTATTGATAATGATTGGAGCGACAGCCCTAAAAAGGCCACAGATAGCGGAGTAGCTGATAGGAGTGATGAAAAAATGGCTTCTGTTAGAATAGGCTGTAGGGTGAAGGAGTTCAACAATGGCCCACAAGCCGCATGGAATTGAACTTTCTTGTAGGTAGTCGACTCCTGTCACACCAAAGGGTGGCCATATTGCCCCAGGGGAAGCTCTAGAAAGATACACAAACACTGGACTGTTGGAGTACTCACTGCATTTTGCATCTTGTTCTGTCCCTGCCAATGGGGGTGAATTCCCTGGCATGGCGCTGATGAGTTCAGTGCCGCAGAGGCCTTGGTGAAGCCAGAGTAGTGCCTATGTTCAAGCAAGCGTCTTACTGCTATGTCTGAGCTCTGATCTGGCAAAGAGGAAGACATTTCCATTATCTTGATTCTTTAGTTTGGAGCTTTTCAAGTTGTACTCTGAGCCATCTTAGGATTCCTTATTTCAAAGACGAGCAGTCTCACTTATCAGGTGTAGCCAGTAATCAGAGGCAGCAGAATCTTTGGCCCAAACACCTGTTGTGTTGGGGACCTGGTGGGCAGCCTCCCTGGGCACCCAGCACCTTTCCCCACCTCCAGCAAGCCCAGGTCTTCTCCACTTGCAGATCACGTCTGCCCTGGAATTGCTCTCACCTTGAGAAGGCACCCCTCCACGGTTTTGATTTAGGGAGGGGAAAGTGCCTTTTTTCCCCTCCTAGTCATCTATAAAATCAGGAACATGCCGTAAATTAATATCTCAGGAAATAATCTTGTCGCAGAGACATGCATGGATGCCAACATAAATACTTTGTATGACAATGTGTGCTGCAGTGCAAACAACTCTCAGTCTGGAGTGAGAAGGAGTCGAAATCCTGCTTCTGCCACTGTTCAGTTGCATGACCTGGAACAGTCACTTAATTTCTTTGCACCTTGTTTCTTTATTAATAAAATGGCTAGAACAGTAGCTACCTCACAATTTTGTTGTGGGTGTTAGCTGAGACAATAACTGTAAAGCTCAGTCCTGTCCCTAATACATGTCAGTGTGCAAATATTAATGTTTATTTTTCTCCTGATTCACAGGTGACATTTGTTCTTTTAGATAAAAAACAGAGATCACATTTTGACTTTCAATGTATTCCTTTTCAGAATTTTTTCACGCTGAATGTTATACAGATTCTATATTCACAAAGAAAGGTTAAATAAAAGTCAGGGATATACACTTGAATATAAAATGTAATGTTTTTTGAAAGTGTACTTTACAAATGTATGTTTACTAAAAATTTCAAAAACTATTTACAATATTGGGATAATATGTTGCATGCAATTATACATCCTACTTTTTTACACAATTATGTCATGAAGAGGCTGGTGTGGGGAAGATTTGTTTTGTTTTGGAATTTAAACTCTGTTCTCAAGAATTCCTAGGAAGTAAGTTTGCTCAAGTACAAAAAAAAGTTGTTTATAATACTTAAAAGCCCATATTTGTACTAAGTAATAGGGAATGTCTAAACGAAAATGGGTAATTTTCCATCACTTGGATTCAAGACTCCAGAGATAGTGTAGCACCATGGATTCAGTCCTGGAATCAGGCATCAGGATTTGCATCTCAGTTCTTCCACTGAAGTTCTTCCACTTATTAGGTTTAACTTGCTCTTGGAAAAGTTCTGCAACCTCTGAGCTTCAGTGCAGCATCTATTAAAGGGGAGACCAATAGCATTGAACCCAGAAGGATGGTGGCAGAACTGCAAGAGATAATCTAGTGCCTGACACAAAGTCTCAGTAAATGAATAGTAAGTTAACAATTACTATTTTATTCTTCGATCCCCTTAGCGTGAGCTCACTGAGGTGCATTGAAGTCAACTGGTCACAAATAGGCTGCATTATTGTGGAAGGCTTAGCCACACCTTAGAATAAGAATATTTGGAGAGTTGTGGCCATGACCTTGTCTTCTTTTGTAGAGTATTTTCATGATTTTCATGACTCAAATGCCCAGTCCAGTGACTGTAAATGCTCTATTGTGAAATATTGTCCCCTCAGGATGCTGAGGGAAAATATGCACAACAGTTAAAAATATACATGATCAGATTTCCTTTATTTTAAAAATATCTATTATAGTTACATTGAATGGCATCAAAATGTTAGGGCATTCTAAAAAGTCACTGTGTGTGTAGTGGTTTAAAACCCTCTCTTTGGCATCAGGCAAACCTAGACTACAGTTTTGCAAATCTTGGCAAATAATTTTTCTTCTAAGCTTCAGTTTTATCAACTATGAAATGGGGATAATAGAAAGGAGTTTGCTTTTGTAGCCTCTGTCATGCCTGGTATATAATTAGTGCTTAGACATTCTGCAGGAATCATCCTCAGGCTGTTTTAGGCTTCTGTCTCCTGGTTTGATGTGCATGACACCCACCTTGCCTGCCCATCCCAGACAGGCTCAGTTAGACCTCTTACTACATGACTTCATTGGTTCAATGGCTCTGGGTACAAATGCTATTTTTGGTTTATTGGCATCTTTATAAACACTCCATTCTGAATGTGTGAGCCTGTAAGATCCACTTGAGCATGTGCCTGCAGGACACTGAACTCTCATGCCCTCTCTGACTGCCTGGCCAGGCATTGATAAGTCAAGCCCAATTTCCTCTGGGTACCTACATGCAGCTTCTATAGGTCTCTGGATCATTTCATAGTCTATAACATAATCCAAACCCAAAGAAGACTTAGGAGCACTTGGGAAAATGAAGAAGCTCTCCCCTACACTGCCACAATGATTTGCAAGTACAAAATCCTTTCCTGCTCAGAAATGAGATATACATATAAAAGGACTGTGTAAACCATCAAGTGTCCGGCAAGTGTGACTTCTCCCTCTCCTGGTATCTGCTTAGGACCTCCTTCTCTGGACAAAAAGCAGGATGTAATTTTTGTCTCCACTTTCAAGATGAGGAGAGTCTTGCAACAGAGAGGCCATGACTTGCTCAAAGGTGTGTGAATAGTTGGTGACATAAGTGGGATGCAAAGTTAAGAATTGACTTTTGAGTCATTTTACTAGCATTGAGTACTCACCATGTGTCACTTACTGTTCCAAGCTTTATATCACTTATTTATTCAGTCTTATATCATTTAATAACATAAAATAGGCATTTTACACATGGAGAAACTCAGACTTAAAGAAGCAATTTGCTTAAGCTCTCACAGCTAGAAAGTGGTGGAAGTGGGATTTACACTTGGGGTCTGTCAGATACCAAGCCTGAGCTTCTATTTAAAAAGTTTAAACTAAGAACACAAACCATATGTGTGAAACATTAAAAAAATTATTGACTGATTTCTTATTCTGTCCTTCCTTCCTTCATTTGACAAATATTCATTTGACAAATATTTAACATCAAGTCCCTATGATGTTAACCACTATCCTAGACACAACAGAGAATTGCAGTTCAACTTCTTGGAAGTTACTGCTGATGTTTAGATACTTCACCAAAGGGGGCTGTGAGGGCTCTGCCCATAGTCCCTCACCCCAATGACATTAGAGCATGCTGGCCTGCTTAGTAACTGCCATCTCCTGCACTGCTTTGCTGGAGAGCTTCTCTTAGCTATAAAGCCTGCTTTGCCGCCTTGGTGGCCAGCTGCAAGTGCCCTGCAACTAATGCCTCTGAGGAACAACCTCACCCAAAGACTGATGGCAAAGGGTGTATAAATACCCCTGCTCCCATCTCTCTGGTGGGATAATTCTGAGGTGTGTGTTCTATACCAGCTCTCAGAGTTTTTTTCATTGAGATTAAGCTCCAGTTGCCCACAATGATAGCTGGCATATTAATACTTCTCACATTGGCTGCCTTCCCTACCCTGTCTCATTTTCCTGCTCTCCAACTGGTGTTTCTTTTGCCTCTGAAATCAGCTTCTTGCACTTAGGTCCTTGTCTCAGAGTGTACTTCTGAGACAAATGAAGACAGGGCTCCTAACAGTTCTTTGGTTCTGTCACAAGTGGGTACTTTGAATCTTATGAAGACAGGCAGTCATATTTAAATTGTTTTAGAAGTTAATTCTTGGTCCAGTGTGGTTTAACTTATTTTTACCTCAGCCTCTTCATTACTTATGTGGGGTTATTCAGAGCTGTTACATACTATATTCTACCGGGGTGTCCAACCCATGGCCCGCCAGCTGCATGAGGACCATGACAGCTATAAATTTGGCCCAACACAAAATTGTAAATTTACTTAAAATCCTTTTTCACTCAACAGTTTTTGTTAGTGTTTGTTAGAGTTGTCTTGTGGCCCACAACGACTGTACTTCCAGTGTGGTCCAGAGATTCTAAGAGGTTGGGCACCCCTAAGCTTGTTAGTAGATACTGAAAAATAAGGTACCAAACTTTCTCCTGAGAGAAAAATGTGGTCTTACCTTGCAGGAATTTACTTTGTGAGACCCACTGGTGCAAAGGATACTTAGAGAACAAGGTACTTGAATATGGTATTGTTTTCTTTGTTCTGAAGCACTTATTGCTTTGGTTGAGAGGACAGTATATCCCATTCTCATTCAGGTTTTTGTTGGGCTTTGTCCAAAAAGTTCAGCTGGGTGAACCTGGGAGCCATCTTTATCTCCTCAGAGGGCATTTTCATTTTGTTGTTCAACAGTCATGATTGGCCCTTTGTGAGGTTTGGACCCCAGGCTAAGCAACATGGAACACACACAATCACACAAAATGAATAAAAGTCACAGTTCCATGTAAGGATTCATGGACCTTGGAATAGCATTTAGACTACCCCTTCTCAGGGTTCATTTTCAGGTATACATTTTGCCCTGGAGAACAATCAGAAAATTAAATTGACTTTAGTAATTTCGTTTGACTTTAAAAGTACAATCTCAGGGGGAAATGGCCTGTCTACAAAGACAAATGGTTACCAATCTCAAAATAGTTTTTGCTTTATTTTTACTCAGTCAACAAACATTCTCTTTTGGAGTTTTAACCTAATTTCCCAGAGTTGCTTGGCACATCTTTTTCTTCTAATTTTAATGCCCTCCTCAAGTCTTTAAGGTCTCAGTTGGTTAATGTTTAATATTCTCCACGACCAATGTTTGATGTTTACACTTTATTGGGCTAACCAAATTTGTAGAGCAAATTAAAAGTGTGCAAGTCTTTGGCAAGCTGCGTTTAGATATGTGTTGCTCAGAAACCATCTCCTTGTTCCATGCTGTATGCCCCAAATAGTTTCAATTAACTGTTCTCCTTTCCTGGCAATATCTGTTGCTCTCCGCATTGCTTTTGGGGAGCTATTACTTCCTAGATTTACAAATGTCACAGCCTCATACCCTGCTTCCAGAAAGCATGTCACAGCAGAGAACTCCACTTCTACGTGAGGTGAGAGTGTCTGCCACAGGTAACCTATTAAACCAGACTGACCAAAGACCACAAAGGAGTGCTCAGGAGAGGCAGTGGGGGCAGCCGAAGGGGAGGGTTTATGTGGGGGAAGAAGGGGAGAAGAATTCAAGAGCTAGTGTTTTTGTTTAAAAAAACGTGTATTCTAAGAAAACATACAGGTGTAATAGCACAAAGATTAAGTAAATAACCATTACAATAATTACCTAAATGAATATATTACCTCTCTTACCCAAGGGTTTAATTTCAGCCTTTTTGAACAAACTGAAAGGGTGGTGTGGTATGGTACAACAGACAGGTTTGGGGAAACCAAAGCCTGGGGCCTGTGTCCAGCTGGGTCAGGCGTCCTCGTGTCATGCTGGCCATGCCCCATCCTTAACCTCGCCGGGCTTCATCCATGAAAGACAGAGTTGACTACGATCTCTGGAGTGCCTTTCAGTTGAGGCATTTTGGGACTCTATCCTATCTTTAGCCCCAGTCATAAAATTCCTGGAGGGTGGAAGGTGGGACTTATGACAATCTTCTTAAAAGACACAAGTTTCACCGATAATTGCCCAATAGACTACAACTTTAATTTTCCTGAAAGGAGTGCCTTAATTGTGGCTGGCCATTAACATTTATTTCCTCCATCTTTCTAAGCCCCAATTCTCCAGCTTTGCTGAGAGACACTGGTTTTGACTACAGAGTGAGAAGATATGAAGAAGGTTTGGGGATTTAATCAGCAGATGAAAATGAGGAATCCCCAAACTGCAGGGTCATTGATGGACTAAGGGGTCAGGTTTCCTGAGGGTCAGATTTCTTATGTCTTCTCAAGGCCACAGAGAGAGTTCGGCCAGGGCCGGAGTGATAGCTGCTTTCCTGGCACATCAGCAGCAGCTGAACGCTAATGTGTTTAACAGTTGGACTTATTTTTAATCTACTGTATTAGGAACACAAATTTAATCAAGAACAAAATGTTACCAATGTTGGTTTTTTTTCTGTTCCTGTGCACGCATATATCCTTAACACTGTATTGCATTCCCTGGTGCAGAAAGCTCTCTGACATCTGACTTATTTCATAACATTAGGGTTTTTTTTTAAGTGCAAATATATACGGAGAAAAAAAAGAAACAAGACGCTGAATTTCCCCACAATGCACCCCCCCTGCTTAAAGAAATAACTGCAGTACAGATTTTAACAATTAACATTCCTGCAGTGGATGCCGTTATGGATGGAGCTAATAAATGTTTTCAAACACTCCTCGGCTCAAATACACGTTCAGCTTATTTTCTGCCATTTGATGGCATGGGTGGGTTGAGACATTCCTCTAAGCTTTTTTATTTTCCTTCCCTCCTAGTCAAAGAAAGAGATCTTATCTCCCTACCCACCCTAACCCACCCCCTTCCTCCGCCCTCCCCACTCTGCTCTCTGCCTACTTCACTGAAACCTGACTTGCAGGTCAGCGGGCTGGTAACAGATTAATTTTACTCTGTGAGGAACACCAAGCATTTTGGCCAGGAAACATGAGAACCCTGTTATAATATTACCGTTTTTCTAAATTAAATATTAGGAAAAATTAAACCAAATTGTGGCGCATAGTGCAATGGAAAATATTTCTCTTCCAAACACGCCTCTGTGATAAATGCCTGTGTGAGTGAAAGCACAATAAATATGCACTACATTAAAAACGTAGATTATTCAGGTTTTAAGACTTATAGCTAAAAGTGGTTTAATGTTTCATGCCTAATAATAGATTACTCCTATCGCATTTCTAACCTTTATTTCTCCTAGCTTTGAAGTGCAGCCATATAAAGGTTGTTTGTAGAACCACACGAAAGTTAAAGCAAATATTACTTAGAATGATTCATACCAGCAAGAATTTGCAATGAAGGCTGAAGCTTTTTTCTTTTCTTTTTTTTTTTTCTTTTTGGTGTGTATGTGTGTCTGAATCAAAAGAAATGAGATATTTGTAATATTTTTTTGGTTGATAAATTTATTGAAACATTTTAGAGGCTTGCAGTAGAGGCACAGCTGACATAAACAGACTGACTGGAAACAGATTATATTCTGCTCTGTGGGGGAGGCAGAATTTAAAGGGGGAAAAATTCCCTGGATTTCAAAAATTGCCACCAGGTCACAGCAATACTTAATTAACTGAATACATTAACAAAAGGCTATAACATAGATGCTGGAAAGAAAAAAAAAAGCTGGGGTGGGGGGGAGTAGTTCAGTTCATTTAATCCTCTGTTCTTTGCTTACAGATTAGCCTTTCAGAATGAGCAACCTGATTTTTTTTTTAAAGGATCCATTTACCTTCCAAAGATTTTCATAGCAAAACATTTTGCATGGTTGCAAAAGAAATTAATTTGTTGCCAGTTGCTCCATACTGGCAGGAATTCTGAATAAAGAATGTAAGCAATCTATCTTTGTTTGCAAGATATAATTAATCTGGCAGTTAAAATTCTTTGGAAACATTCTGGTGACTTATGTGGAAAAGTAGCGCAGCATTTTCAAAGAAAACTCAACTGTATGCAGGGGAAGATAAAAGATATATGAAGTGTTTGTTCTAAGCGATACTATTCATTTAAAGATCATAATGTAACCCCACCCTAGCAATTATTGTGAAAAACAAGACAAATCTCCATCTATAGCTTTCCGACACAGTCTTGATTTGAGAAACAAAATAAGCACATTACTGTTATAGTCTAATAGACTGCAAGCTGTTTTATTAGAGTCAGCTGAATCCTGTTTTGCATAAAAAAGAACTCTGCTATCAAGAACACATTTACATTAATATGACTTTGACAAAGTAAAATAAAATCGCATTAAGATGATGTAAGTAGATAAGACAATGAAATCTCTGTGAGAGAGTTTTGGCATACACTAATTACAGTCAAGTCCCTGCAGGAAAAGAACATATTTTTACACCAACTATCCATGTGTTTGAAAATGTAGAGAGCCCAAAATGCAATCCTCAGTTTAGGTATTTCCTGAATACATTGTGTTTCAGAGGTAGTTTTTTTTTTTTTTAAAGGAGCCTGCCTGATAAATAACACTTTCATTTACAGTAATACAAGCAAGTTTCTTTCTGAGTACTGGCCTGTAATCATCCTGATTATTTTAAGGGACTTTCCAATATAGGGCAGCTGAAAACAAGGTTTTAGATTACATGGTAATTTAGGAATGCATGAAAAGCAAAGCAGTTACCATAATGGGGTTCTGGATAAACTTCATGGTTTTTAGAGCAAAACATAACAACATATGTTTTGTGATTTGTTTCAATGATTTTTCTATATTTTTTTTTGTTCAGGTTCTATCAAAATATTTGGAGGCCTCATCTGCGTACAGCATTTTTATAACCTTATTTTGAAAACTTTGATGTCTCTCTTTTTAGTTCAGTCATTAAAAGAAAGGCAATGATGGATGAAGATAATGCTGTGGATTTTATGACTAATCAGTTCTTGGCAGTAGCCATATTTCTTCTGTAGTGAAACTTTAATATTCCTTTGGCCTTGTATAGGCTTCAGAAAAATTCTGTTTTGGAACTATGCTACACCAGCTACTTATTAAGTATTACCAAACAGTTATTGCACAAAAGTTAGCACTCTGATTTAATGCCTGACAAAATGAAGCAACCAGGAAAAGATTTCTCCTCCTTCCTGGCTACTCACATATTTTGGGCCTGGTAATTGTTTTTTTCCTCCATGTTTTAAAGGCAAGAACATGGAGAAAAACCATACAGAGGGCAGGAAATTTGAAAGGGAAGAAGGGCTGGTATGGGTGAGGTGAGCTACCATTTGTCTTTGTGAAGGAAGCAATTTTAATGAGCCTGACTTTCTGCCTGGAGTCTTTGTTGTATTGTTGAAATTGCAACAACAAACACCAGGTGTCTCCACTAAGCTGAGCTAAAGTTTCTAGAAAGGAAGGCCACTTTGCCAGGAAAGTTGAAGCACCCTTCCCTTTCCCTAGTGCTCTTGGCTGCTGCTTGGATAAGCCCAGAAGGGCTGGCTGAGGCCAGGTTTGGCGTGTTCATTCTTTGATGAACATTCAGTTTAGAGCCTATTGACTCAGAGCAGGTCTGTAAGGGCACCTGAGTTTTGTGTGCAAGTCATGAAGACTGGTACCCCTGGAAACGCTGGTAGGGTGGGGAAGAAGTCTAGTGAACCAGGAGGGCAGGAGGCCAGTAGTGGGTGAGTGGGAGCCTCCTTCTTGAGGGAGAAGATCCCAAACTCCATGGGGATCCTCTGCTTGAAGACAACCAAACAGAAGTCCCAATAGCGGATGTGTTGGCTTCCTCTCTACCAGTGGCTGATACCTCAAATCACAAGCTGTGATTTCCATTAAAATAGATTTATTTCTTCATTAAATAATCATTTAATTTCTACTGTGTGCCAAGTTCTGTCCCAGCAGTGAAAAACTAGACAAAACCAGCTTGCTTCCAGAGCTTGCATGAAAATATGACCCTTCCAATTGATGCCAAGGGTGGCAATAGAGGTCAGTGGCATTCCAAGTATGGTGATAGATAGTGTGCTGAGAAAAGATTTTATATTTATGCTCTGGAACTGCTGGGTGAGCAGGTATCTAGGTGCAGAACTTCTTAGTAGCCTCTATATGCTAATTTGCCTTTTCCATTTCCCAGAGATGTCCTATTTCTCAAACTTATCTGTCCAAGGGATCTTATTTTCCCGTAACCTAGAAATTACCCTAGATACAATGAATATTGTGAGAAACATATGGGAAAATTGCTTTGAGTGGTGCACAGTCAGAATCTTTCTCCTTTCTGATATAGACAGTCATGAGGTTAGATTTGGAATGCGGAAGGAGTGGAAAAACAAACCAGGGCCACCTGTCCATAGAAGGAGATGCTGGCCCCAGAGAACGTGACTGTGGGGGCAGAACTGCTCTAATTATAGAGGAAAGCCATTTCCCATCAGGTTCCGAGTAGCCTTCAATGACCACAGGAAGGATGGGAAAGCTAAGAGATAGGGTTATAGTTTCACTTCTGCCTGTAACTAGTAATGCAATCTTGAGTACTTTTTGTTTTTTACCCTTTTTGATCTTAATTCTTCATTCCTAATAATCAGCACTGAATATGTAGTAAGTCATTTAATAATCAAAACAATTTTATACAGTAGATCATGTTATTATTTTGCCTCTGTTTTATAGATAAGGAATCTGGGTAACTGATTGAGAAACTTGCCCAAGGTCACACCTCTCGTAAGTGGTGCCACCAAGAATATTAAATGACAACCTTGGACCATATGGCCCCTGCTTCGGGGTCTAGTATTGTATGATTTTGTGAAAGTGACTTTTGCTACATCTCATATCTATTATGATCAGGCAATCACTCCTCCCAGCAGAAGTCTTTCACTGGTGAACAGAGTTCTTGAACATGTCCTCTGTGTCAGAAGTAGCCAAGGCCCTGGGGAATCCATAGGGAACAACACAAAGTCTTTTTCAGGCCCTTACAGTCTAGTGGGGGTAGGGGTAGGGACAAGTACACAAGCAATCCATTGGTGTACCAAAAATATTTACCACTAATATTTCTATAGTCAGTCATATTATTCAACTATTACAGAGGACTGTTCATAAAAGCAAAAAGTTAGAAATGACCCAAATGCTCTTCAGCTGAATGAAATAAGTAAAATATGGTATATATAACACAGTGGAATGTTATTTAGTCATAAAAAGAAACAAATATATGCTATGACATGGATGAACCCCCCAAATATCACGTTAAATGAAAGAAGTGAGACAAAAGGCCACATATTGTATAATTTTATTTATATGAAATGTCTAGAATAGGCAAGTCCATAGACACAGAAAGTAGATTGGTGCTTGCCAGGGTCTGAGAGGAGGAGAAGATGGGGAATGACTACTTACCGTATTTTGCCATGAATAATGCACACCCACATTTTTGACCCAAACTTTCAAGAAAAAAATCTTTCATTTTAATTTTTTAATTCAATTTTATATTTAGATAAAACTGATTATCATATTGTAGGGTATTATTTTGCATACAGATATCATTATTGCTTTCTAAAGTTACACTTTTAATGCATAAGCATAAATAAAAGAATTAAAAACATTTATATAGATATGGAATTAGTACTACCCATATATAATGCACATCCTTATTTTTCCCTCAAAAAATTTTGGGTAAAAAAGTGTGCAGTATACATGGCAAAATACTGTAATAGGTACACCATTTCTCTTTGGAGTGACAAGATATTCTGATGGTTGTTCAACTCCATAAATGTACTAAATGTTACTAATGGTAAATGTTATGCTATTTGAGTTTTGCCACAATAAAGAAATGATGATAGATAAGGCCAGGCTTATTATTTCCATTTCAAGTTAATAAATCCCTATTCATCACCTGCATTATGAAAAACTGGCCTCAGCATGGATAGCATATCAGTTATGGATAGAAAGGTGAATATGATGTTATCCTTGCCCTAACAGATTTTACAATCTACCTACTGGAATGATGGAAGATCAACAATGAATTATAATAAAAGTGTAATTATATCAGCATTATAATAGCAGAATAGGCAAAATGATGAGGACTATTTAGGAGAAAGAACTGATTCATCCACAAGGCACTGATGACATGTGATCAACATCAACCCCAACCACCTAACCCAAACAGGCTTTTTGCACCATGATAGAGACATAAACAGGGGTGGGCACATAGCCACACAGTGGTCATAGACCATGAAGGCCAGGAGGTAGCAGCCATTGCAGCCAAAGAAGGCAAAGAGGAATAACCAAGCAGCACGGTGTGTGTAGGATAAAGCTGGCCTTGCTCCAAGAAATGGGCTGTCATCTGAGGCACAGTGACAGTTGAATGGCAGGTGCCTATGAAAGGAGATGACTTGGGGAATAAAGAAACAATTCATCCTCAACCGGAGTTATTAGAATATCCTCATGGAGGAGATGGTGCTTTGGTTGTCATGAAGCCTGAACAGAAGGAGATTCAGTAGATGGAAAAGAAACCAACAGAGAGGATAAATAACTTACTATCACATGACAGTGATAGAGCAGAAACCAATTTGTCATTGAGCATGCAGTTAAGCCTCCTTATTTGTGAACTGTGCATTTGTGAATTTGCCCACTCACCAAAATTTATTTGTAACTTCAGACCAATGTTCGGGGCATTTTCACAGTCATCCGTGGACCTGTGCAGAGTGGGGAAGAATTTGAGTTGCCAGACAGGCATGTTCCCAACTGAAGTCAAGCAAGACTCTACTTTGTGTTCTTGTTTCCTCTCTCATAATGTAAATGAGTGTGTTCAGTGCCATGTTTTCACATTTTTGTGCTTTTTTGGTGTGTGACTGTTTAAAATGGTCCCCAAGCATAGTGCTACTGTTCCTAAGTACAAAAAGGCTATGATGTTCCTTGTGGAGAAAACATGTGTATAAGTTAAGCTTTGTTATAGAGCTGTTGGCTGTGAGTTTTATGTTAATTAATCAACAATATATATTAAATTGTGTGTCTTTGAACAGAAACACATATGAAAGTAGCTTGTTTATTGATAAGCTGCTGAAAACGTTGTGATCAGAGGCTCACAGGAACCTAACTCTCTATATCCCTTATGAACATTGGTTCAGTTTTTACTAATTCACTGTTCACAGCAACTTTATCAAACATTACCAGGAATGATGAGAACTGACCATTCTTCACATTGTTGTTTACTCCCAGGTTTGAAATAGAGCCATTCCTTCTCTACTCATCACTCATCATCAAACCTCACCCCCTGGCTGAACACACACATTATTTACACAGGCGTGCACATATGCATACATATGCATACCCACACACACACACGAATGCACACATACACACACTTCTCCCCAGAGCTTGTTGTATAATTTTTAGGGTTTAGAGTAAAATAAAGATTCAAAGTCTCGGTTCAATGATTATTGAGAGTTTTAAGGTGGCCAGGGCAGAGTACGAAACCTCGTGCAGGGGCCTATGTACATACCACGCACCCATGAAGCCGGCCCTGCTTCTCCCTCCTAATTAGTCATGTTCTCACTTCAGTGCATTGCTTCTTTTTTTCCTCTGGGACAAAGACAATGTGATCAGTGTTCCCCCGACATCATTTTAGATAAGCAGTTTACCAAACCATTAGCAAAGGTCTCCGGGAAAAGGATAACACACTCACAGATACCCGGTCTATGACGACTTGATGGCTGAAGGGTTAGTTTGGCCTTTGGCCTCCTAGAGTCCAGTGACTTGGAGGAGGTTTCATTTTTCTCATTGACAACCAGCCAGAGTCATGTGGGCTTGCATGTCACAAACAGCACTGCCTAGCTCTACTCTGCCTGTCATGAATCCCTGGGGCCATACTCCCTGCAAGAAGTCTCTGTAATGGTTTGATACATTCCAATTTAGCTTCCTTGACATTCCTGGACAATGCTCAGGCCTTGGCAGCCTCTCCTAGGTGGCCTTCATTCAAGGGCTGTGGACTCTCCAGATAAATGTCCAGACTTCCAGGACAGAAGCAGGGCAGCACTGGACTCCCGAAGTGCATTTGCTTGGCTCAGAACTCACTCCTTACAAAAGTGGTGGCTTAAAGTCTTCAGTGAGGAAAAAAAGGGCAGGGAAGCATGGATATTCAAAAGCAACTCACTAAAGGCAGGTCCCTGGAGAGAGTTGTTTTATTTGGGCTTCCCTCACTCCTGCTCTCCCTCTGACCCTGTGGGAGTGGGATGAAGTCGGGGAAAGTCTCTGAGACTTGTGAGGAAGCAGTCAGGACTTCCTTTTGGAAGAAAGAACCCAGGCAAGTTTGCTGGTTCATGAATTGCTCCCTTGCCATTTGCAACTGTCTTCACCTCTCTCCTTTTTGTGGCCACATGTCACAAGGCCTTTAGAGTTGTGGTTTTCAGAAAGTCTTCTGAGACCCAGGCAGGTAGGGGCCTGCATTAGTTTGCTAGTACTGCCCTAACAAACTACCAGTAGATGAGTGGATAAAAAACCTGTGGTAGGTTTACACAATGGAATACTACTTGGACATAAGATAGAATGAAATTTTACCCTTTGCAATAGCATGGATGGACCTGGAGAATATTATAAGTAATATAAGTAAACAAGTCAGTCAGAGAAAAACAAGTGCTATATATGATTTCACTTATATGTGGTATCTAATGAACAAAATAAACAAATGAACAAAATAGGAACACAGAGACAGAGAACAGACTGACAGCTGTGGGGGGGTTGGTTGGAGGGCTGGAAGAGATTGAGCAAAACAAACAAACAAACTCATAAGACAGAGATGACGGTATGGTGATTATGATTATGGGATGGAAAGGTGGGTAGGGAAGGTGGAAGAGGGTGAAAGGGCCATAATGGAGATGGAAGGAGACAACTTGGGGTGGCGAACACACAATACAATGTACAGATGACATATTGCATAATTGTACACCTGAAACCTGTATAATTTTGTTAACAATGTCACCTCAATAAATTTGATTAAAAAATAGAAATTTGTTGTCCCTCAGTTCTGGAGGCCAGTAGTCCAAGATCCAGGTGTTGGTAGACTTGGATCCTTCTGAGGGCTGTGAATCTGTTCCATGCCCATCACCTAGCTTCTGGTGGTTTGCTGGCTATCTTTGGCATTTCTTGTAGATGCACCTCTCGATCTATGCTTTGATATTCACATGTTCTCATTGTGTATCTGTTTCCAAATTTTCCCCTTTTATAAAGACACTTACTTATAAGGCCCACCCTACTCCAGTATGACCTCTTCTTAACTAGTTACATCTGCATGACCCTTTTCCAAAGAAGTTTATATTCTGAGGTATTAGTGGTCCAGACTTCAACATATGAATTTTGAGGGGCTCATTTCAATCCAGGACAGAAGACATAGTAGGAGTGAAGAACAGAAGTGAGATTTAGCAAGATGAGTGCTAATGGAGATGGACCAGATCTGAGTACTCAGTATAGACTGTGAAGAGGTGGAACTTGAAGCTTAACATGTATTGTGCAGCCAGATTGTGCACCATTTCAAAGGACAGAAAAAATTCAGACGTTGTGGAGAAGGCAAGTGGGAGCTATTGTAAGCTCTTGAGCTGGATTGCAATAGTGTAAAAAATGGCATTTTAGGATAATGGCTCAGGCAGTGGTATAAAGAATGGATTAAAGAGTGTGTCATTAGAGGTAGGGGGAATAATGGAAGTCTGGGCTATGGTGAGAGTGTAATAGAAAGGCTGTGAAAGTTCTTAAAAGAATAGAAGATGGTAGGATTTACTTAATTGACTGGGTTCAGAGGACAGGAGGATAAATGATAGGGACCCAAACTGATAATAAGTTGAAAAGGGAAAGGGAGGATTGTGGGGTATGTGTGTGCACACATGTGTGTATGAATGCACATGCTCAGGGAAAAAGATCTTAATTTGGGATGTGTTGCATTTGAAATAATATTTGATGCCTAAGAGGACAGAAATAATATTTGATGCCTAAGAGGACAGGTGCTCTATTTAAAGGTCAGCAAGCTTTTTCTGCAAAGGGCCGGATAATAAATATTTTAGGCTTTGTGGGCTATACTAGCTCTGTTGTAACTATTTAGTTCTGCTGTTATGTCAGGATAGCA
This sequence comes from Phyllostomus discolor, assembly GCF_004126475.2. NCBI lineage: Eukaryota > Metazoa > Chordata > Mammalia > Chiroptera > Phyllostomidae > Phyllostomus > Phyllostomus discolor. The sequence continues at coordinate 133,202,104 of NC_040907.2, forward strand.
GCCATAGATAGTATGTAAATTAATAGATGTGGCTGTGTTCCAATAAAACTTTATTCATAAAAACAAGGAGCAGCAACAATAAAAAAATAAAATAAAAACAAGCAGCAGGCTGGGTTTGGTTCAATGGCTGTAGTCTGCCAACTTCTGCTGTAGATACTTGGATATCTGTTACAACAATAAATTAAAAGGAGAGAGAACATACATGTCCTTTTTTTTAAGATTTTATTTATTTATTTATTTTTTAAGAGAGGGAAGGGAGGGAGAAAGAGAGAGAGAGAGAAACATCAATGTGCAGTTGCTGGGGATTGTGGCCTGCAACCCAGGCAAGTACCCTGACTGGGAGTCGAACATTCATGTCATCTAAAGATCAATTTTTCTGTGTCTTTTGGAATGATGACTGTTCAGTATTCAGTGGAAAAATACATTATCAATTGAAACAAATTTATGCATACACGGAGTAAAGATTTTATTGCGAATCAACTAGGTGCCAAGCATGAATACATTTTAGCACAATCACTCTCCAAGGGCAACTTTGTGAGTTGGGCAACTCTTATGCCCATTTTACAAATGGGGAAACTAAGGAAGCCCTCAGTAAAACATCTTGGAGGTGTCAAGCTTTCTTCCTGCAAGAATATGGCCTGGGCTTGACAGCTTACACAAGGCAATGTCAAATTTTACATCTGCTCACATGTTGTCAAAGTTTTAACTTTCCTATCAGTTAACAGTCTTCAGAATAACTGCGCTCTGTGTTCTTGCTAGAGAGTAAGGTCTTGAAATTGTGTAATACCTACAATCTGTCAAGAGCCCTGGGAGAAAAAAAATAGAGGAAAGATAACTTAAGGCTCATGTAATTTGCCCTTTTCTCTGCATTACCTATAAATTTCCTTTGATCAAGTGGACTGCTACATCCCTCACAGAATCTTTATTGTATTATTAAGACATTATTTTGGTGTCTTAGGAAGAATTGATACAAAAAGTGTGGATTTTGTTCCTGGTTTAGCTGAGAGTTGTTACTGAAAATATTGTTTATTATATTCCTCCATATGCTGCTCCCTGTGAGAAAATTATCTCAAAAGTTGACATAAGAAAAATTCTTATGAGAAAAGAAAAATTCTTTTGAGAAAATAAGATCCTGCTTCTCAGATAAAGAAGACAATGCAATGAATTGTGTTTCCCTTTTTGATTTGGCTCCCAGGAAGCTCAGAACCACATTTAATGTGCAAAGTCAATAACTATTATCACTTACTACCAAATGTTTTCTAAAGCCATATCTCATTTTTTGTTGCCATTTGGTTAATCTTAATTTTTCCTCCCATAAGCTGCTTCAAATGCTTCTTGGAGAGAGATGACTGTTTGAAAAATAAACTTAAATTGAATCAACATGGAGAGTCTTTCAGCCAACAAAACAGTAATGAGAGTTCCATTAGACTCAGGAAAAAATGTTAAAGAACACTTTATGATTAAGGGCACAAATTTGTTTGGATAACTCTTAGCGAATACATGGTATTTGTTCTAAGATGACAATTTATTTCACATCTGCTGAGTGACCTGCCTAAATGGATTACTATGTACATTTGTCTAATTCTAAGCACTGGGTGAGGTACCAGGGACCTGAAACAAGCATAAGGTTTAAAGTTAGAAGATCTAAGAACTTGTTTCAACTATGTCACTAAATACTCATGTGACTTCAGGCAAATCCCAGATCACAGCTGGATGATTCTGAATGTCCCTTCAAACATAACTTTCTAGGAACGTATTGCTTATGGGTTGTGTCTGCCTTTCATTCCTTTCCATTGTTCAAATAAGTCTTATTTTTCTAGGAAGGTTCCTAGCATCTGGGTGTTAGGAGCTATGTCAAGGTTTGGTTCTATGTCTATGCTAGGCATATCTACATTGATATCTATCTGTATCTATATCTAATCTATCAATACATATATACATATACAAATGTATAAAATTGAGTTATAACCATATTATTTCAGATGGATTTATAGTAGTTTACAAAAATAAAAAACAGGTTTATGCAGAGGGAGAAACTAAGGCTAAAAAAGATGAGAAGGTAGATCAATAGGTAGGTAGGTAAGTAGTGGGCAGGCACCTGTTGAATAAAATACCAGAATCCATCTGCCTGGAGAAAGCACATTGGTGTTCTGTACAAACACAAATTGCCTTGGAAACTAAAGCAAAATGGAATGAGGATGTGAAGAAATCTCTTTGTCTTAAATTAAATTTGACCATCACATGATGGAAACATAGCACATAATGATTGAGTGTTAAAAGTCAGTTGCTGAGTCATCAATCTATAATGGTAACCTGCTGGATGTGGTAAATGGAAATTCCTTCAGTCAAAAGGGGTGGCACCGAAGTTCAGGAGGTGTGCTACACTGGGATGTGAAGAAGAGAGATTTTGTTTCCCAAAGAGAGTGTTTTCACTGGGAAGGTTTGGCTCCTGATGGCTGCCTGTGGCTCCCACAGAATGAGCAGGCTTTCTGACAGCCAAGCAGATAGTAGCAGACAACGGGGAGGAAGCTTGTTGGGGGAATTCAGAAAACAGCACTTCTTATGAAATTAGTGAGTAATAAGTTAATATAGGGGCCTGTTCCTCTTTATGGAAAATATTCTCTGGTGAGCTCTTCAAATGGAAAATTCTTAAGTACTGTAATGCACTGACATGAAAGATTTATGTAATAAGAGGTCTGAACATATAGCAGAAGAAAATTTGAAGCTATGAAGGTTGACAGTCCTGCTATCAATACTTCATTCATTTAACAAATATTTATAGAGCCCTTAGCACGTACCAGATACTGTGCCAATCGCTTGAGGGAATGGGGGCAAGGGAGCAAGTAATGAGTAATGCATTAATCTGTCTTTCAGACGCATGCATCCTAATGGGAGAGATGGCATACAAGAAACCTTATTAACTCATTAAAAGTATTTATTGAGCACCTGTTATATACCCAGGCTACTGCCAGGCGATGTTTACAACGCAGAACTAAAATGAACACAATTTATGTGGAAATGTTAAATTGGAAATCTGTAAATCAGGAATTATTTTTTTCTGTGTCAACAGAGAGTTTGCACAAAGACTTTGCTGAGAACTGCAGAGATTAAATGGTATAAACTATCAAGCAACAAAGAACCAATGTATTATGAAGCTAATGAGACTGAAATTTCAGGTTCCCTCACTTGCCAGGGTTCTTTTTAAGACCCTTGGAGATGCCTTAGTAGTTTTTAGTTATAATTCCATTTCTTTTACTTAAAGAAGCTTCTCTCAATTATATAAGCTTTGGGCCCCATAGCTCAAACCTGCCACTGAAAGCACCATATTATTCTAGACTAGATCACCACATAGTCCTTCCATTCTTATCTCCCACCATCTCATGGAGAATCTAGAAAAGCCATCTCTTCTCTTGAGTATTATTTGTCAACCAAATGCTCAGTGTTTTCCTTCTCTCCCTCCCTCTCTCTCCCTTTCTCTCTCTCTCTCTCTCTCTCTCTCTAAGGCAGCAAGTTGTGTTGGGGCTGGCAGCTTCTAGTCACTTAGGAAATAAGTATTAATCTTTTCTCTGTCATCTCACATATGACATTGCCAATGGTGTATTTGGAACCCTTGTGAGAAGGGCCAATCTTCTAATTATAGTAAATGCAGTCAAGGAAAAGGGTCCAGATTTTAAACAAACAGCCATAAATTTTGCATTTAAATGTCACACCCTGAAATCATCTTTATCTGAGTCACAGATTATTCATTTGGATCCAGCCACAAAGAGCATCATGTTTTGTTATTTTGAGGCCTTTGGGAAGGGTAAAAGAATTCTAGTCAAATATCCTAAGAGATTCTGTACTCTTCAAAGTAAAAACATCTTGGTAAATCATTAATAGTCCTTGAGTGACTACACTTAGGATAGGAATATATTCATGCTCAATGAGCTACATTTCCAGAACTGTGGCAATGTAGAATATACAAGTATTGGAAACATTCAATAATTACTGGAGAACACTAAATTACTGTAAAACTTGATTTGGAAAATAATTTTGGATCATATTATTGTAACAAGTCTTATAAAATATTTATTTCTTACTATCCATCAAAATAAGGTCAGGTAAGTGTAAGAAAGTGTTACTTTAGGTAAGAGCGATGTTACTAGTAAGTTGTGTGACTTTAGACAGTGATGATGATGATGATAAATATTAGCATTATTAATTTGTTACTATATCAAGTACTGCACTGAGCACTTCATATTCATTATCTCATTTAATCTTCACAACTCTGTAATTGTCTGCCTTTTTTTTAATAAGTTCCCTGGGGCCCAGGAAGGTCAAGTGACTTGGCATGGCCATTTGGTAAGTTGTGGACTTGGGATTTGAGCCAGGTCTGTCTTAGAACCCAAGCTGTTGATCACTTTTCATGCTATTTGGGGGTTCAGTTGTCCAATTTGCAAAATGAGGAGGTTGGCCTTCTTAAGCTCTGCCATTTCCTCCAGCGCTAAAGCTCTAGGATTCTCTGATTTCAAGTCATCATCCTCCGGCAGCACAAGAGTGCTTGGTTTACTAATATGTTTGTTTTCCAAATTGATCTCTACCAGCTCAGGGTAATTAAAACCCCACAGCTCTTACATTCCCCAAATAAACAGAGGCATGCACATTTGCCACCCCTCACAGCAGTGCACATGGCTTTGTTTATGCATGGCACCCAAGATAAAAACCAAATACATAGTGGAAAATTGCAAACTCTGTGCGAACAGAGGAGTAAATGTGTGCACATCTCAGCCTAATGGGCTGTGAGTTCCTACTTATTTATTGATGGCACTAAGCGTTGACCCAATCCAGGGCTCCCTGAAACAACCTCAGATGTTCTTTTGGTAAATAGCACTTTATATTCATAGTAACTATGCAGTGGAATGGTGGGTTTAGAAATGCAGAATATTATTCAGCAGCTTGCAATCCAAGTAACCATTTATTACAGCCAGAATAACAGAATTAACAATATGATTAAGATACTATCATGGCAGAGATTTTTGTGTACAACCTTAGTTACTGTGGGAATCATAATATAGAATGTTCCCAGTTCTTGAAAACTTTGAATTGGGAGTGTTTGTTTACCTTTTGTGTGGGTATATAGCTGAACCTTGAATATTGCAGAGATTAGGGGCATTGGTCCCTGTGTAGTTGAAAATCCACATATAACTTTTGAATCACCCAAAACTTAACTACTAATAGCCTACTGTTGACCAGAGGCCTTACTGATAATATAAAGTCAACTGATACATATTTTTATGTCACAATGTATCCTTACAACAAAGCATGCTAGAGAGAATAAACTTTTATTAAGAAAATCATAAGGAAGAAAAAATATTTACTGTAAAAAAGTCCTGTATGAATGGACTCACTTAATTGAAACCTGTTGTTGTTCACGGATCAGCTGTATTCCTGAATGGGTGCAGAAGCAGAGCAGCGTTTCCTCCAGGCGCACAGATGAAGGTTCTTTAAGTGCTGTCTGTCAGGACAAGGGAGGGGCCCTTTGCTTATTTCACAGAGTTACTGAGTACTTCCTGTCCTGGGTTTGTGTTGGGAACCTTTGGCACTATTAAGATAAAGTATGAGTTGAATCTATAGATTGTTTTGGGTAGTGTGGACATTTTAATGATGTTAATTCTTCCCATCCATGAACAGGATATGTTCTTCCAGTTATTTATATCTTCTTCAATTTCTTTCTTCAGTATCGTAAAATTTTCTGAATACAGGGTTTTTTTTTACATTCTTGGTTAAATTTATTCCTAGGTATTTTATTATTTTTGAAGCAATTGTGAATAGGATTGTTTCCTTAATTTTCCTTTCTAATAGTTCATTATTGGTGTATAAAAATGCAACTGGCCCTGGTTGGTGTGGCTCAATTGGTAGGAGTGTTATCCTGTAACCAAAGTGTTGCAAATTTGATTTTTGGTCAGGGCACATACCTAGGTTGTGGGTTCCATTCCTACCAAAAAGACCTTGAATAGCCCCAGCAATCTGGAGAAAGAACAAAGTTGGAGGAATCATGCCACGCAATATCAAACTGTACTACAAGACCATAGTTATCAAAACAGCATGGTACTGGCATAAAAATTACATATAGATTGATGGAACAGAATAGAAAGCCCAGAAATGAACCCACACCTTTATAGTTAATTAATATTTGACAAAGGAGGCAAAAACATACAGTAGGGTAAAGAGTCTATTCAAAATGGTTTTGGGAAAATTGGACAGATGCATGCAAAAAAATAGAATTAGACTGCCTTCTGAAACCATACACAAGAATAAACTCAAAACTGAAAACACATAGCAATTTAGTTGTCTGGACCAAAAGATAAGTCTTTTTAATAAGTCAGAGCCTTGCCTCAGCATGGTCATGATGTGGGCAAGGCAGATTGCAGGAATTTACAAAAAAGAAAGAAAGCAGACACAAAGACTAAGAACAGGAGTCAGAATGGCAGCAATTTAATTCATTTTAGCAAACATGTACCAACCATGAGCCAAGCATTATGGAGGTCAAGATGAACTTCAGCAGGGCTTCAAAGGAGGGAAAATTGTGTCTTTTGGATAAATAAAAGCCTCACAGAAGTGGAGTGTTTCAAGTAGAATTTGAATAATGGGTAGGATTTTTCTGATAGAAACGGAGAAAAGGAAATTTCAATTAAAAAAAGAAATTAGAGATGGGAAGAGAAATAGCATTTATGAAGAACCCACGTGTCAAGTATTTCAGTATGTGTTTTACTTAAATCATTTTACTTATTCTTTGCAGAACCAAGTAATGCAATATTATAGACAAGGAAACTGGCCTTCCCACTGGAGCCATGACTTGAATCCATGTCTGTCTGACTCAAATTTGTGTAAGAATGATAATAATAATAATAGATAACATTTATTGAGCTACCTGCTTCCTTATCTCCTTGGGAAAGTCTATCCCTCATGGACTAACTCAAGCATCACCTTCTTGATAATTTTCCCTGTAAGTACCTGCATTAAGTGCTTTGCATAAGCCCTGATTTGAGTAGCTCTCTCACTGTATAGGGTTATCCAATGACACCTCTTGGAACACACTAGATTATGAATTCAGTAAGCAGAGGGGCTGATGTAACTGCGGCCTTCTGTAGACAGGCTCTAGGTGGTGCTTCTTTGTGTAACCAAATTTTGAATTCAAAGTCTCATGTGGGTTCATCAGATGAGCAGAGTCTGAAATTGCAAGGGAAGCTGGTAAGATGAGTTTCTGGCATGTTTTGTGGTGAGATTGACTAATAAGTTGGGGAATCTCCAAACATACATGTGGTGTTCAGATGAACTAAAGATTCAAAAAGGAAATACAAAAGTCCACTAGAGAAAGCAAAGTTGTGAAATAATTCCCTGAAGTACCCCTGGGTAAAAAAATCAACCTTAGTCTGGGTGTGGGTTATGGATGAAGGAAGAAGGAGAGAAAGGACAAAGCACTCACAAAGATTCTGGTGAGCTGCCCTGTGTAGGGTAGCAGATCACACAGTTTACCTGCCCAAGCTCAGTATGTGCATCCCTGATAGAACACAAGTGATTTTAGGGCTTTATGAATGCATTTAAAATATCTGAATAGTAGTTATTTAAGGTATATCAGACAAAATAATTAGCATATCAAAGCTATGAGTTCACAGCTGTTGTTTAGGAAAAAGTTAAGTTTAAGTTCAGTTTAAAAAGAGTAATTCGACATTAAAAGAATTAAGTAAACAGTACAGCAGGTGGTACATAGCTATGGCATGGCTTCTGAAGGTAGTAGAAGAATGGCTAGAGCTTGGGAAGGCCCAGACACGGAGGTAGGAAACTGGAGTTTCGCTCACCACCTACATGTCCCTCTCAGTGATCTTCATCTCACATGCTAAAGGGGTACAACAACCCTTTCTTAGCTTCCTGAAACTAAGACTAGACCTCCTGTCAAGATTAGACCTCCTGTGGTGTCACTTCAGTGACACTTTAGGTGGTTTGCCATGCTTACTAAGAATGCTTGTGAATTTTAGGGAATTTAATCTGTTTATTCTCATCATTGAGTCATGCCTGGGCGATGTCAGATTCCCGAGTTATTAGTCTTTAAATGTGAGTCCACATCTGAGTGGCCTTTGAGGGAGGGGTTACCATGGGTGGGTATATTTTTGCATTTGATAAATGACTTAAGCTCTAATTTTGATTTGCTTTAGATATGGGTCTGTTCCCTGGCTCAGTTTGGCATTGTCTAGCTTTCCCATCCATAAATCCTCCCCTTGAATTCCTGGCTACTCGCTCTTAGACTGTGAACTGACTGAGAAGTGAGCCCAACCAGAGTCTAGTGCCTAGTCTAGCTCCTGGAAGGTCTGTGGTGGAGGTAGAAACAAATCCTTTAAGAGTGGACATTCTTCTACTTATATAAATTAAGATCTCAGGAAAATGTATTACCTTTTTATATATCTCTCCCCATAATTCATTTAGTTACATGTGCCTTAGGGATATTTATGGTTCAGCAAGACCTTCTGCTTCAGGGAGCAAGGGAAGAAAGAAATCGAGATGGAAGAATAACATAGGATGGCTATGGAGAGCGCTTTTTGTTCAGATGTTGGAGTAGATTTGGTGGAAAGAATCTGGCTGAAAATGAAGTCATCGCAGCGAGAACTGAACTCACTGCTCTGAACTTTTGTGGAATACTAGCTGAAGTTGTCTCATGCTAGGATCTGTGTATAAGAGAGAAATTTGAACAGTTTCCTTAAATGTATGATCTATTCAGAGACTATCCTTATATATAGCTTGGATTGCACTGGCAGGAGATTTTGACCCTATTAGTTAAACTGGCTCGACTTTTCGACTTAAGAATATGGGACTGAAGGTTGTCCTTTCAGTAAACAAGTCAAAACACCATTTCTTTTTACTCAGGGTTCTCTAAATAAACCTTGGATGAATCACTTAGTGAGTTACCTGCCTCATTGTGTCTTTGAGTTAGTGATAGCATGGTTGATAGTATTATTGCTCACCAGGTATTCCATTTCCTTGTGTTACCTTTTCTGCAGGGGAGTTATACATTTCCACCTTGTTAAACTTATGAGTGGCTATACGATTTGCTTTAGTCAATGAAATATGGGCCAAAGTAATGTATATCTCCTGGGCAAAAGCTTTAAGAGCCAGAAATATTTTCCTTTTTTTTTATTCCCTCTGCCACAATAGCCAGCCATGTTCCAGCTGGGGAGTCCCAGAGCAAAGATGAGGTGGGGCAAAGCTGCAGCAAACCTGCATGAATATGTAGTGCATTCAATAAATAAATCCAATTTCTTTGCATTGTCTGTTACAGCAGTACAATCTAGCCCATCTTGCCTGACAAATTAGCTACGGTAATAGTAATGCCAGCAATAAAAATATTGCCATTTTGGGGGACATATACTAAGTGCTATGCTAGACATTTAACATGCTCTATCTCATGCTAGACATTTAACATGCTCTATCTCATTAGTTTGGTAACAACTCTGTGAGGTAGATATATTTTTCCAATTTACAGATGAGGAAGCTGGAATGCAAACAGCTTGAAAATGTTTCTTGTGGTCACATCATAGTGTCTGGCTAGGGTTTGACTTCTTCTCTCACTGCTTCACCTCCCTGTGCATCCCCACCCCAATAACTTTTGTTAAGCTGTCACCCCACGCAAGTGCCAAGACTTTGGAGTCTCAGATCCCTCAGGTTTGGCATTCCTGCAGGAGTCAAATGTGCAAGAAAGCAAGGCGTGGTCTCCCCAAATCTGAGGAACAAAACAAGAAAGTTTTGTTCTTGTTTTGTTATCATTAATCTATAGCTTTCTATTGTCTTGAAAGTTTTTGTTATAATGTTTTGTTATAATTAATCTTTTGCTTTCAATTTATAAAAACATATTATTTATCATATAAGAGAAGACTAGAGCCATATGCACATGACTTTATATTATAAAACAATGTCTTATGCCTATAAAAATAACCCAATTATTATATTATACTATTAACTTGATACTATATTGGAAGTTATATAAAGAGCCCAAATATCTATCATTAATAAAATGTCAATTTATAAGCAAATTTTGTGTGACTATTTAATATATAAATATTTTATGTATGCATATTTATACAATTATATATTTTAATATATAACATATATACATATATTTATGCATGTACATACATATATAAAATATGCTTTAGAAATAATAATCCAAGTTATTCATACTAAAATATATGTGTGCCTTAAAGTCTAATTTTTTAGATAGTTATTGGCCAAAAATATTTGGTGCAAATATGCGTCATTACACATAGTATAGTAGGGTTCACCAAACAACTGACAACAAACTAAATTAATAACGATGTAATGAAACCACAGTAATTTGTAATTAAGACCCAAGAATAGCAGCAATTTAAAAGCTACAGCCAACCAACCCACGAGAACACTGATAATACATTGACAATAAAGGATCCTTCCTGAAATTTGTGGGAATTCCAGCTTTGTGTGCGTGAGCTTGTGATGGAGCTTGCAGTGTTGCCAAGCCTTGTGTGGGAGCCAGGCTTGTTAGTGGAGCAATGAATTAGCGTCCTCAGTCAACTCATAATGTGCTCAATTGAATTTATGAATAATAAAATTTAGTGACCCTAATTGCCCACAAAGTAATAAGTAGTCCTTAAGTCTATGAATTAAATCAGGATCAGTTTTCCTCCATTGAAATGGCAGCCAATCAATGGATCTCATTGGTCATAGTTTGCTAATTGCTGCTCTAGAAGTCTGTTGAACCAGATTTCCCAACTTTTTCTACTTAGACCTATATTTAGATAGATCAGGCCAATATCTCCACAACTGAGGGCCCAGACACTGGGCATCTGCTCCCTATACAGTTTCCAAAAAGTCTTTGTGGATCTATTGATCATCCCTGAGAATGCATTTGGTGTTCCAGGTGCCTCAGGACTGATAGGGAAGTACCTTGTGTTGAGGGCTTCCCTGGTTTGCCCCAACCCAGTGGTTAGCATCACGTTTGCTGAGGCTGTGAGAATGCCAGCCCATTCGTGGACCAATAGAACAGTAATGTATGACCAACGTGCTTCATAGATACAGTGCTAAGGGAGAAAAGGGAACTTCAGATGCTGGTGGAGAAATTCTTAGATCCCTAGCTGGAGCAGCCTGGCTAAAAGTCTTTGTGTGACTTTCACCCAGGGCCCCTGTTTGGACAACTATCTAAATAATTTTACTGAGTTTTCTATCCCCTCACTCCAAATTCTTACACCTCCACCTCCCCATTGCCCCCAAGCAGAAGGGTAATAGATGTCTTGGTGTTGACATAAAAAATTGAAGAATTTTTTAGGTTTAAGTTTGAGCATTCTCAGTTTAAACTATTCTGTTGGTACACCTGCCTGTATATATTCTCAGCAAGCATATTGTATACCTCAAAACAAATGTATTGAAGTCCTAACTCTCTCGTACCTGAGAATATGGATCTTATTTGGAGATAGGGTCTTCATCAAGGTCATCAGGTTAAAATGAGGTCATTAAGGATGGGCTGTACTCTAATACAACTGATGTTCTTAGACACAAAGGGAAATTTTGGACACAGAGATGGACGTGCACAGAGGAAAAACTACTGAAGACACAGGCCATATGCCATCTACAAGTCAAGGAATGCCTGAGGCTACCAGATGCAAGGACAGAGACATGAAACAGATTCTTTCTTACAACCCTAAGAAGAAATCAACCTTGACAACACTTGACTTCTAACTTTTAGCCTCCAGAACTGTGAAACAATACATTTCTGTTGTTTAAACCACCTAGTCCCAGGAAACTAACAGACCATGTAATTTTGCCGATGGTATTTATTAAAATTTAATTCCATTTAATAAGTTCTTGTACATGAATTCAGGCATAGGTGGTGATATCTGATAATGGCCTACTGTGCTTCCCCCTTCTTAAGCTCTCAAAATCTCTTCCTCCCCATTGGGACCTACACTCGCTTTATCCATTTGTTCACAGTCCCTCAACCCTTTCAATGTCCTCAGTTCACTCTTTATGAGCTTACACGGCCTGGGCCTCCATTATAATCATTTCTTGCATTCTATCAACTACTTCACCCTCTCTTTTTTCACTATTCTGTTCTGGAAAACTTCAACCTTGATTAATTTCCACTCTCTGCCTGGACCCATATACTCAAACATTGCTGAAGACAACACACATGATGAACAGTAACACTTTACTTAACAGCCACTAACCTGAAGTACCTGCTTTGGTCATTTCCTCACTAACGAAGGATCATTTTACTTCTCACTTACAAAGGATTATTTTGCTTTTTCCTCTTCGAAAGTCTGACATGGCCTTCTCTCCTCTTCTACTCTTCACTCTCAGCTAATGACTTTCTTCGAGAGAAGCAATCAAAAGATGCCCTCATGCTCTAATTTGCCTGTCTAATGGAATCTGTGCTATTCTCCTCACTGGCCTCCTTTTACCATCAATGGGCTGACCATGTATTTAAGGCCACCCCTCCTCCTGGGCACCAGACCAGGGCTATTCTCCCTATTCAAGAGTTGACTCTGCCATTGCCTCCTTCTCTCCAGCACTATCAATGGCCCCTATTTATTCATTTAGCAAATATTTCCCATGAGCATAGAAATATTTTTTAAAAATGTTTTTACACTAAAAATATTCTCTTCTGATATACATTTCTTTCTACTGCCATTCCATTTCTCAGATCTTTAAAAAACACTAGTTGAACCAATTGCCTTTATGTTTTTCTCCAGTTTTTCTCTTCTCATTCTCTCTTAAAATCTCTCCAGTCAGTCGTTGGCCACCCAGCACTCCACAGAGACTGATTCTGTGAAGGTCACACAAATGATCTCCAAACCATTAAGTCCCCTGCTCAATTCACAGTCCTTATCTTACTTGACTTATGAGAAGTACTCAACACAATGGTTGCTTCTTACTTATTGAAATATTTTTTTTCTTTTGGCTTTAAGATTCCTTATTTACCTACTTTCCACTCTATCTCATAGCCAATCCTTCTCCATAGTCTTTGATGCTTTTCCTCATTTCCTAAACCACTACACGTTGGCATGTCCCAGGACTGAGTATGGAATTCTTTTCTTTTATATCTACTTCCATTCTCCAGGTGACATCAGTCCAAATCATGGTTTAAAATATCTAAATGCTGATCATCCCTATTTTATTTTTCAGTTTTTACCTCTCTTATGAATGCCAGATTGAGGTACCTGCTCGACACTTTCACTTAGATGTCTGATAGGATCTCAGTTTAATATAGAAAAAACCCTAAACTCCACATCTTATGTTCCTCCAGTATTTTTTCTTCTAGCAATAGCTCTTTCATAGTACATAAAAACTCTATCAGTTTCTCAGACCCAACACTGAAACTAACCTATAACTCATATTTTATACTTAATTCATCAGAATGAAGGATGTTAACTTATCCTTCAAAATACAAATAATACTCGATGACTTCTCCCATCTTTACCACTTGCTCTATTGTCCATTACCCACACCTGGCTTTTGCACCAGCCTCCTAATTCATTTCCATACTTCTGCCCTTGGCCCTCTATAGTTTTACCCAAGCAGCCCTGATGAGGGACTGATTTTAGTTTTTATGATAGCTTAATTGATGTATTATTCACATACCATATAATTCATTCACTTAAAGTGTACAATTTTATGGTTTTTAAGATATTTACAGAGTTGTGCAACTGTCAGCACAATAAATTTTAGAACATTTTCGTCCCGGTCCCCCAGAAGAGGCTTTATACCCATTAGCAGTCACTTACATCTTCCTAACCTCCTCTGCACCTCCCCATCTCTAGGCAACTACCAATCTAGTTTCTGTTTCTTATAGATTTGCCTATTTTGAACATTTCATATAAATAGAATCATATAATATGTGATCTATTGTGACTAGCTCCTTTCATATAGCATAATGTGTTCAAGGTTCATCCAGGTCATATAGCATGTGTCAGTATTTCATTTCTTTTCACTACCAAATAATATTCTATTGCATGGATCTGTTACATTTTTTTTCATCTGTTTATCAGTTAATGGACATGCACGTTGTTTCTACTTCTGGCGATTACAAATAATGCTCCAGTGAACATTTGTGTACAAGACTTTGCATGGACATATACTTTCCTTTCTCTTGGGTTTATAAGTAGAAATGGAATTGCTGAGTCATATGGTAACTCTATGTTTAACCTTTTGAGGAACTTCCAGCTTGTTTGTCAAAGCAACTGTATCATTGTACATCCCTACTGGCAATGCCTGAGGGTTCCAGTGTTCCAATCCTTGCGAACGCTTGCTATTCCCTGACTTTTTGTTTATAGCTATGCTGGTGAGTGTGATCTCTCATTAGGTAGATTATTCCTTTAAAAATGTAAGTTAAAACATGTCACCTCCCTTTTCTTAAGTGCCCCAATGGCTCATCATTCATAGTAAAATCCAAAGTCCTTAAAACTACTTTTATGGCCCTATGTCATTTGCTCCTCACCCTTCCCAAACCACTTCTCTTATTTGCTACTTTCCCTTTTGCTCATTTTGCTCAGTTTGGTCACCCAGTGTTTGCAGTTATTGTTTCTTCTGCCTAAAACATACCTGTGTTCTCCAGGTATCCACCTGGCTTGTTCCCTCACATCCTTTGGGTCTCTGTTCAATTGTCACCTTGTGCCATCTTTCTTGAGCACCCATTAATTCCTAGCCCTTCCTAAAGTCTTTCCCTTAGACACCACAGCCAACAAATGGAAATATTTGGGTCCAAGGAGAGCTTTCAATGGGCACTCCAAGCCCCATGAATGAGGCAGCCTATACCTCCTTTTGTTAAGGTCTATACTCCCTATGGCCTCAACAGAAATGAATACTTACAATTTTTAATGCATTTTTTTTACTCTGGATTTTCTTAGTTCTTTTAGGATAAGAACAAATAAGATGATGTCCAAATGGATGCTGGGCAGGACATTGACATTGAACTTATAACATTGCCAGAGGAGAGTTAGTGTTGGAAAATGGACTCTGTCTGTTTTCCAGCCCCCACAAAGATGGTGACTTGTTACTATCTGGAATAACAAAGGATGATGAGCATGGGCTTGCATATGCATTTGTGGAGCACTCAGAAGGCAAGAGTTCCAATTCCTGCCTTGTCACCAACTTGCTGTGTGACTCTGAGTAAACCATTGAACCTTCCTGGGCATATATTCCCTATTTATAAAACAAGAGGGTTAAACTACATGATCTTTGAGGTCCCCCCTAGCCCTGACATTCTATATTCTGCCATACTTTTCACCTAATGAGATATTAACTCTGGCTTGGTTTTAAGCCTTGGGGTCCTGGGAACTGGCAGCTATCAGCAAAATATCTCCAAATGCAATTTGAATCCAGTGGAGCTTAATATATTTTTGTATTTGTGCTTCAGGAGATCAAGCTTTGAGTTGGAAATATGGGGAATTCAGTTACTATTTTTGACAAGCAGTTGGATTTATTAAATGATACATTGCATCTGGCAGCATTGCTGACGTATCAGGGAACAAGGACAGAGTTAAGAATTTCAAAATAGTTGAAGGGCCTTAAAAGATCTACGCTAATGAGGACAGTAGGTTCTTTTAAGAACCACAGGGTTTGTCTTGCAAAACCCTCATTATGTAGAATGAGCTACTTAAAGACAGGCAGGTGGTATGAAAGGAGAGCGGTTAGGAGGGGAAAATTGGGGGAGGGACAAGGCTCAAATGCTCTAAGAAAGAGGACTATTACTCTTGCTCTTAACAGATCAGTTCATTTCTTACTAGTGTGTGTTTTTTGAGGAACAGGGGAAAGTGACGTTCTTGAAATTGTGAGGGTAGGAAAAGTTGAGGGTTGTTGGTACTTAAGTTGCTTGTGGAAATAAACAAAAAACTTATTGAGGACAAGTAAAGATCAGAGCAATTTGTACTAATTTGATGAAACATTTTAAATGGTTTTCTCTGTGATAGCCTTACCCTGTGTGATTGTTTGACATACCTTTGGGGCCATCTCTACCTGGGGATTTCCTTAGTGGGCCAAGTTAGGGGGATATGGGGCTGAAACACCTAAGCTTATGGATGGGATATCTGGCCCTAGACTACCAAGAGGCAGAGGGTGTGAAGGCCTTTGAAAAAGGGGGCATCATAGTCTGGAACTTCCACCTCAGCAGCTGGTGTCCCCATAGTTCTGCTGATGCCATGGGCTCCTAGGACATTTACACATCAGAGTCACTCGGACTCCTTCAGCTTGTGACTCCTTCATACATGCCTCTGAGATGCAATCATAGCCTTTGGGCAAGTTGATTAACATCTCCAAGCCTCAGGATCCTCATCCGTAAAATGGGGATCCCTATGTACCTTATGGGGTTGGTGTGAGAATTAACAGAGGCAACACTTAAAAGTGCTTTGTGTAGTGCCTAGCACATGGGTGCTCATCACACTTCTTTTTTCTTGCCTCCTCTGGGCTGGGGAGTCACTGCACTACAAGGGCAGCCCTTCCACTTGAAGGCCTTGCTGAGCAGATAGGTGGGGGAGGAGATGTCTTGGCTTCTATGTGTGGCCTGGGTGAGGGTCAGACTTGCCCTGCCAGGACTGGGCCAATGACTTTATTAAAAACTCAATCTGTGATCTTCAGACTAAGTGTTAAAAGCTCCTAAATCCCCCCCCCCCAAAAAAAATAGATGCAAGAAGGTCCTTTTAGTTCAGAGATGTCTGCAGGTTTCATTTTATCACCACTGATAATTTAGCAGTAGTTTCCTAAAGCACTTTGTTGAGAAGGGATCTAAGTTTCTCACCTGGGTTCAGGAGAAAAGAATATCTTCATGGATCAGTAATGTCTCCCATGAGTTAGAAGAGTGAAAAAGTATGTGCAAGCTATGTATTTGCCAGCGTTAGAGAGAAAGTCGAGGTTACAAGAGGGGAAGTGACCAGCCTGAGGTTACAGAGTTAGCTAGACAGCTGTGAATAAACCCGGGTCTCTTTTCTCTGATGTCCAAAGTAATTACATCTTGCTATGCTGGAAACTACTTTCACAAAGGCCTCTGTTCCATATGATACTCACAAAATAAGGAGCAAATCTGAAGCTGGAAATGACTGGCATGTGACAACATGCAAACACCCCACGTTGAGCCATATCATAAACCACTTTTGATCTGGTTCAGCAGGGACCAAAATAGCCCACGTCTGCTTTCCTTGTCTGTGAAGCTTCAATACTGTAGAGGCAATGGAAACACTTCTTTGAGCAGTGAATCTTTGTAAAGGGTTCATTATTTTATGGAGACACATTAAGTATTTACATTTCTTGCATATATTTTACCCTTATAAATCATGATTTGGGGCCTTTATCCTTTGGAATTCTCAGTATCTGCTTTTCTCCCAAAGGTGATGTTGCCTAACCTAGCCTTGTGGAAGGTTTTCGTTTTATCATATGGGTTGGTGTCTAATGGGCTCTGTAGTGATTGATGTTCAAGCTGCTGGGAGTGCTGATTACTATTAGGAAATTGCATTTAGTGGAAGGGAGATGCCTTCCCCACAGTATGTTTCCTTTCTGCACTCAGGAACTGTCTGTGCAGGGGTTCAAAACCCACTGTACAGGGCCCTGCCAGCTCTGATTCTCCCCATAGGATCAGCTAAGGCCTCCATTGCAAGTGTATCAGTTGAACTTCTCCTTATGCTCAGTCCTATTTCCCTCACTGTCTTAGAGGCATTGCTCCTAAGAGCAAACCCCAATAAGCAACCTGTGTGCAAGTATCTGCCTCAGAGTTCATGTTACAAGGAATAGGACCAAGACAGACTCTGGACATGGAGGGTGCTAAACCATGAGATGGAATATAAAGCTGAATAAGAGAGAGTAAACAAATGCGAACACTCTCCCTGGACACAGGATTTAACACACTGGTAAGGACTCCAGGAGACAGGGCTGGGATGACTTTTGGAACTTTGGAAACTCCAATGGCCCTCACCAACTGAAGCAGAAATGTCAGAACCATCCAGGCCGGTGGTAGAGGAAGTGATCAAAAGGCTCAGAGAAGGGAGTCTACTAGAATGGATATACTGTACAAGACCAGAAAGCTGACTATTTTCCATGGAAGGGTCAGTGAACACTCTTACTCATGTGATGAGGAATATACTGGTGATATGAGCACTGTGATTGCTGAGAAGTTCAGTGCTGTCAGTCCTCTGCAGTTAGAAATGACAGTAAGAGGTACTGATACAAAATTGGGCTTCCTGTAGTGACAGGAATGTCAGGATTCTCAAATGATAGAGCCACCTGGAGACGCAGCACCAGGAGCGAGGCAGGTGCAGTTACTACTATGAGTAGCAAGGTCAGAGTGGCTGCCAGGGGGCTGGGCTTGCAAAGGGCTTTGGAGACATTTAATAGAATGTGGTGTTCTTTCGGGACAAGATAACTGGGAAGCCAAGAGGGATATTACTTCATTTAGACAATTGAAAGAAATGAAGGATAAAAGGTCAGGAAGCTGAAGACAGCCACCACAGTAAAAAAAAGAAAGTTGTGGTTCTTTACCCATTTTTTAGACTTAAACTATTTCTTGGACCTAAAGCCCACTAACTAAAGGAAAGGTCTGGTCTCCCTGAGAAAGAGCCTGTGACATCATAGCAAGTGTATGCAGTATTAACCCCCAGTTCTTTGGGGCTCACTGAGGTAAGGGGATTGCCCAGGCATTCTGAGGAATGTTGGAAACAGGGTTAGAATTAGCACTGATGCCAGGGATATTAGCATGTTAGTGTTTAGGAAGCAGGCAATAAGTGGAATCCTCTTTCTGTCTGGTCCACAGTGGTCCATTGGTTCCATTCTGTGGTCATTTCCCTGGACCTCAAATACCTAATTGGAATGGATATACTGGGTGGTAAGCAGAACTCTCACACCAGTTTCTTCATCTGGGGGATTAAAGCTATCTTATAGCAGAAATTTGAGGGAGAGCATCTGGAACTGCCTCTCTACGACCCTCCAAAATAGTAAATCAAAACTAATACTGCATGCTGGAACAATGGTAGAGGTTAGAGCTACTCTTAAATATTTAAAGATTGCAGGGTTGATCCTCCCCAGCATATCCCCATCCAATTTACTCGTCTGGCCTCTACAAAATCTGGGTGGATTCTGGTAGTTGATAGTAGATCCCCGGTCTCAAGCAAGTGGCAGTCCCAACTGAAATTGATGTTGGATATGATATCATTGCTAGAGCAAGTTAACATGGCCCTCATGTACAGACCAGTAGCCAGCAGCCACTGCATGACAGTCTGCTCAGTGAAAGCCAGTGTGTGGTCATTGATCTGATGAGTGTCCCCATCACTAAGAAGTATCAGAACAATTCACATTGATGTAGAATGCACATTCTTGCCCTGAGGCTTTGTCATTTCTTCTTCTCAGTGAAGAAATCTAGACCATCTGGACATGCTGGAGAATATCACATTGGTCGTTTACATTGACACAATCATATTTATTTGATCAGAGAAACAAAAAGTAGCAAGTAGGTGGAGGTTTTGGTAAGATATATGTGTGCCAGAGGGTGAGAAAGGAACTTTAGAAATATAAATCACTACGTTGATGAATTTTTTGAAAGTCAGGTGTCTTGGGTGAAAGCCAAGGCATCACCTCCAAATAAAAGGGAAACTTATTTCATCTCTCCTCTCTATCCACTAAAAATGTGTTTAGTGAGCATTTTTGAGTTCTTGGGCAACATATTCCACACTTGGGAATATTGCTTCAATCTCTTTACTATGTGACACAGAGTGCAGCCAGCCCTGAGTGGGCCAAGAGCAGGAAAGGGATCTGTAGCAGATCCAGGCTGCAGTGCAAGCAGCCCTGCTACTTGGACCATAACAGTTGGCAGACTCTGTGATAATATAAGTCTGTGGGATGCTGGAAGACTCCATGAGGAGTTTATGGCAAGCCCCACTGATCCTTCAAGTTCTAGAGCAAGACCATTCATCCACAGTAAGGAACTAGACAGCATTCAGAAAGAGGCTTCTGACATGCTGCTTGTCCTTGGGAAGACAGGGGATCTGACCTTATACCAGTAAGTGGACTTGTGGCCAGAGCTGTCCATCATGAGCTTTCTCAGATCCACCAAGGTTGAGTGGACTCATCAGCAAACCATCATCAGCATCATCACCCTCATCATTGTTGTTGTCATCATTATCACCTGCCATTGAGCATAATAAGCAAGGTCAGAAGGCATCAGTAAGTTGCACAAGCAAATGGCCAGACCCCTGTGCCATTCTCACTTCTGTCCCAATCCCTCTCCCTCAGCACACACAAATGGCCAGGTGGTGGATTCCTTATGACCAGTTGTCAAAGGAGGGAAGAGCAGCACTTTGTTCATAGGTGGGTTGGCTCAATATATGGGTGGAAGCCAAGAATCAACCACTGCACTACAGTTCTGCTCAGTGAAAGCCAGTAGTCAGGCAAGATGCTCTCAGTGGACAGAGCATCACAGGGTACACTGAGGCCACCACTTTGTGTGAAAAGATAAGTGGCCAAGGTAAGAATATGCATTGAACAAATATACCCAGACTCAGAGTCAATGGCAAATGGTTGAACTGGTTGAATGGGAGACTGGAATGAGCAAGAGTAGAAGACAGAGGAAGAGATCTGGGCAAGAGTCATGTGGATGAACCTGTAGAAGTAGGTATGAAGTATAAAGATCTTTGCAGGGTGTGTTAAACCCCACCTGAGTGCATCCACCCCAAAACCAGCACTAGCAAGCAAATATCTTTTTACTGGTGAATCTTAGGTTTTGGCCAGTAGGTTGGCTGGATTATCAACTGGGTTTCACCTTATTTGCCCCAGAGAGAACTTGACCACTTTAACTGAAAGCTTTCCCTTCTACTCTATCATATCACCTTGTTTTATTTTCTTTATTGTTTTATGTTAAAACAATAAATAAAATTGTAAATTGTCTTTATTTGATTAGCCACTAACTAATGGAGAGGGACATTTTTGTCTTATTCATTATTTTATCTAGTATGCTGAGAACAATTCCTTACACAGTGTATGCACTCAATATCTATCTGTTGGATGAAGGAACAGGGCTCAGTAAGGTTAAGTAACTTGCCCAAGGCCACACAGCTAATAAGCATCACAGCTGGGATTTTGACCAAGGCTCCAGAGTGCTAGCTTTGTGACTTTGGACAAGACTCTTTACCTCTGTGTGCCTTAGTTTCTTCATGTGTCTCTGGGAATAACAACAGTATCTACCCCTGGGTTATTGTGGAAATAAAAGAAGTTGGTATAAGCAAATATTTAGACTAGTGATGGACACATTTTGGCATGGTAGAAGTGTTCACTGCTATTAAGTAGTGGAACAGGATTTCTACTTGGGTCTACTTGGATCAGATTTGGTGCAGATGCTAAGTGACATTTTTGAGGGAACTGCAAACTTGCAGGAGAGGAACAGTTCCTGATAAAGGGAAAGGATGGGTGTATGATGTAAAGTTATTTTCATAATCTCACCAGTTTTGTGTAGTGAGTGCCTAATGTATACAAAGCACAATGATGGGCACTATGGGAAACTGAAAAAGAAAACTACAATATGGTCTCTGTCCTCATGCAGGTGTTGCCCTAGATCACAATGTTTTAAATGCTTACAGCCACATCATTGAGGCCCAGGTCTCTGGGGGCAGTGTTGAGGTGAAAAGTGCCCTTCTCCAGGACTGAGAGTAGCTATACCCCATGACCCCTGTCGTCACTTCACACTAATGATGTGTTCATCCAATTCAGATGCACGGAACCATCCACAGAAATCCTGGGAGCCTCCCTGGTTAGTGGCTGCAACTTCATTTTGACTTGTGTCACTGAATTTGTCCTTGCCTGAGAAGTAACTAAAGGTAGCCTCCCTATGACACTTGACCTGACCAACTTTGGTCTTAACTTTCGGATTTCTAGCTGCCAAGGACCTTGAGCAATGTCTTAGGTAGAATTTATAGGACAAGACTGCCTGAGCTTATACCACTGACTGATGGAAGCGCATGGCCACATTTTAACTCCTGACGCTGAAAACTTTGCCCAAACTCCTCTTGGGTGAACTATATTAAACTTTGCCTAGTAGTTTGTGCCAGCATTGTTCACTGAAGTCTCTAGTGAGTGCTGAGCTTTTATTTCCTGCATGATTTAACTGTAAGTTTTCCTGTTTGGGTTGACTTCCAAGAATCAAGGTAAATCACAAGGTTTGATGTGCCTTATGTTGTAGGTGTGTTTATATTGCTACAGCCACAACACATTCTGCATTTCTGATGGAGGGAGATGATTTCACATAGCATGCTAGGACAGTCATTGCTTTACTAAAATTAGGGATTTGGTCTTTCCAAATGTGCACGTGTGTGAAATATTCTTACCCAGCAATTTATTTTGCTTCTCCTTTTCTCCTGGCAATGTAGTATCAGCTTTTCCTTTGCTCTTGGTGTCAGGAAAGGTTATGTGTTGTTTTAATCATATGTGGGTATAATACCCATTAGTACTAATGGGATGTATTCTTTCATGAGGACATAATCGCCAATAGCATGCAATCAGCACACTTGTTCGTCTCCAGTGTTTGCTGAAGGCTCCGTTCTTGGGCAACATATGTTCTCTAGTCACCTCCTCACTCTGCTCTGAAATATTTCCATTACACATCTTAATCATCCATTTTTTTAACCCTCTGCTTAAGAAATGAACTAAGGCAGTAAAAATTGAAATGACAAGCATTTTTAGATTGAAACATCTTTTCCTTGCTGCCGAAACTCACTGCTGCATTTTGACATTAAAAAATATTTTTTGATGTCACCAATTAGCAGCTCAAAGTGGTTTTTGTGTATGGCATGCATGGGGTGTGAGCTGTACAAATTCTAGTTTCAAAGCTTCTTTTGCTCTGTTTTGTTGAAAAAAAAATCCCATTATCAGGAAATTGCTCAGGCACAGGGATAATGGTTTAAGAGGCATTGGGAACAGCACTTGTCCACACAGTCAGTGTTATTTCAGAAAATGTGTGGATCTCATAAACTTTAATCTGATGAATACCTGGAAAGAAGTTAAAAATGAAAGAGCACCTACTATGTGTCAGGCATCAAATTTGCCTTATATCATTTAGTTTTCTTAATTGACAAGATAACTCATCTAACTTGCCCAAGTTCATTCATTTATTTGACCATTTGTTGTTTTACCAGAAATTATTTAATGAGTGCTAGTTTGTTCTGGCATTGTACTGAAGTTAGTACATTTGATCCCTGAATTTAAGGGGCTTACAATCTTTGGGAAAACAGATAAAATATAAGTAAAGAAATAAATCAGTGAAAAATAAATAGTGGTAAATGCTCCAAAAGCAATAAGTAGGGTGTTAAGATAGAGAATAATTGGGGGTATAGGGAAGGAGGAACTTCCTGACCTTGGATATCACAGTGCAAGTAGGGACTAGAGCCTTGATTCAAATCCAAATTAGTCTGGCCCATTTCTTTCATTAGTCTTGTGTCAATTGGCCAATTCCATTCTGAGTTTTGATGACTGAGTGACCATGATGCTTAACATTTTCATTCAATTTTATGTTTCTTCAGCTATTTTATGAAGTTGGAATCCCCCGCCCAGCCACATTTGCAGATGAGGAACCTGAGACTTAAGAGAAGTCTGTGACTTGCCCATTTTCTATGGCCCAGTGTTCCATATTCTTGACAGCTAGATTTTATGGCCAATCTTTCTTCTAAGAGCCCAAGTGGTTGTGTTTATTTTGCTGCTCCTTTTCCCCTTGGTATGTATTATCAGCCTCTTCTCTGCTCTTGGTCTCAGAAAAGGTTGTTTTAATTGAATGTGTATATAATACCCATTAGTGCTAATAGGATACAGTCTTTCATCAGGACACAATCACCAATAGAAAATGTGAACTGTCTGATGGGACATTCTTTCTCTCTCTACTTGAAAGAAAGAAAAGAAAAGAAAAGAAAAGAAAGAAAAAGAAAAGAAAAGAAAGAAAAAGAAAAGAAAAGAAAAGAAAAGAAAAGAAAAGAAAAGAAAAGAAAAGAAAAGAAAAGAAAAGAAAAGAAACCATGCCTGCCCACCCTGGGAGTCAAAAACAGCATCGATTTTTAATGGAGCTTACTTCTTTGAAAACCTTGTAAGTTTTTTAGATTTAAAAAGTAACACATGCTCATTATAGGTGATTTAGAGAAAAAAGAGAAATGTAAAACAAGAACGCAAATAACTTATAGCTCATCACCTAGAAATCATATTTTTTCTTTTTCTTTGTTTTTTTGTTTTTTTTTGTTTTTTTTAATATATTTTATTGATTATGCTATTACAGTTTCCCATTTCCCCCCTTCTCTCCCCTCCACCCTGAACCCCCCTCCCACCCACATTTCCCCCTTTAGTTCATGTCCATGTGTCATACTTATGAGTTCTTTAGCTTCTACATTTCCCGTACTATTCTTTTCCTCCCCCTATCTATTTTCAACCTACATTCTGTGCTACTTATTCTCTATACCTTTTCCCCCTCTCTCCTCCTCCCACCCCCCTGCTGCTAACCCTCCATGTGCCCTCCATTTCTGTGGTTCTGTTCCTGTTCTAATTGTTTACTTAGTTTCTTTTGGTTTTGCTTTAGGTGTGGTTGTTAATATTTGTGAGTTTGCTGTCCTTTTACTATACATGTCTTTTCTTTATCTTCTTTTCTTAGATAAGTCCCTTTAGCATTTCATAAAATAAGGGCTTGGTGATGATGAACTCCTTTAACTTGACCTTATCTGAGAAGCACTTTATCTGCCCTTCCATTCTAAATGAGAGCTTTGCTGGATAGAGCAATCTGGGATGTAGGTCCTTGTCTTTCATGACTTGGAATATTTCTTTCCAGCCCCTTCTTGCCTGTAAGGTCTCTTTGGAGAAATCAGCTGACAGTCTGATGGGAACTCCTTTGTAGGTGACTGTCCCCTTATCTCTTGCTGCTTCTAGGATTCTCTCCTTCGTTTTTACCTTGGCTAATGTAATTATGATGTGCCTTGGTGTGTTTCTTCTTGGGTCCAACTTCTTTGGGGCTCTCTGAGCTTCTTGGATTTCTTGGAAGACTGTTCCCTTTGCCAGATTGGGGAAGTTCTCCTTTATTATTTGTTCAAATACGTGCTCAATCTGTTGCTTTTCCCCTTCCGATTCTGGTACCCCTATAATTCGGATATTGGAACATTTAAAGGTGTCTTGGATGCTCTTAATCTTTTCCTCAATTTTTTGAATTCTTATTTCATCATGCTTTCCTGCTTGGTTGATTCTATCTTCCTTCTGGTCCACTGTATTGTTTTGAGACTCATATTCCTTCCTTTCACTATTGGCTCTCCTCCGCGTGTCTTCCTGCATCTGTTTTATGGTAATCTGCATTCTTTCATCTAAATTTCGTCCAGAATCAACCAGTTCCGTGAGCTTTCTGATCACCAGTGTTTTGAACTGTGCATCTGATAGATTGGCTAATTCTTGGTCGCTCAAAAGGATGAGTCCCGGGGGACTGATCTGCTCTGTTGAAAACATTTTTTTTTTTCCCCTGACTCTCCTTTTTTTTCCAGTCTGGTTGCTCTTGTTACAGTGGGGGGCGGAGCCTTAGGTGTTCACCGGGGCTGGGCGCCCCAGTCGCTAGATTATGACGTTATATGTGGGGGCGAGGCGAGAGCGGGAGCAGGGTGGGAGAAAACAATGGCAGTAGTTCCATTCCCCTGGACTCAGACCCTTGTCTGGGCTTCCGGGCTGCGAGTTCTGTCCTGGTCCACAATCGCTACCCCTCTGGGTCTGCCAGCCGCAGCTCGCGTACTCAGGGATCACCGCTGCCTTCTTGCGTGCCAGATGGCTTTTGCGCCTATTTTGCGCCAAACCTTCCCCCGACCTCCGCGTGCCGCCGACCCGAGCCAGCCCCGCGCCCGCCGGCTCGTCTTCTCCTACCAGTCCGGATGAACGCGTCTACTTCAACTTCTTGGCTGCCCGACTTCCATTCAGATAAATCCTCTGCCGGATCTGGGTGTTATTCTGATAGTAAATTATTGTTGTAAATTATTGTTTTTCTAATCTTGGTTGTACGAGGAGATACGGTGCGTCCACCTATTCCTCCATCTTGCCGGAAGTCTAAAATCATATTTTTTCAATGTATAATAACAAAGATGACTGACACTTATTTAGCATTTATGATCTGTGAGTTGTAATTCTGCACATTTTACCAGAATTCACTAATTTAATCATCATGGAAACCCTATATGGAAGATACTATTATTGCCCCAATATTATAGATAAGGAAAGGGAGGTAATGAATGGTGAAGTATCATTCCCAAGGCCACAGGGTTAAACCTACCCAGCAGCCTGTCTCTGAAGTCCATACTCCTCACTAGTTATCCCACCTGAATATTAAAGAGATGTATATATTCTTTTATAAACCTGGGATCATATTTCACATACAATTTTAGATTTTTCTTTTTAAATTAACATTATTTCATAGGCATTTTCCTATGTCCTTATATGTTCAAAATATTTTAAATGGCCGTATGAATATATTTTTCTATAACCACTTCCCATGTTATACACTTAGGTTGTTTCCAATTTTTTTGTAATAATAAAAAAATGATGCAATGAATGCCCATGTACATAAATCTTTCATTAGCATTTTTATTATTTCCTCAGAATAGATTCCTGTAAGAAGATGACTTGGACAGAATTTTTGGCATGCCTTCAAATCTGGGGTGGGAAAAAGTGTTCTGATATGGGGTACAGATTTCAATAATGAAAAAACAGAAAAGTTAGAGACCTGTGTGGCCTGAATAAAAGAAAAAAGAAAACAAACAACAATTAGGGAAGACTTTGTTAAGGAGGTTGATGGAGTGTAAGCCAGCCTTAGACAAAGAGAATCTGGAGACTGCTGAGTGGAGAGGTTCTCCAAGGCTCTGTGCATCTCATGGAAGTCAGTTAATTTAAACAGCGGGTCTGTAAGAGAAGGTTTCATGGCGTAGGGTCTGGAAAGATGAACAAAAGTGTCCAAGGCAGACAAGGAATGTGAGGGGAGGAGTTAGGTGAGCCTTTTAAGAAGTGCGAACAACACAGATGAGTCCAAAGGTGTGAGGGAATATGAAGGACTTTTAGCTGATGCAACAAACGTTTGGGAGAATTGCTTGGAACAGGTAAGCAAAGAGTAAATTATGAAAGGAAGGACCTTGCACAGTACATTAAAGAAGACATTTTCTTTTGAGGAAATGGAGAGTTGCTGAAGAGATTGAGCTCAAAAAGAGTCACGGCCGTGTTTACATTTTTGGTAGCGCTGTGGTAAGGACAGGGAGGACCCACTTGGAAGGGTGTTTGGGGGACTCAGAGAAGTGCTTTCGCACAGTGCTGTTTCTGGTGGCTCCGCCCACAGCGGCGTCCACAGCCCCCTTTGTCATTCCTCATGACTCACCAGGAGGAGACCAGACAGAATATTTATAAAACACTGACCTGGAAACGAAAATACTGCAGAAAGAAAGGGTATGAACACTTCCTTTATGTTGTCGAGAGTTAACATCCGTGAGAAATACGCCTGTACATCAGAGCAGAAAATAATGAGGCAATCCACTTCTTCACCACGTTCAGCTCATCATCACTGAACAGCGGCTGTGGGTGGAGGGGCGCCGGCTGCTCCTTGTCCAGCAGTCCAGTTGCTCAGTGCTTCCTTCCAAGCAGTTATTTTTAGGGTGACTGGAGATTTTGATCAACCAATCAAGCTTTTATAGAAGCCACTTTTCCTGATTATGTCCTTGATCTTTGACTCAGGGAGAGGTTTTCCTCAGCATGGCTTGACAGCCTCAAGTTTTAAATTAATTTCTCTCTCCCCACCTCTTGCATCTTGCTTCTGCTTTCATTTTGGGAGGTGCAGTGTTCACAGGCTCACGTGAACTTTCCACATGAGGTGTGTGTGTGTGTGTTTTAAGGGCATCTGAAATTTCTTGCTGGCCTTCTCTCAGTGAAGAGTGTTCTGTGAAAGAGCTGAGGGACTTGTGAGCAGGAAACTAAGTGACCAAGAACTGAGAGGATGGCAGACCTGTACGGTGGAGAGGATTCTGATCCCCAGGGTGGTTGGATTCAGGACTTTCCCCAAGGGTATCGAGAATAAGGCAGGATCAGTGTTTCCAAATGCAGGAAGCATATTCCTACTTCAAAATACACTGATGAATATTTTAACTTTAATGGACATGCATCTTTTTCAGTGTGATTTCTGCCATAGAATGATTGCCTTTCTTTTAAAATAAAATTATTTACATAATATATGTGACAAATAAAAATGTTAAATAAATATTAGTTCAGATGCAATGTGGAAGGTGGCACCTGAATGCCTTAAGATTAGGAGACACTGGAATGAATTTCAGAGTCACAGAGATACAGATAAAATTTAAGTTATGCCTCTTACTAAATGTGTGCTAGTGGGAAAATTACTTAATATCTCAGTGCCTTAGTTTTTTCATCTGTAAAATGAGTATGTAAAACCTACCTTTCAGCACTGTTGTAGGGGATAGAGGTTTATTTGTTCATTCATGCGCTCATTCAATCATTAAATATTTATTGAGCATGTACTATGTGCCAGTCATTGCCTGGGTACAGGGAGTATAGCAGTGAACCTAATGATGTCACTGCCCTCAAGCAGCTCCAGTTCTAATGGGAGTGGAGGGGGGACACAGGTAATAAATGCATAGATAGAGATGTAAGAAACTGTCAAGTTCAAACAAAAATAGCACCGAGTACTGGAGAGGTTATAACAAAGCCTCTGAGATGGGACTGTGTTAGCTGTACTTGAGGAATAGCAAGATGGGAGTGGATGGAGTCTGAGGGAGAAAGGGGGAAACAAGGTGGATCAGCTAGTCAGTTACCAGGGTAGGGAAAGGTGGACACTAGGGTTTATTTTAACTGTGATCAGTATGCTTTATCTATTCCTAATGGCAAATTCAATGAACATTTGACCAGCTTTTTAGCTAATGCCCAACATGTGCAGAACACCAGCTTAGGCTCCCAGGGTTTGGGCACACTGAGGTAAGCTGAACAGAGGAGCTCACATTCTTGTTGGAGAAATGCAGTCTAACCAGTTAACATCTAACACTCCTCAAGTATTAAACTTGCTGTGTATGAGGCATAGTTCTGTGTGTTTTCCTCTAATGCAGTAGTTCATGCAATCTTTAGAAACAAAAGCATATAATCAATTACTATTTTCATTTTGCAGATGAGGAACTGGGGGCACAGAGAAGCTTACCACTATACATATCATTACTCTCACCTGTCAAAGAAAGGAGACTGAAATAAATGTGCTCCTGTTGAGGTTCCAAGCGCAGTGGGAATGCAGAGCAAACGTTACGCAAGAAGAGGTGCCACAGCTAAGGAACTGTGGGTGCTCTGGAGTGAGGCTACCACTTAACTCTCTGCGATGGCAGCCACACTGCCTCTCCTTTCTGTGCTTCTGTTTCCTCGTCCATGAAATGGGATCAGTAGGGGTATCCATCCCTTAGGACGGCCGTGAGGGTGAAATGAGACTGTGCACAGGAAATGTTTTTGCACAGAATCTGACACGTGATGAGTGTATCTGAAGTCTTAGAGATACACCCACAAGGTACAGGGCGCCCTGGGCCTGGACCTTAAGGAATAATTGATAGGAAGCAAATAAGGATAAATTGATTTCAGGTTGACAGAGAATATCTTGGGAAATCAATAGTGTTGAAAGTTGGCAGTATGGCTGGGTTGTGGGTGAGGGTGTAGTGGACAGTTCTATGAATTCTATTAATCTGTGACTTTGAGGGACCTTGACTGCCATCCTAAGCACAGTGCACTTTTTTTAATGGACTACAGGGAAGCTTTGATCCTTTGAGCACAGGAAAACCTATGATCTGACCTGTGCCCAGCAGCACAAGGACAAGATTGCATGGTCCAAGTGATAAAGCTGGAAGTCTGACCTGGCTCAGTAGGGAGAGGATGGAGAGGAGAGGTGAGAGATGAGACACTTCAGAGGTGGGGTTCTATAGGGCTGGAGTCTGCCTTCACCATCTCCTTGGAGAAATACACACACACATACACACACAGAACAAGAGAAATCCTGCTTCATTACACCTGCCTTCTTTCTGTCCCCAGAGATGAGGCTACTTATAGTTCCTTAGTTTTCCCATCTGTTAAGTGGGAAAAATCAAATGAGAATCTCATGGCTCCCGATGGGATTGAGTCACATGTTACTTCAGCACTGAGAATCCTGTGGAGATGCAGGCTGGTTTCATTGCTCCTGCTAGTGAAGAACAACTGTCTTCCTACCAGAATACAGTCGCAACAAACTTACATTTTCTGGGTATCAGAAAGCAATGGTTTGGGTTTGAGTTATTCACTCACTTATGATCTGAGATTATTCTAAAAAGACTTCACAGCTTAGACTAATTGGGTAATTGGGATGTTTCCAGATGAAATTCGACTTGTATTTTTAAAAATCGCTTTGAAGAACTGGTTGCCATGGCAGTTCTGCTGACAAGATCCTTCACTAGCTCCCACTAAGCAGCAATAATGGACTTCTGTTTACTCTAAGTTTCAGGTTACCCCACCTGAACATCCTCTGGAAGGAAGCAAGGTATGAACCCAAAGGCATCAGTGCAGTTCTCCCCTTGCTCTTCTTGATGGGGGTGGGGGAGGGTGTGTCCCAGCAGGGAAGGAGGTGAGGCCTTACTCTGGTGGGAGGGGCCCGTCCGTCCGAGGAGAAGCCCAGCTGGTGTAAAGGGACTTCCCGGACCACGTCAGCCCTGGGCAGCTGGGAGTTGAGGAAGAACGCAACAGCCGCAAGTGTAAACCGGATGGCTGTTTCAGGATATGAGTACTAATTCTCTCATATTCGAGGGCAAATAGATATTTGGCAGAGAGAATTGCCTTTATTTTAAGAAATAACATGGTTTTAAAAATTAATATTTATGTTTTTATAGCATTACTCTTTTAAATTTGAGAAAGCCTTTGTTCTAACTCAATTTTTCAACCAACTGGACAATAATTTTTACCCATCATCCTTAAGCTTCATGTACCCGAGTGTTTATTATAAGAATGTGAAACATCTTCCCCAGATGCAGTATTTTTGGCTTCATCCAAAGTTTTTCTAGTTCCTCTTCAGTCATGTCAATATTTACCTTGGACAATGCTTTGAAACCTTTTGTTTATAATTCCTGAATTCTCCAAGACAAACTGATTATTCACGACTCTCTGGCCTGGGTTACAATTTAAACATACCTTATGTTGACATTTTTAAAAGTACAAACCCCCCAAACTATTTCCTCTGCTTCTCATAGATGCATGATTTGTAACTTTCTATTCTCATTTCCTGCCCTGGTTTTTTTTTTCCCCTTTAGGTATCTTCCAAGCACATTTTTTGTTGTTGTTGAGTATACTCTTAGAACATTAGCAAGCAAACTTTTTCTTGTTTTCTTTTTAAAATTTCAGGATCTGTCTGTTTGCCAGGGATGCATTGCCAACACCATGTTGTACCCACATTCTTTGAACCCTTCCATTGTTTTCTTAGAGAGCACACTCTTCATGTTACCCTTTGGTGAATTTTTGGCTGCTGATGTGGAGAACACGGGACCCCTGTCTTTGCTGTCCTAAAGACTTTAGTGTAAATCCCCCAATGAGTAAAAGGGAGCCATAGGGGCCAAACAGACATCATAAATCTACAACACGTTTTTCTTGAGTAGTTCATTTATAGCAAGCCAGTCATCTTTCCTTAGTTGCTCAGGATTTTAGGAGTCAGTTCTCTATATGTGGCTTTTGGTTGTAGAGGATTTAAAATTTACTAAGTATTTCACATTATTACATTTGATTCTTCTAACAACTTTGTGAGGGGGACCCAGAAGAGTCAAGTCAACTGTTGATCAGGAAGAGAGAGTAAGACAGAGTTTTGCCCTCTGTGACATTCATATCAATAAATAATTTGGTTTTATATGTCTTTCTGTTCCTTTAAAACACTGCTTTTTCTTGAATTAGGGACATTATATGTGCTATGTCCTTTGCTTGAACTACCCGACTTCTCCCCTTGATCAGCCAAACTCCCACCCATTTTTCACATGTCAGTTTTGATTTCACTTCCTCTAGAAACATTCCCTAGTCTCCAAGTCTGGGCTAGGGTTTCTTCCTTTGTGCTCCCACAAGCCCCTTAAAATAACACTGGGATGACTCTCAAGGCATGCTTGTGAAATAAATAAATGATGCACATTGTGTCTGTGTCTTCTGGCTTGTGAGAAGTGGATCACTGAGTTCAAGAAAAAATGCCAGGGAGGACTCAAAGAGGGCACAGAGAATGTTAGGTATTTCCAGGTTCATTCTCCATAACACCATATGAATTTTTGTAGCTAATGTGGCTATTTGTCCAAGACAATCCTACTTTTTCTCCTACTTTGCCTTCACCTCCCCACTTTTCTTCTGGGGATCTGTTACCTCTTTTGATTAACAGTGTTCAGTTGGGGCTGGCCACATCTTGGGCCTAAGAAGCATACTCCATGCCTAGAGTTCAGTGACCAGCATAGGGAGAGTCACTCAACCCAAGCTGGTAACCCTGGGACTTCTGTAACACTTAGGTAAGAGGGGATCTCTTTTTCTTTGGAAGGTTGCTAGCAATAGAATAGAACATGCATGGAAAGATAAGATCGTGCACGGAACTGCTGGTTCTTTGGGAACTTGTGAAGATCAATGAAGCCGTCAGAGAACAATGAGAGCCAAGAGATGGTGACAGAATGAAAGTGTGATGAAGACTTGGATTTAGTAGTGTCTAATCCCTTGAATTTCCAAATTTGTGAACTGACAGGTTCCACTTTTTTTTTGTAGCTAGTTTGAGCTGCATTTTGGTCAGACATCAATGACTGATAGAGTTCTGCTTAATTCAGTGGAAAACAGCATACCATGTTAATTTTTACTGTCATTTGTGCTTTTTGTTCCTTTGTGGCTTTGCTTTATGCTTTCACTTCTTCATATATGTTTTGCATCTATGTAATTTGACTTAGATGGTTAATCAGAAATTAAGTAAGCAAGCATGTTTTTGACTTATTTTTCTCAAGTTTAATGTCATTCAGTAAGCTTGCTGAATGTGCCCCAGTTCATATTTGAGCTGAGCTATGCCTAAAATTCTTCCAAGAATGGTGATGATTTTGTAATTACTTGTCCACATGCCCATACTCTATCTGTTGGTCTCCTGGGCTAAACTGTGGGACAGTGGATGTGATGGGACAGTGGATGTGAATGTACTGGGGTCTGGGAGGGGGTCCTGTGACCTCAAAGTTCCTGAGTTTGTAGAATCAGGTCTCAGAACTGAATATAAATGAGCTCCATGCCTAGATCCAGACAGACAAGACATTTCTATTCTCTTTGGAGACCACTTCCTGCCTTCCTGCCTTCCTGCCTTCCTTCTAGGGAGCTGGAGAATCAAAATGAGCTGCAGTCTGTGGTTGGTGGGAACTGGTCACTAAGTGCTCTGAGGACTCTACTATGGGCCTTTGGAAGGGTAGAAACATCTTTCTTTTCTAGAAGCCCTTGATAAAATGCAAATAAAGATCCCTTTGGTGATTGTTTACCATAATCAGTAAACTTATCAATTGCTTTCTATTCCTGATTCACGGACAGCCTATTAGTAATGAAAGCAGGGAGGCATAGATTCAGTCCTCGCTTTTTGCCAAAACATATTCTTGGAAACTGGATCATTGAGTGCATCACTGTGTAATGAACAATACTTTCCATTCACACAGTGTTATATTTGGGAGTTGTGTTCCTGAGCAAGGCCACAGCCTCAAATATATCAGAGATGACCTTTCGTTGTTGCTAAATTCAAGATACAAAGAGCAAAATCTTAAGATAATAGGATTAGGATCTAATTCCCACTGAGCTGAAAAAATGTAAAATCACAGGTTTTAAATGAAATATGTGTTCTTCACCCATTGTTTATATGTGCTTCACATAAAAATCTATTTGTGAAGTATCCATACATCACATAAAAATCTGTTTGACTATTACAATGTAAACAGAAGGGAGTTGTGATAATTATAAAAAGCATTCTTTCTTTACAATTAAATTATTATTTTTTTTGTCTTCCTAGAATTTTGAAGGGATTTTAGGAGGATGTTTCAGATAATTTAGATCCGTCAACACTGTCCAATCACTTTTGAGCTGGCCTTTGCCTATTTCCTGATGGTAAGTAGGGGTGTGCTAGTGTATTGTATAACCAATTGTATCACAAAATTCTTGTTTATGATGATGGTGATCATAGTGATAGTAGTGATGGTATACTCCCTGAAGCTGGTAAAGGCATGGAGTAGTGGTGATGGGCAAATTGTCACCTGCAAATAGCAAAATTTCCATTAACAAAAAGTATAAAACTATCCACTAAATGAAAACTATTTTTGCTGTGAATCATATCATTGAGAGGCAAAACCTTCCTCTCTTCATAGGCTAAAGTGGGCAAAGTTTAGAGTTCACTTCCACATGGGACATAACCAGGTCTTTTTGTTCTCTCTTGTCATCATGTATGTTCTTCCCTCTTCTCTTTTGTCCTGTGATGTCCTGATGATAAGATTTAAGTTTAGGTTGATGGGCAGGGGAAGGCCCGGCAGTCCTGACATGTGACAGGCACTGGAGCTGACACTGTCATGAAGCTCAATCTAAGAGCTTAGGACACAACACGCAATACTGACAATGAGGTATTGTTTGTTGATGTGTGTCAGTTTCTTATGCACCTCACTCCCCAATGAGTTGTCTGTGGATGTAGGTTTCTGGATCTCTAGGACAAAATCATCTCCATTCCATCAATATGTTCTATTGATTCCTAACAGAACCAAAAGAGTTTTCTGCCTAGACCCCTGTTAACCTGAAAATTCAATTAAATGGCATCCTCCAATCACTTCAGTCCACTGAAGTTTATGCACATTCTTGGAAAGGCCAAACTAGATGACACTGACATTTTGAGAGTTCTATTTTGTAATGAAATAGAAATTGAAATAGGAATGTTTTGGTAGTTGCTTGTTTTGATAGCATTTTACTGATAGGAAGTTTGGGAAGAAGGGTTTGAAGGGGCAAATATCTAGCATTTGGTTTATTATCAGTGAACATTTTCCCAATCCGTAACCTGTTGCTATATTTTTGAATAGTGCTTAACAAAATTATATTTTTGCTTTGGAATTTCATTACTGCTCTGACTTATTACCTAGGAGGTCTTTGGATGTTGAAGGGTTATAGCCACGGAGATTAATGTTGACTTTGGGACATGGGAGGGTTTTTCTTTAACTTTATCCTAGAATTAGTGAGCACAACCAACAGCTATGCCAGTGAACTCCTTCTGCTTGGTGACACACTCTTGCCAGAGCAATTGGCAGGAGGTCTATCTTGCAGAGGATCACAGTGGAATAGGGGCAATGCTGATAGGAGAGTGGGTCCTACTCATTTGAAGTCAGATTCCTCCATTTTTCTCCTATTTAAGTATTTAAAGTAACTTGCCTCGTAATCCACCTCCCATTCTAATTAGGTGGACAGCCTCTTTTTGCCATTTATATATGTGTACTTGGTTCTACTTTTTCAATCCCAACATTCTTATTCCTGACACCTAAAACTTCATCCACTTTGCTCTTGGGTGAGTGTCTGGGGGTGTTATTCCTCAAGACGTCTACAGCTTGATTCAACCTTCTGATAAAATTACAACTGAAAAACAGCAAAGTGAATAAAAGGAGACAAGAGGAGCTAACTGTATGACAAAGGCAATCTTGTCACAGTCATGCTATCCAAACTGATTTTAGTCTGGATGCTGAGCACATGCCTGTTTGAAGACCTGGGTGGTGCTGTTTTGTCTTTGATCTGTATTACTATGCCTTGAATAAAATTACCTGTTGCATATCTTATGTTCCTCTTGGAACAGGTTGATTTATGTTCTAGGCCTTGGAATGTAAGAAACATATTTGTGAGTGTCTAGAAACCTAGGTATTTTTTTCTTTGTTTTAAAATGTCCTTTAAGGAAAACAAATGAAACTCCCTTTTCTTCTAAAAATTAGTCCATTTCCCTACATAGCTGTTAGAGAGCTAATGTCCCTAAAAACAGTTGTGAGTATGCTTATGTATGCTCAGTTATCTTAGCTCAGAATTTTGTCCTTGAGTTGCTTGGTATCCTCTGTTTCAAGTTTTTCTATGAACATTAATTATCAACCATTCTTTTTTTAAACTGTGGATACGTTACCCACTCCTAAGAGAGACTTTTTAAAAATTTTTTCCAGGTTTATTGAAATATAATTGACAAAAATGCATATTTTTAAGGTGTACAGGGAGATGGCTTGATATGTGTATACCTTGTGAAATGGTTACCACAATCAAGTTAATTACCACATCCATCATCTCAAAAATTACCTTACCTTTATGTGTGTAAGTGAGCACACCCATGTGGTAGAACACTTAGAGGTGTCCTCTCAGCAAATTTCAGATATTCACTCTAGCACTTTTAGCCATAGTCATTATGCTGTACATTATTAGATCCCCAGAACTCACTCATGCCTGAATGTTTGTAAATTTTGACCAACATCTCTATTCTCCCCATCCCTAGCCCCTGACAACCACCATTCTACCCTCTGGTTTTATGAGTTTAACTCTTTAAGAGTCCACATATAAGTGAAATTACATTTATCTTCCTGTGTTTTGCTGATTTCACTTAGCATAACATTCTCCAGGTTCATCCATGTTGTCACAACTGGCAGAATTTCCTTCCTTTTTAGTGGTTGAATAGCCTTCCTTCCTTCCTCCTTCCTTCCTTCCTTCCTTCCTTCCTTCCTTCCTTCCTTCCTTCCTTCCTTCCTCTCTCTCTCTCTCCCCCTCTCTCACATACACACACACACATTTTCTTTATTTATTTGTCTGTTTGTGGATACTTAGATTATTTCCATATCTTGGCTATTTTGAATGATGATGCAATGAACATGGAAGCACAGATAACTCTCTGATATATACTTATTTTATTTCCTTTGGATACATACCCAGCATGTGATTGCTGGATAAAGAGGGACTTTCTGCTATAGAATTTTTTTTGATGGTCTCAAAATGAAAAAATGACCCAAAAGACTCAGATATTGAAGCCATTTTTGTAACTGACTCCCAAAGAATGTTTTTGAAATTCTGACATCACAAGAAAATTATGTACTTGCTGGTAGGGCAGGGAGTGCTACAGGGGATTGTCAGTGTTTCCTTTAGACCACGAACAACCGAACTCATGATTTTGAGAGTCCCTTCCAGTTCTGATATTATTCAGGATGTGCAAGTTCCTTCTACGACAACTTCCCTTCCAGGGGGAGAACATCCAGCTATTGCTTGATTGTCTTCTGTGACAGGAAACTCACTACTTTAGCAAGGCATCATTTGGAATTTCTGTAGCTTCCCAACCCTGTAACTTCCACAGAATCTGCATTCTGGAACAAGAAGAACTCAGCAAATCCCTCTTCACATTAACAGGTCTTCAGGAGATGCCTTATCTTCTCTAAATCATTCTTTTTAAGGTTAAACATCTCTAGCGTGTTCACTGCTGTCCAGACATTTTATTACCTTGACTATGCTTGTCTGTAGAAACTCCAGCTTAGTCAGGCTCTAGATAAGAAAACAGCATGATGAACTGACAGTGCTCAGGTGAACAGAAGTATAATAGTCACGTTGAAGGTGGAGTGGTTTCCTAGATGTGTCTAACCAGTGCAGAGCACGCAGGGCCTCAGGTATTGCTCTTTGAAACATTCTCATGTTTCTGTTTATGGGAGAAACATCTGCCACTAAATACCAAAGGAATTCAAGCTCTTAGGCAGTGCCTAAGAATTGATATTTCTGCTTGGATACCCCTCAAACACGTAAAATCAAATTTATTCAAGTCCAAACTGTGATCTCTAAACTGACACCACTTTTGGTTCTTCCTCTGGACTTCGCTGTTTCTGAGAGTGGTACCCACGTTCTTTGTGTCTCTGACTCCTTTTCCTCCATCAGCTTCTTCCAAACGATTATCATTCCTGATTTTCCTGGCCCCAGTTTCTTTCCCAATTCCAATCCACTTTTTAGCTGATACTAGGAGTGCAAAACATAGGCATTTTTGTAATACTTTACACAATCAGAGCTTCCCCCGAGGTCACACTGAGGAGAGGCATGCTACAAAATAACTTGGTTTTTGACAGTGTTAATCTGCATTTTCCTAAAACATACATGTGAGGAGAAAGGTTCACGTGACAAGAAGATGGAGAATGAAGTTATTCCTCTTCTTAGAGAAGCTCATGTTGAAAGGGCCATGAGAAGAACACATTTCCAAGCTGAATGAATAATCATCTACAAATAGTTAAAACTGAAGTTCCTCCAGCCAAGCTACACCCAGAGGAGTGGGGCAGACGTTCTGATTGGGAACTTTGATTTCCCACAGATTGTTTGCGTCTTAAATGAAATTTGGAAAGGTTCCCTGACATCAAAGGCTGTTCCCTTTGGCTAATCGATGGAGTATGTGGTGCCTGTCCTCCCCCAGGCCTACCGCCCCCTCCCCCCACTCCTGTGACTGGAAACAAAAGTCAGGTTCTCTTTTTGCCAGTAATTTGGAGGTTCATGATAATAAAACATCCTTTTTTTTCCTAAGAAAAAGAAGGGGAATGTTAAGGCAGCACAAGATAGCAATGATTTACTCCTGCCTGAAAAAAATATACAAAGCCCGATCAATTTCTATCTGAATATCATCTGCATAATTTGAAAGTAACACATTGAAGGGAATAGGCCCAACCTTACTATCCTGTTCACATTTACATCTGGAACAGCTGCCAGAGCCTCTCGCAGCTGATTTTGTCCCATTCTGCAGGGCCGACTTGAAACCTAGGCAGAAAATGAAAGTGAGCAAATTTACCTCTGGCATTCAAAGAAATGCTTTTGGTCAAAGTGAGTATTTCTGACCATGACTCATTTTCAAAAGAAGCATTGAATTCGCTTTGTCATCTTTGCCTGGATCGGACTCAATCGGCCCTTTTATGATTTTTAAAATATCCTATATAGCCGGGATGGCATTTATTAGGCTTCAGCTATTCAATATTGCATTTCGATATATAAAAGTCACTGTTCAATTGAATATTGCGTTTTCTAAGGAAGTAAACCTATGGAAAAGAAATTTGCAAGAATCTAAAATAAATGAGTTTGAGGAAGATCAAACTGCCCCTTTGGCTGTTTCAAAGATCAAAACATCTCTCTTTTATAGAAATCAGGCGCAGTTTGAATAGGCTCTTTTCTCTACCGCAAAGCCCCATTTTCTCACTGTCATTGATAGCTTGGGACTGCACCAGAATGGTATGAAAGGCCCCAGGGAGGAGGGAAGAAGGTTCATTCCCCCAAAGCACCCAGGACTTTTGCGTCAGAAATAGCAGGTTTTTCATTTAATTTAGTCTCGAGCCCAGCAGAGGGAGAAAATGAAAATCTGTCCTCAGCTCCTTTAGGAGGAAGGGTGGTCTTAAAGGGCACACCAGGGTCTCCTGATAATTATTTGTGAAGCCCGCTGAGCATCTTCATCTCTACTTCTCAGGGAGGCTGGATTAGATAAGGAGGCTATCATGGGTTTCACACTACCTCATGTTCTCCAGAACTTTAGGAAGTTACCTAATCTCTCTAGGTCTCTCTGGCTTCATGTGTAAAGTGGGGATAATACTATGTACCTCATTGGCTGAAGCTCCTTCCCACCTCAAAGCCTTTGCTCATGCTGTCACAGTGTGTTTGCTGAGTGAACAAAATCAGTGGAGATAATGTCTGGCACACAGAAGTGATCAAGAAATGGCAATTTCTATTATTCCCCTGTACTTTGAGTTCTTGGAGGCCAGGGTGAGCTTTGCCTCTCTCCAGGGGTCAGGATGGAGCTGGTCCAGGAACACCCGTGGATGTGCTGATGGACATCACCATTCACTTCCCCGTTCCATTGCCTCCTTCACCGGCTTGTTTCTTCATCTTCTCTGAGAGTATGTGATCGACTTTACAGGAGAGTCTGGACTCCTTGTTCATCTCTTGATGATACAGGCTTTCTCCTTCCCAGAAGGCCACTGAAATTGCATACAGGGACCCACAGCAGAGGTCTGCAGTGAGAGGTGCAGAGCTGAGTGGTGACTGTGGTGTTTCTGGCCCTGGTTAGAGGGTGCAGTGGGGCAGGAGGAGACAGTTGGAGATGTCAGCCCAGTGAGCCTTATGAGCTGGATCAGCTCCCTCATGCTTTTACACATCACCACCACCGTTAATGTCTCCATCATCATTAACAACTAACAACAACTTCTTTATGGTTTAAAACAGCTTTGCCTCCTTATCCAGGAAAAAATTTTACCATCAACATTGTAAGCCATTCATGGTTGGAAATTCACCATTAAAACATTTTTGCTTGGTTAAGACAAGTACCCCTAAGAAGTTACTTTCTTAGTTATTAACTATGTACTTATTGTGAATTAGATTATCAACTCATTTCGTCTGAGAAGATAGGGGAGGGACAAACATCAAGGAACTTGGTTGCTTGTGTAGAATGAAGTATTCCTGTCAGAGTTTAGCTGTAGTTAGTGGAATTCAGCCTACTATTTTTAGCAGAAATGGATTTCATACAAGGAATCAGGAATTTATAAAAATCCTTAGAAGGCCTGGAGAAAGAGGCTTTCAGAAGAACTTCCAGGAATCACATCTTAGAATACCACCTACCTGAGAGAGCTAGGATCAAGGTGATGAAGAAGAAGGCCACCGCTACAACTGCTGGCTCTCGTGCCTCATCACATCCATCCCAACCTGCCCCGACAAAACAGATACCCTCCATGCTGTCTTGACCCTGGGGCCTCTGCTAGAGTGCCCTCATGTCTCCACGCTGTGCTGGTTAGCAGAAGTGGTGGAGTGCAGCCTCCACCTTGATGTCTACCTCTGCCATGTGAATCTCCTGGGGAGTGTTTGCTTGGCTGACACTCAGTCCCACATGGAACCTAAGCTGTAGGTCACTCTGGGGAATGAAGTCATTTAGCTTGTCAGACTCTGCAGGGCCATACAGTGGCTCTGGGGTGGTCGGCATGGGCTAGACTCACCCAGCCTGTGGGTTCAGTCACGGGGGTATATGGTGGGTGAGCAAGAGAGCATTTTTTGAGAAAGAAATGGAGAAGGTGCTGAAAACAATCTTGACTGACCTCACAACGTAGCCTGGTCCTGGTTATTAAGATGAGGCATTTCAGGAATGCCACATCAGAGATATATTATGGTTTTTCTGGGGGGTGGTGATTTTGAGGTCTGCATATAAACCTTCTTGAGTTAATAGACTCCTTCTCCTATGCCTCTGACATTTATGGTGGCAGGTATTTTATTGGTCTGCAAACTGGCCCCTGTACATGGAGGGCAAGGAGAGACTGAAGAAAGAGGCAGACCATTGTATATTGGTAGGTGACAGTTTTAACGAGCAAAGGGAACTTATATAGGATACGTGTCTTGGGTGACTGCAAGTGGAATAGATCTCTGAATTCATCAGCCAGGATCTTAAAAGATCTTATAGAGGCCCTAACTGGGTCAGTCACATATACTGTCCAGATGGTCTTCACAACACATTGTTCCCTCTAGGCTGCATCCTTAAAAACAACAGTTGCCACTGTGGGAGTGATGAGCAGAACCTGTGTTCCAAGGTCTGGGGAAGAGATAAGGAGACACCATTGTCAGGGTCCAGTTCACTCCTTCCCAGAGGAGGAAAGGTGTTCAGACTCACCTTTGACTGAGTGACCTTTCTTCAGGCCAGTGCCCATTTGGCCTAGAAAGTGCTCTCATGACAGTGGCTGAATAGAGAAGGTTTAGGTTCTACCCAGGGATGTGGGCACTTTGACCTACCAGGTAAATTGATAAGAAGATCCCAAATGAGGGCTCTGAGTTGCTTATATGGGGTGGATCCTGGAAGCCCCTCCGGGTTTTGGAAGCAGACAGTCAGCGGTGCTCTCCTGCCGTCTTCCTTTTAACATTCAATCCAAGCAAACACCTTAAGCTTTAATAAAAACATCTTTTCTTTTAATAGTGTTGACTTCGAGCTAATAAGGCAACCAGCGAATCAAGTAAAAGTAAATTTCTCATTAACAATTTATTTAACTTTGTTGAAGAGAGCAATTCCAACTTCTGCTAATTGAGTTTGTAACAAAAAGATGGATCCGTTTTACCACCCTCAGGAACTTAATCAAACTCAGGGAAAGGTAAAGTAACTCTCATTAACAGACTAAAAGGTAAAACCAGAATGGAATGGAAGATACTGGAACACTGTTAAATTCCAAAAATGTCAACAGGATTGTAAAGCAGAGGTTCAGATTGGCATTTCACAGTGTTTGGATTTTATTTTTTAGGGGAGGAGCCCCTTGACTTGAAGCGAAAGCCATGTGTAAGACTTTGAAGATGCTGGCTTTAGGATGCGCGGGATGCATTCTCTTTCTCCCCCTTTATTCCGGGTGCCTGTGTGGAATGTGGAAAAGCATGCTGGGCAGACCTGTAAGAGGACTTACCCTTTTCAGCTGATACAAAGCCTTTCCCTCTGGCTCCCGGAGGTGGCTGTAATTTAGGAGTTTCACAATGAAGGGAGAGCGAGATGGCCTAATGTGACAGCTCTGTGGGCAGAGGGACATGTGGCGCGTCTGTGATCAGCCAGTGATTGAATTTGAAGGGATTTAATAATTCTTCTTAAAATTCTCGGCTTTTTCCTCAGACTTTCCTCTGGAAGCCTGATTAAATGCGTATTATTTCTTCTTAAGTGATTTTACAGGTCGTTTATTTTGGATTTATGAGCATCAACACATTTTAGAAGGTATTAGTGAGCTGTACTGCTGGATACTTGTTCTCTAAATCATTAACTTTACTCTCTATCAGCATCAGATAATAGGAAATATTTCAAATATTACTTCGTTTTTAGTTCTTCTGTATTTACTCAGGCAACAAATCTTTTTTAAATACCTCCTGTGTGCTGGGTTCTAGAAATACTCCGTGGACAAGGCAGGCATGGTCTTGCTATCCCTACACTGTAGAAATTAAAGAAAAATGTTTAGTCAAGGCTATATTATAGTTAAATCATGGGGAATGGATGTGAATTTGATTTAGCCTTCATTTCCCATTCAGTGCTTCATCCACGAGTCAAGGGCCGTGTGGGGAGACACAAACGGGACATAGGTTTTGACACATGCTGGTGTGTGGTAACATTTACAGTAGGAGAGTGAGGTGAGTGGGGTAAAAACTATTCCTTTCCCCCTTGTTGCCATCTCCTAAGGTGCCTGTTCTATAGGATTTGAAATTGTCCGATTGTTTAAAGTCACTAGTTCCCAAAGAGAAAATGTCCCCAGGGCAGGCAGAAATCCTTATAGTGCCTGTTTTGGGAGACACATACATCTCAGCCCCTGTATCTGCATGTAAACTCTTCTTACTGCTTGTGCCCCATCCACAGGGCCAGGGTAAAAGGTGCTAGGACCCAGGTGGAGTGGGTAAAGGGAGAGTGATTGAGCGAATCATTTCAATCATGATGGAGAAGAGAAGCAGAAGGCCCAAGCCTGAAAAGTGGACCCATCTCTGAAGCAGGAGATGTAAGGCAAACAACCGTAAAACGTTCATCACAAGGTCAGGAACAGGGCAAGTCCAAGGGATTCAGGGCAGAATGGAGGCCGTGAGAAATGGTGGACAGCGGGTATTGTTTCTCTGTGTTTATTTGAAGCGGTGGTTTTAAGTGTCATAGGTGGGGCCTTGTCTGCTTACAAGCTCTTGTTGGGGCTGAGTACAGGGAGCCCACCGGAAGTGGTCAGCTGTGCAGCTGCTGGAAGTCCCTTTCAGAACATCTTGTTCACCTCACCCATGGCTTTGGGGGAATTGTGGATGACGAAGATGTGGGGAAAGAGCCAACGATGCCACTATTTTCTCAGGAGGGAACAGTAGTTAACCTAACACAGAGGAGAATTCAGCACGGTCCATGCAGCTTGAGACTAGTCCTTTCCCATTTGTCCC
The DNA here is from genome assembly GCF_004126475.2 of Phyllostomus discolor. Classification (NCBI taxonomy): domain Eukaryota; kingdom Metazoa; phylum Chordata; class Mammalia; order Chiroptera; family Phyllostomidae; genus Phyllostomus; species Phyllostomus discolor. The sequence continues at coordinate 133,246,048 of NC_040907.2, forward strand.
TACAGTGACCCCAGATGCAGATGGTAAATAGAGGGAAATGGTCCTTCTTACTTGACAGATGATGAAACTGAAACCAGGGAGAGCAAGTGAATTTAAGATCACGTAACTGTGTAGGGTCAGACTTAGCACTTGAGTCTAAATTTCATTCCTGTTGTAATTCTCTTGCCAGTATAATTTACATGGCATTTAAATGATATGCAAAAATAAGCAAATGATGAAACAGAACGTTATAAATTTATTGACCCATGGAGATATAAGTGTGGGATTATAGCCAAGTGTCTGAGACTCTTTTGGAGCCTTTGATAACTTGCCCTGGCCATCTCTGTTTTCACCCGTCTGACCTTACTTGGCCCTGGTAGAAATGGTCTCTGGGCGTTTATGGCACCTGCTACCCCCAACACACAGACTGGCATTCTATCTGTGTCCACAGGCTTCAAGTGATTAAACTGTGGAGTACTAGGAAACTTTTTACTCAGTAAGATTTCACTCATGCTTATTTGGTTACTGAATTATCTTCCTGGAACAAATCAAAAGGTCTTACCATTCTATTTTCTTGCTTTAGTTGAGAAATCTGAAGGAAACAAGTCTAATTCACTCTTCACAGTTATAATGAAAACTTTTGACATTTCAAGCTTTTTGACGGGAAAATGAGACGGAAAACATTGTGTGGAAGGCAGCCTTGAGAAGACAGAATCCACGTGAGATTGCTTGATTAAGGAGGGTTAAAAAAAGGCAACAACAACAATAACAAAAAGCATGCTTACTTGCCCTGGCTGGTGTGGCTCAGTGGGTTGAGTGTCGGCCTATGAACTGAAAGGTCGCTAGTTCGATTCCTGGTCAGAGCACACGCCTAGGTTGTGGGCCTGTCCCCAGGTGGGGTCCAGCAAAAGGCAGCTAGCCGATGTTTCTCTCCTACTCTTTCTCCCTCCTGTCTCTCTAAAAATAAATAAATAAAATCTTTTTAAAAAAGGCTGCTTGTTTTATGCTTGCTTAAAAAAACACCAACTCGAACCATCTCCAAATGTAGCTTAATCCATTTTCAGACTCTATACATTATGCATCAAGATTTTGTACAAAAGGAATTTGAGAGGAGCGTTTACATGAAACCACTTCAGTGGATTAAATTTGCAGTTCAGTGTATTAGACTAAAAAAATATAGAAGATATTATGAGACCCCTGCTTTCCTTTATGTGCCAGATTCTCACCTTAGATAAATAACTTGTTAAGAACGGGTGGATTCCAGCAGCGGTCTTCTTTTGAAAAATTAGGAAACGGTTTGGTCTTCGTTCCACCTACTTTGGTGAGGAGGTTGATCTTAGTAGTTCTGTGGATCACGAGGCTGTTTTGGGCAAAACCATCCTATCCAGGGTGGAAATGCTAATGTGAAAATACATTCCCAATAAAAGGAATTCACATGGATAGCTTCATAATAACTGCTGACCCCACCCAGGCAGGGTTCAAAGTTGAGCTGCCACTGTGGTTAAACGTCTGGATGGAAAGCTCAGAATCAATCCATCATCCAGATGTCTTCACCTAGTAGATGCCAAACGTCACGGAGACCACGTCTGGATGATTGGAGGGCCAGTGGCATTTTTATTTCCTGTTGTTTAAGTAATGGATTGTTGGAGTCTTGAAATAACAGTATCTTTTCCCCGTTGCCCTGAGGCTTTGCCTCACTGCAGGAGCACACTTTATGGCAATCAGACAAGGGTCTGGAGCACCCCAAAGGCAACCCATTTTGGGGCTGTTAATGACAGGAAACCCTAAAGTGACAGGCAAAGTCTGACCTTGGGCATCATCGCTGTTATAAACCATGGCCTTTCCAAACAATCTAAAGAACATCTGAAAGTGTCTATGTAGCTTTTATGTATTTTAAGTGTTGAAAAGTTCCCTGTGGCATGGCTGGTTGCCTGGGCTACACAGGGCTGTGTTGACAGCTCTGGTCCTTTTCCTGGCAACTCAAGATTTGGACAGTGACCAATGAGAGGGCAGCATTCTCTTCTGAACTTTCCATTAGGCTGGTGATTCATTTTGAGACCCACATTTTATGAATGCTGTGAATTCAATGCAGTGTAGCTGTAGAGGTGTCTACATTCAAATTGGATTCCATTAACTTTATGGTGTGATTAAATGTCTGAATCATAAGGACTCCGGGTTGAATTTATGTGCCTTCTGAAAGCACTTTCAAGACTGGCAGCTTTGATGAATGTAATTTGATGCATGGGATTGAAAGAACAAACCTAAAGAGATATCAATGCTATCTCCAACATAACAAGGATCTGAGAATCTAAATTTGATTCTGAGAATCAAATCTGAGAATTGAAGTGGGTGGTCACTTTCAAATGTACAGAGTAAGAGCTGTGTTTCAGCATGTATGTGATTTTTCCCCCTTAGGAATACTCAATTTGGGGCAATAGAAGGAGGTCTGCCATTGCGTGGTTTTCAGACTTTAAGTACCAAGGTGTCAATTGGGGTGCTTATTAAAATGCCAGTTTCCAGGTCCTGCCTTCTGATTCTGAAGGGCTCAAGTGATGTGCAGGAATGACAGACCTTTCTGGGAGAAAGAGTGATTTAATCATTTTGAATTTGAAGAAGCGATGTGCCTTATCCCTGGCCTGGCTCACAGCTAGGGGTGAGAGAGCAAGACTCAGAATTAGATCTCTTTATGTTTTCCTCAGGGATCTTTGGTCCTCTATTTAGTGCATGCTCATCTAGATCAATATTTCTGACATGCAAATTGTCACATAAGGAAGCTATACATGCCATGTTAGAAAAATAGCAAAGAATATGGGGTGACAGGGAGGGTGATTAAGTGGCATTTTGCAATTTACCAAAAATAAGTTCTAATATCTTATTTAAAAATTTAAAGTACTCCTTAATACATGAGGATTTGAGAGCTGCATGATGCTTCTCATATTTGAGTCAATTTTGGGCAGTTCCTGACACAGAGATACACAAAATAATCTCTTTGCTTTTATTTATGGATTTTGGGCTTTAAAATATACCAAACACATAAAATTTGGAAGTTCAAGTGCTTTTCCATTATTGCTGACAATTTGTATTTAATTTTTAATTTGTGAATTATTTGTTTAGATCCACTGTGATTTTTCTACTGAGTTGTTAGGATTTTTTTATTGATTTTAAAGGGCTATTTATATATTGGTATTCAACTCTGTATTTGTCATACATCTTGCTGAAAGTATTTTTCATTGGATTTTTATTTTATTTTTACATACAGTGAGCTTTCTTGTACATGGAGCGGATCAAATATTTCCTGTAGTTAAAATTATTCTTTCTGCCTGTTCTCTGTGATGCTGTTCCCTTGCTTTCATTTGTTAAAGTCCTCTCCAACAGAACACCAGGAAAAAAAGTCTCTCATACTTCCTTTTAGCTATATTGTAGTTTTAATATTTACATTTAATGATCCAACCTGTTGACATATTCTGCAAAATGTAACTTATAAAACATGTAACATATAAATAGTTTTCTTTAAAAAATTAATTGTCCCAGCATAATTTCTTACAGATTTCTTTACTTTTTCTTGGTTTGATTACTACCATTTACTGTATACTTTGGTTCTGTGCAAATTGTTTTAATGAATCTTAAATGTTAATGAATAAACCTTTCATTTGGTCCTTCCAACAATATTCTAGTGTAGTTATGTTTATCCTCATTTTACAGGTGAGTGAACTGAGGTTTGGATAGCTTAAACTGCTGGTCTACATGGGGCGAATCTGAGAGGGGATCTCAAAACTTAGTGACTTCAAAGTTCACGAACTCGGTCACCCAAGGAGATTTCACTATAAAACAAATTCTTACTATTAAGGCCTTTTTTGGGTTATCCATTGTTTCACTAATTTGGCTGCTATTTTTGTGGCTAATATCATACTTTTAAGTGTTATAGCAGAGAGCCCTTGCACTTTATTACTTTTTCAGTATATATGTTGGCCTCAGATTAAAATTAGTCAACACAAAACCTGCAATTTTCAATGGAATTACACTTACAATGACATCTTTATTATATTTAAATTTTGCATCTAGCAAAATGCCCTTTAGAAAAGTTTTATATTTTTCTTCAGACAGGTCCTTCACAGTTCCTCTTTTCATCTTAAGTATTTTGTATATTTGTTACTATGGTAAAATATTTTTCTCCATTATATTTTAAATATTAGTTTATTAAAGATCTATATTTTAATATTTATTTTTATCTGACTTACTGATCTTTTAAGAATAGTTTTTCTCATGGGTTTTTCAGTGTACCTTGTAATCTATATGTAATAATGACTTTAGCTCTTTGTTAATTATACTTTAAATTTCTCTGTATTGATTTATTGCAGTGCTAAGAAAAGCTAAATACCAGTGCTGAAAAGAGCCAAGCAGCCCATGTGTCTGCTTGCCTCCTGCTTTTTCTTCTACAAAAATATTTAGGAAGTACCCACTCTGTACCAGGGATTGTGCTGGATCTTGGAGATAGAGCATGGGCAAGTCAGACACAGTCCCGACCCTCCTAGAGCAATAGCCTAGGCTGCAGGACAGATATTAAATAGGTATTTATACAATTATTTCATTAATTATAACCCATTCTTGACTTTAATGGGAATGCATCTGGCATTTCAACTTTATGCCAATTTGAGAAATTCTTTCACATGCTGTGTTCCTTTCAGGCTAGCTTCTATTTTTTAAAGTCAGAGATGTCCCTTGAACTTCAGGAAAAGGCATCTTAACTTTGCCTCCTTTTCCCTATTACCAACCCACCCATTTTATACATAAGAAACTGGAGGCTCAGTGAGGGAATGCAACAAACCCCACATTACACATTGGCTGACACAGAAGCCTCTGGAATCCAGCTCCAGATGATGTCTAGGAACCATAAAGGCAATGTGTCTTCCTAATACTTGTCATCGTATCCAATTTAGATTGGAAGCTTCTTCACAACAGGAGCAATTTCTGGGCAACTCCTTGTGATTCCCTGAACCCAAACTTGCCAAGTTGTCAGGGCCGCTTTAAAGACAGCCTACCTGCCCCAGAGAACATGCCCACGACTCCAGTGGGTTGGTCCATAAGCTGGTAAAAGGGCAATGACACTGAAGGCTAGGATGT